>NC_046219.1:300000-600000 GCF_011004875.1 Balearica regulorum gibbericeps | reverse complement strand
CAAAACCTTGCCATACAAACCCAGTACAACCCCTCCACATCTGCATGGGACATTGGTTTATAATAATGAAGATTAACACAACACTGACCATACATCCACACTGCCTGCATGGGACAAGCATGTACTGATCCTGCATAGGACAAATAGCATACCAATTACACGTGCAATAGTAACTGATTAGTCCACCCCTCAATGTGAGTAATTTATTGGTCTACACAACTGTATTGTAACATATATAAACCCTGCTTTCCTCTGTATCAGGGTCCTCCATGCATTAGGCTGGGGCACTGCTATGCACAAATAACTAAAATAAAAGAATGAATTCCCTAAGTAATTCTATGCTAAGCGTCCTTGCCTCCCTCCTTGGCCCATGAAGAACTGACTTTTACAAAATTTGGCTGGTAAATTTTCATCTTCCCTGATGATGTCAATCAGTTGTTTTTGCAAACTAGTTGGAAAGTGTTGCATTTTTATATTTTCAAGAAATGGGTTCAAAGCCCAATGAAACTCTTCATTGGGAAGATTTTTAAACTGGCTACAAAATTCTGTTTCCAAGTTTTGTAAGTGTACAGACATGACAGTTTTTATACGTGAAATGTGTCATTTTCAGCATTAAAGTAACATAATTTCCAAACAGCTGTTTTCCAAATGCTCTCTCCATAGCATGAGTTTCTTTTGAAAAGCATTTACTTACTTACTCTTTGTTAAAGTGTCACCTTCACCTTGAAGGGACACATAAAGTATGTTTATTTTTTCAAAAATATCTGGTAGGTAGCATACTAATGGCAGCCACTTATCATCACAGAAAAGGTCATCAAACTTGTAACACATGTTTTTTTGAAAAAGAAAAATGCGTAACATTTTTAAATTCAACAAGTCTTTTAAACACTTTGCTATGAGATAACCAGTGAACATCTGTGTGGTACAAAAGATTTCCATTGTCACTCCCCATCTCATTACAAAGTATTGTAAAGGTTCTACTATTTACAGATTTTTTTTTAATAAAATTAATTAACCATACTGATGACATTGTGTAGCACTTTGTGCTACATGCCTCTAAGCATGTGGAGGAAAAGAGGGTTATCAGGAGTGGTCAACATGGATTCGCCAAGGGGAAATCATGCTTGACCAATCTGATACCCTTCTGGCTGGGTGGATGAGGGGAGAGCAGTGGATGTTGTCTACCTTGACTTCAGCAAGGCTTTTGACACTGTCTCCCATAATATCCTCATAGGCAAGCTTAGGAAGTGTGGGTTAGATGAGTGTGGACTGTGAGGTGGGTAGAGAACTGGCTGAATGGCAGGGCCCAGAGGGTTGTGATTTGTGGTGCAGAGTCTAGTTGGAGGCCTGTGGCTAGCAGTGTGCCCCAGGGGTCAGTACTGGGTCCAGTCTTGTTCAACATATTCATCAATGACCTGGACGAGGGGACAGAGTGTACCCTCAACAAATTTGCTGATGATACAAAACTGGGAGGAGTGGCTGACACACCAGAAGGCTGCACTGCCATTCAGCGAGATCTTGACAGACTAGAGAATTGGGGAAAGAGGAACCATATGAAATTCAATAAGGGCAAGTGTAGGGTCCTTCACCTAGGGAAGAGCAACCCCATGCACCAGTACAGGTTAGGGGTTGACCTGCTGGGAAGCAGCTCTGCAGAGAAGGACCTGGGAGTCCTGGTGGACAGCAAGTTAACCATGAGCCAGCAGTGTGCCCTTGTGGCCAAGAAGGCCAATGGTATCCTGGGGTGCATCAAGAAGAGTGTGGCCAGCAGGTCGAGGGAGGTTATCCTCCCCCTCTACTCTGCCCTGGTGAGACCACATCTGGAATATTGTGTCCAGTTCTGGGCTCCCCAGTTCAAGAAGGACAGGGAACTACTGGAGAGAGTCCAGCAGAGGGCTACAAAGATGATTAGGGAACAGATTAACAATTTCCAAGCCCCTTTTCCAAAACAGAACGGCCTTTCTAAACAAGCTATGGAATATACCTCCAGTGTCCACCTCATACATCAGATGAACACCTTGAAAACCAGGGAGATCATTGTTGACCTGGGCTCCATATTAATTCATGTACAAAGCCAGTTCCTCATAGTTCTTTACCACTGCCTATTTGGCACCTCCTTTCAGGTAGTTGTAGAGAGCAATAAGGTCTCCCCTGAGCCTCCTTTTCTCCAGACTAAACAACCCCAGTTCCCTCAACTGCTCCTTATAAGATTTGTTATGTTTATACCACAGTATAAAAGAAAAAACAGCAGTTTCTCATACTTAGAATGAGACTAAAATTAAATAACTAATTACCTAAAGTATTGCTGTCCTTATGCTACTCTCTTCACCTAAGGTTTTTTGCAAGTCTCATGTTTTAAGTGTCATGTTTAGAAAGGCCATTCTGCTTTGGAAAAGGGGCTTGGAAATTGTTAATCCACATGTTAAAAGCATCATTCAAGACCTTGCAACAAATGCGTTTGGATGCATTTACAAGAACCTCCTGGACAAGCCAGAAACACTGGCAAAGCAGGAGGTCTTGAGGCTTGATGAGCTGCTTCATGTCCCCAGAGGGAAGGCTGACCCCAGCCCCTTAAAAGAAAAAGGATGAGTGGTGCCAGGAATCAGTCTGACTAAGACAGGAAGAAGAAAAAGAACAAGACAGGCTGAACGGTGCAAAAGAAATGGAAAACCCAAAGAATGGGGGCCCATTCTACTACTAGAAAAGGAGCTATATTTTGACAGGGATACCTTTCATTCACAGCTCCTCAGAAGAACGTATCAGATCTGAATTCGGTTTGAAGTGTCCCCGCTTCTAGCTATCATGGAGCCTACACCTCTGGACTTTTTCATAGCTAGGAATGGAAAAGATAACACAGATATGAACAATACTCTGCTATACTTTGCTGCAAATTCTTAAAAGATGTTGGGTCCAACTTTGGTGCTGGTGAGGAGAGATCATGGGATTGGCAAATTACCCATTGGCCTCTATTTTCAGCCAGCTGGACATTATGCCACAGGACCAAATAATAAGCCAGAGCAACAACTGCTATCCCTATCCTGCCTTAATTGTCTTGCTTCTCCATTACAGACATGACACATTGTCCATGCATTTCTCCATGAGGCTTTTCTACAAAGACACAGCCAGGCACCAGGAAGCAGGCACATTGGATAGTGTCAGTAATCACAGAATCACAGAATGGTAGGGGTTGGAAGGGACCTCTGGAGATCATCTAGTCCAACCCCCCTGCATGATCACCTAGAGCAGGTTGCACAGGATTGCATCCAGGCGGGTTTTTTAATATCTCCAGAGAAGGAGGCTCCACAACCTCTCTGGGCAATCTGTTCCAGTGCTCAGTCACCCTCAGAGTAAAGAAGTTTTTTCTCATGTTCAGATGGATCTTCCTGTGTTCCACTTTGTGCCCATTGCCCCTTGTCCTGTCGCTGGGCACTACAGAGAAGAGTCTAGCCCCTTCCTCTAGGCATCCACCCTTTAGATATTTATAAGCGTTGATAAGATCCCCTCTCAGTCTTCTCCAGACCCAGATCTCTGAGCCTTTCCTCATATGAGAGATGCTCCAGTTCCCTAATCATCTTTGTAGCCCTGCTCTCCTGCAGTTGAAGGAAAATGTCAAGGATTTTCATTCATTCTAAGCTTTGTTTTCCTTATGACAGGATGGTAGACCAGTGTCCTGGGTCTGGCTGGGATGGAGTTATTTTTTTTCATTGTAGCTCATATGGTGCTATGTTTTGGATTTGTGATGAAAACAGTGTTGATAACACACCCATGTTTTAGCTATTGCTGAACAATGCTTACACAGCATCAAGGAATTTTCTGCTTTACATACTGCCCTGCCAGCGAGTAGGCTGGTGGCGTGCAAGAAGTTGGGAGGGGACACAGCCAGGACAGCTGACCCAAACTGACCAAAGGGATATTCCATACTATATGACGTCATGCTCAGCAATAAAAACTGGGAGGGGGGAAGTTTGCCATTGCTTGGGGACTGGCTGGGCATCAGTTGGCTGGTGGTGAGCAATTGTTGGGGTTTTTTTTGCATCACTTGTTTTTGTTGGGTTTGTTTTTCTTTGTTGTATTTCATTTTGGTTTTTTGGGTTTTTTTTACTTATTAAATGGTCTTTATCTCAATTCACAAGTTTTTGCACTTTTACCCTTCCAATTCTTATCCCATCCCACTGTGGGGGGAGTGAGTGAGTGGCTGTGTGGTGCTTAGCTGCTTACCAGGGTTAAACCACAACAACCAGGTCTATGGCTGGAGAGTCAATGGCTGAAGCTTTGTTGTGGAGGTTAATAAGATTGTTCATAATAAGACTGATCTCCATCAACATGGAGAGGGCTGGATAATAGCCTTTCCGCAAAGTATACTGCCACGTCTTGCAGTGCTATTTTAAAGATGGTGTCTTTGTCAATGCTATTCCAGATGGGTGGGTACTGTATTTCTGCAAGCCCCACCTCCCACTTGCCTGAGAGCTCCGGGGGTCTCACCAGCTGTGAGGTAAAGTTCGAGTTGGTGTTTTGTGGGAAATTTCTGGCACTGACATTGCTGGGCAGTATGATGTAAAAACAATTGTCTGCAATCCTTCTTTTCCCCTCACTCCTATCCCAGTCACTAGACATCCTGGACTTGGGAGGCTTCTATCCAGCTGTTAAATTTCTGGGGCAAGCCATGCCTCTTCATGAGCAGCTGTTTCTTTCTTTCTTTCCCTCTTGCAGTGATGATCTCAGTTTTGTAGATTCTGTCCTCATCAGGATTCACTTTTTGAAGATTTTCAGGATAAAATATCCCCTTGATTGCTTCATGACCATGGTCTATTAAGTGGTACATGGGTATCTGTCCCCTTCCCACAACTTCGGGTACTATGAAAATTTCATCCGTGAACATCTGTTCATAACCTTTCTGAATTTTCTCTTTTGTTCTGTACACCCTGATGATTCGAGCAGAGGCACAGATTCTTTAACTAAAAACCAATCCCCATATATGGTTTTGCAAACCTTCACAGAGTTTAAAGTGTTCATGTGCACAGGCCTGGCTCTGATAGTTCTGTGGAAGCTGTAGTTATTACTCTTCATAAACTGCAATAACACATTGAAGCTACAAAAGTTGTTGCATGCTGTAAAATATCTCCACATTTTGGTTTCAACAATCCTGTTAAAATACTGTATGATGGAAACTTTTACTTTATTATTAGTAACAAAGTGGTGAATGTTATACTGCTTTAGCGATTTGTTTAAAGGTTGGTTTAAAAATCCTTTTCCCCAGTCAGTCTGTAATTTACAAAGCATGTGCCCCCTGGTAAAAGTGCTTTTAAAAGCCCAAGCTATTTCATAACCTGTTTTACCTTTTAGACCAAAAGCCCAGGTATATTTTGGTAATATGTCTATCAGTATTAGATGTAATTAACACCATCCTTGTGCTTGGAAAACTGTTGCGTATTCACCAAATCTGCCTGCCATTGTGCATCCACCTCTGCCACAATCACCTTGTGTCTTTTAAAATGCTGTCTTGGCACCTTGTATAAGCTGTAAGCATCCTGGTTTGCAAGCCAGGTTACTACTTGGCTTTTGTTCCGATCAGCAATTCACCTTTTAGTGGCTTCAAAAAGAGGTTTTATACCCTCCAAAGCTTCCCACCTCCCCAAGAGCATAGTAAATGCTCCCTGTCCCAATGGGGAAAACGTGTCTTTGGATGTAAGCTGGCAGAACTGATTGAGAGGGCTTTAAACTAGACTCAATGGGGGGAGGGGATACCATCAGGAGAGCTGAAGGCAAACCAAGGGTTGGCATGGCATTGCCTGAGGGTGGCAATGCTAGTGAAAACACAGAGGGCTCTGAAATGCTTCTACACCAACGCACGCAATATGAGAAACAAATAGGATGAACTGGAAGCATTGGTTAGTTCCCGGAACTATGATATCATTGGTATTAGTGAGACTTGGTGGAATGAGTCCCATGACTGGAGTGCTGGGATGGAGGGCTACAGGCTGTTCAGGAGGGATAGGCAGAGCAGGCGAGGTGTAGGTGTCGCACTCTGTATGTAAGGGAGAGATTTGATTGTACAGCCCTTACAGTTAGCAGTGATGTGGTTGAGAGCCTCTGGGTGAGGATTAGGGGGATGGAAAACAAAGGAGATGTTGCAGTGGGTGTCTACTACCGATTGCCCAGTCAGGATGATAGCACTGATGAGTTCTTCTACAGGCAATTAGGAGAAATCTCTAGATGGGTAGACCTTGTCCTTATGGGAGATTTCAACTTCCCAGACATCAACTGGGAATATCATACTGCTGTGACAAGCAAGTCTGGGAAATTCCTGAAGTTTGTGGAAGATAGATAATTTCTTGTCACAAGTACTCAGTGAGCCAACTAGGAAAGATACCCTCCTAGACTTGTTGTTTGTGAATAGAGAAGGACTCGTGGGAGATGTGATGGTAGGTGGCTGCCTTGGTGTGGTGGGTTGACCCTGGCTGGGGGCCAGGTACCCACCAGAGCCACTCTATCACTCCCCTCATTCATTAGACAGGGGAGAAAAAGTACAACGAAAAGCTCATGGGTCGAGATAAGGACAGGGAGAGATCACTCACTAATTATCGTCACGAGCAAAACAGACTGAACTTAGAGAGGGAATTCATCTAATTTATTATCAAGCAAAACAGAGTAGAGCAATGAGAAATAAAATCAAATCTTAAAACACCTCCCCCCACCCCTCCCATCTTCCCGGGCTCAACTTCACTCCCGGCTTCAACCTCCTCCCCCCTCAGCGGCACAGGGGTACGGGAAGTGGGAGTTACGGTCAGTTCATCACACGGTGTTTCTGCCGCTTCTTCATCCTCAGGGGGAGAACTCCTCTCATCGTTCCCCCGCTCCAGCATGGAGTCCCTCTCACGGGAGACAGTTCTTCACGACCTTCTCCAACGTGAGTCTCTCCCACGGGGTGCAGACCTTCAGGAGCAGACTGCTCCAGCGTGGGTCCCCCACGGGGTCACAAGTCCTGCCAGAAAACCTGCTCCAGCGTGGGCTCCTCTCTCCACGGATCCACAGGTCCTGCCAGGAGCTTGCTCCAGCATGGGCTTCCTGTGGGGCCACAGCCTCCTTCAGGTGTCTCAACCTGCTGCAGCGTGGGGTTCTCCACGGGCTGCAGGTGGAATCTCTACACCCCCTCATCCTCCCTCCATGGGCTGCAGGGGGACAGCCTGCCTCATCATGGTCTTCTCCACGGGCTGCAGGGGAATCTCTGCTCTGGTGCCTGGAGCCCCTCCTCCCCCTCCTTCTGCACTGACCTTGGTGTCTGCAGAGTTTCTTACATCTTCTCACTCCTCTCTCTGGCTGCAAAAGCGCTCTCCCTAACTGTTTTTTTCCCTTCTGAAATATGTTATCACAGAGGCGCTGATTGGCTTGGCCTTGGCCAGCGGCGGGTCCGTCTTGGAGCTGGCTGGCCTTGGCTCTATCAGACACAGGGGTAGCTTCTAGCAGCTTCTCACAGAAGCCACCCCTGTAGCCTCCCCCCGCTACCAAAACCTTGCCATACAAACCCAACACACTTGGCCACAGTGATCATGAAATGGTTGAGCTTAAAATTTTCAGTGTAATGAGAAAAAAGGTCAGCAGAGTTGCTACCCTGCATTTCAAGAGAGCAAACTTTAAGCTACTCAGGGAGCTACTTAGTAGTGTCCCCTGGGAATCTGCTTTTGAGGGCTTAGGGGTCCGTGAATGCTAGTCAGTTTTCAAGAACCACCTTTTAAAAGCACAGGAGCAGGCAATCCCATGATGTCACAATTCAAGCAAGCAGGGCAGAAGATGAGCTTGGCTGAACAGTGAACTCCTTGTGGAATTCAGGCAGAAAAAGAAATTGTATGATCTCTGGAAGCAAGGTCAGGCTTTGCAGGAAGATTACAGAGCCAAGGAAAAGACACGAAAGGCCAAAGCTCCATTAGAGTTGAAACCAGCCAGTGTTGTTTCAGACAACAAGAAAGGATTTTTTAAATATGCTAATAGCAAGAAGAGGTCTAAAGAAAACATTGGACCTATACTTGATGAAGATGGTCACCTGACTAATAGGGATGAAGAAAAAGTGGAGGCATTCAATACTTTTTTTGCCTCAGTCTTTAATAATACTGATAGACCTTGGGCTGCCCAGTCCCTTGAGTCAGAGGATGATGAGTGCAGGAACAGTGATTTTCCATTTGTGGACACTAAAATTGTAAGGGACCAGCTGTATCAGCTCAATGTTCACAAGTCCATGAGGCCTGAAGGGATTCATCCCAGAATACTGAAGGAGCTAGCAGATGTTACAGCAGGACCCCTCTCAATCATCTACCAAAGGTCTTGGGAGTCTGGGGAGGTCCCTGATGACTGGAAGCTAGCCAATATTATTCCAACTTACAAGAAGGGTGTGAGGGAAGACCCAGGAAACTACAGACCTTTTAGTCTAACCTCAGTACCTGGAAAAATTATGGAGAAGATCATGCTGGGTGCTACTGAAAAGCATTTAAAGAACAATGCAATCATCAGGCACAGCCAACATGGGTTCACAAAGGAAAAGTCCTGCTTAACCAATTCGATATCCTTCTATGATAAGGTGACCAACCTAGTGGATGAAAGGAAGGCGCCAGATGTAGTTTTTCTGGATATTAGTAAGGTATTTGATGCTGTCCCTGGCAGCATCCTTCTGGATAAGTTGTCCAACTGTGAGATGAGCAGGTACACGGTGCACTGGGTGAAGAACTGGATGAAGGGCAGGGCTCTAGGGGTTGCAGTGAATGGGGCTATATCTGGCTGGCAGTCAGTCACCAGCGGTGTTCCTCAGGGCTCACTTCTAGGGCCAGTTCAATATTTTTATCAATGATCTGGATGCACCCTTAGCAAGTTTGCTAATGATACCAAACTGGGAGGTGCTGTTGACTCTCTCGAGGGACAAGAGGCCTTGCAGGGGGATCTAGATAGATTGGCATGAAATTTAACAAGAACAAATGCTGGATTCTGCACCTGGGACAGAGTAACACCAGACACAAGTATGAATTGGGAGAAGACTGTCTGGAGAGCAGCCCTGCAGAAAAAGATCTGGGGATGCTGGTTGACTGTAGGCTCAATATGAGTCAGCAGTGTGCCCTGGCAGCCAAGAGGGTGAATCGCATCCTGGGGTGCATTAAACACAGCATAACCAGCCAGTCAAAAGAGGTGTTTATCCCGCTGTATTTAGCATTGGTTAGGCCTCACCTTGAGTATTGTGTGCAGTTCTGGGCCCCGCAATTTAAGAAGGATGTTAAAGTACTTGAATGCATCCAGAGGAGGGCAACAAAGCTGGTGAAAGGGCTGGCAGGCATGTCCTATGAGGAGCGGCTGAAGACACCGGGCTTGTCTAGTTTGGAGAGAAGGAGGCTGAGGGGCGGCCTCATTGCTCTCTCCAGCTTCCTGAGGAGGGGAAGTGGAGAGGGAGGTGCTGATCTCTTCTCCCTGGTATCCAGTGACAGGACACGTGGGAATGGCTCAAAGCTGCATCAGGGAAGGTTTAGACTGGACTTTAGGAAGCATTTCTTTACCGAGAGGGTGGTCAAACATGGGAATGGGCTTCCTAGAGAGGTGGTCAATGCCCCATGCCTGTCAGTGTTTAAGAGGCATTTGGACAATGCCCTTAATAAGATGCTTTAAGTTTTGGTCAGCCCTGAAGTGGTCAGTCAGTGGGACTACATGATCATTGTAGGTCACTTCCAACTGAAAATCTTCTCTTGTCTTGTCTTGTCTTCTGCTGGTCTGTACCAGCAACTGGAGTGGTGCTGCGGGCCTCAGGAGCTCACATGTCCAGGTGCCAAAAACTGGGGAGAGAGGGATCCAGGGGCTAGCTCCTGGGCAGACCAAGTGTCTGAGCCCATCTACTGGAGGGAGCCACATTGTACATGTGTGTGTGTATTTGCTATTAATGAACCTTAACCCTGATCAGCCAGAGAGGGGACCAGGATAAGGCCATTGGTGCTGTCTGTGTTTTTGTGAGCGCTGAGTGTGTCCATCTGTGTTGATCTGCATGGCTGGCCATGCATATATGTATATATTTCTGAGTATATGTGTATTTGTGTGTGTGCCTATTGGGAATACATTCTTAGCTTTGCTACTGGTTAGACCTGTGGGGCATGGAGCTGCAGTAGCCTTGTCTCTCTCAATGATGTCTGCCAATCACAGGGGAGTCTGAGAACACATGGGGTACGGTGGAATCAAAAATGTTGTCTCCCTGCAATAAAATGGTGGCTGAAACAAAATGGCAGCCCCTCTGCATGTAGTGGGAGAGATTGCTGGTTCTGACATTTTTCCAGGGGTGACTTGCTCTGCTGTCCAATCACAGAGCAGTCTGAGAACACATGGGTTATGACATTTTAAAAAATGCGAGCCTCTAGGGCAAAAAGAGGTGGGGTAAACTGACCTTGTGACTGGAACAGAGAAAAGACTAGGGCAAGTGGGACATGTGACTGTAAGTAGGGGCAGGGCTTCTACAGGTATTGGTAGGTGTGGCACCTGTTGCTTCTTGACTTTTATCAAAGTTGTACTTACATTACAGTAATGGAAATCTCTTGGCCTTGACCCAGCAACACGAGTGGTGGAACTCCAGGCACCCTTCAGGAAAACTGGGGCCATCTCCAGATATGACTATCATCTCTGCTCTACTGGGCAGCAGTTGGAGGTAGGAGGCTGCCTGGAGAAGTTGAAGTCTGTGGATAGATTTGCTAGTTCAGTCATGAGCACTCAGTAATGCTGAGGTAGTACAAAGGAACTGTAATCCAATTGTGACGTGGTAAGGAAGCAGGTTCCCAAATATTGGAGAATGCTTTCTTGGTCTATAAGGATGATTGTTGCACTAGTCAACTCTGGCCTTCCCTCCCTGTGTGTGAGGTATATCTAGAGGGTCTAATCATTTTATCAGAGGCACAGGGATCTGTAGGCTTGAGGTGGGGACCTGGGCTCAAGTCCTAGAGATACTGTCTGTAGAATATGCACTTATGGATCCTTTGAGGTTGAAGCAATAATTACAGGATATCACTCCTTGAGTCCTACATTACTGTAGAATAGTAAAATAATTCAGGTTGGAAGGAAGAACAGGAAGCCATCTAGTCTAACTCTCCACTCAGTGAAGGATGATCACAGAATCGTAGAATAATTTAGGTCAGAAGGAACATCTGTAAGTCATCTAGTCAAACCCCATGCTCAAAGCAGGATCAATTAGATCAGGTTGCTCGGGGACTTGTCCAGCTGAGTTCTGAATATCTCCAATATTATCCTGTGGTAGAGCGCAAACATAAAAAACCACTGAGGTGATCAACTAGCTTACAGAGTTATTTAGTAGTCTACGAGTACAATGTGCTTTGGACTTACAGCACATATGGTAATAGGCTGGGATGGTACGAGCGTGGTGGTATTGGTTGCTGTGATTGGTATCTACTGCGTCCTGTGAGTCTTCGAGGCATAAAAGGTGGGTAAGGCTGTAAAAAGGAAGAAAAACTTCAATATTTTCTTGTCTTATTTAATAATGAAATTAAATGAAAAGTGAATGTTGAAATACATTTTAAATAAGGCATTATCCAAAAAAATCCAGCCCTGTCCAAGCCAAAAAATACCAGCCTTTTCAAACAATTGTTTTGACCAACAAATCTCATCAGTAATATACAATTATACTATCCTGCAGGAAAAAAAGTAACAATGCTAACCAGAAGCCCTTGCAAGCTAGCTAATAAGCATTTTGTAAGGCTTAGCCTATATACAGGCTGGTTTGGACAGGCAGGACTTGAATTGGTGAACATGCTGCAAACCAAAAGCTGAGGGCTTTTGACCTGGCGCAATGCGCTGGCTGGTGCAGCTGATTGGGTAGGAATGAGAGTTTTAAACAACATATATACAGGAGTTCTTTCGCTGGTATAAGCCAAATATCCATTAGGGGGCACTGCCAGGATGCTCCACAGCAAAAGCACTTTAAATAAAGATCAAGGTTTAAAATTAATAAATAAAGAAATCACATTCAGAGTTGGGCTCAATTACATTCACTTTTGGGAGGAGGGGCTGAAGCCTTTCAACTCCATACAGATGTTCTGGTTTAGCCCCAGCCGGCAGCTAAGCACCACACGGCCGCTCACTCACTCCTCCTCCCCCTCCCCGCCTCCCCCCGCTCCCCGGGTACTTATAAAAGAATATACAAAGCGGGTGATACACAATGCAATTTGCTCACCGCCAGAACCTGATGCCTAGCTCGCCCTGAGCATGACATCATGATATTGAATATCCCTTTGGCTAGTATGGATCAGCTATCCTGGCTGTGTCCCCTCCCAGCTTCTTGTGAAAATTAACTCTATCCTAGCCGAAAACCAGGACAACAGATATAGTGCCTAAAGAGACATTCGAGTTTACAGCTTCAACACATTCTTTCCATAGGAGAAAAAGACTATTTTCCTGTTTCAATTTGCATGCAAAGCTCTTTAGTTCACTTACATAAGTCCTCAGTATGACTGTTTAAAACATCTTGCACTGTCCACTAAAATGGGAGCAGGTGAAGAATTGTAACTTAGACATAAATTGTATTTTTCTAAAAATACTCAATAGTGAAAAAAAAAGTTAGCAGATTTTTAGAACCAAAATTCACACACCACTACTGAAATGATATTCAGAGGCCTTGAGACATTTACTTTTCTGAAAAAAGATTGCTCAAAGATTTTGTTAGCATGTTTTCATTCTCCAAGTTTGAGCCCTCAGACTATATGAAGTAAGTCTAACCGTAAAAACCAACCACCCTGACTTTCCACAGCTGCAGCCACTAATGAAATTCAATTGCAAAAATGCCATTTTTCAATAATAATTTCAATAAAATGGTTATAACTTAGAGCAAAGACCAAGAACTTGAACTCAGCGTGCATGAGAATGTAGTACAAAAAGCAATACTTACAACTCCAAATGAAACCTCTTGGTGTAAAGGATCATGGGTTAAGAATTGGATAGGAGCTGAGGAAGTCAGTGTTGGTGGATGAGTTGATGGAGGGTAGGTAAAGTTTCCTATAGGAAGATGTTCTCCAAGCAGTTCTACTTCATTCTCTATCCTTTGAAGTGGCTAAAAGAAACACAGGGTTTGTTGTATAAATAGAAAACCAGTTATTTTAATTTATTTTTAATACCAAAAAAGCACAACTCCAATTATATGTTCTGAGGGGTTGTGGAAATTTTATGGAGTTGTACTGGGTATATGCGGCAAGGTTTGGCGGGGGAGTGCAGGGGTAGCCTCTCTGGGAAGAGGTAAGGGGCTGCTGCCTTATGCCAGACACAGCTGGTTCCAGCTGGCTCGGCAGTGGACCCACTGCAGGCCAAAGATGAGCCAATCAATCAGCAGTGTTTGTGGTGCCTCTGTGAAAAACTATTTAGGAAAGGGCAAAAAAAAAAGCTGGATGGAGAGTAGGAGGGAACAAAAAAGAGTGAGAAACAGCAGAGGGAACACCGAGGTCAGAGGAGGAGAAGGAGGAGGAGGAGGTGCTCCAGAGCAGATATTCCTTGCAGCCCGTGGAGGACCCACTCTGGAACAGATTGATATTTCCCAAAGGAACTGTGACCCACTGAGAACCCATGCCCGAGCAGATTTTCCTGATAGGACTGCAGCCCATGAAGAACCCACGCCAGAGCAGAGCAAAGGTGTGAAAAGGAAGGTGCAGCAGAGAATGACTGCTATATACTGACCACAACCCCCCACCCCTCCTCTGTCTTGTGCCGCTTGGGCAGGGAGAGGAATCTGGAGGAGAAGAACTACTAGCAGTGGATGAGGACTGAGTCAGGGATTGATTACTTGAGAGAACTTGACCCATACAAGTCCATGGGATCAGGTGGCCTACATCCAAGGGTGCTGAGAGAACTGGCCGATGTCCTTGCAAGGATGCTCTCTATCATCTTTAAAAGGTTGTGGAGATCAGGGGGAGATACCTGACAACTGGAGAATGGCAAACATTGCATTCATCAACAAAAAAAGGCCAAAAGCACAATCTGGGAAACTATAGGCCAGTCGACCTTACTTCAGTCCCTGGGAAGATCATGGAGTGAGTCCTCTTGGAACATATTTCTGGGCACATGGAAGAGGGAACAGTCAGCATGGCTATACCAAGGGAAAATCATGCCGGATCAAGCAGATCGTCTAGTATGATAAGGTGACTGGACTTGTGGATGAGGGGAGAGCAGTGGATGTCATTTACCTCAACTTTAGCAAGGCTTTTGACACTATCTCCCACAATATTCTTGTAACCAAGTTCGGATGTTACAATCTGGATGGGTGGACAACCAGATGGATAAACAAATTTTTGGATGATCATAGTGGTTAAAGGGTCATACTCTACCAAGATGTTGGTAACAAGTGGTATACCACAGGGACCTATCCTATTTACCAACATTACCAGTCACCTGGAAGAGACAGAGTACTTGCTCATGAAGTCTACAGCTGATATCAAATTGCAGAGAACAGTCCATACACTGGAAGGTAGGGCTGCCATACAGCAGGATGTGGACAGGCTGGAGAAATGGGCCAATAGGAACCTTATGATATTCAACAAGGACAAATGCCAAGTCCTGCACCTGGGAAGGAAGAACCCCTGGCAACAATACAGGCTGGGGAACGACTGGCTGTGAAGCAGCTCTGCTGAAAAGGCCCTGGGGCCCTTGGTAGGCAGCAAGCTGAACGTGAGACAACAGTGTGCCTTGGCAGCAAAGAAGGCTAGCAATATCTTGGGCTGTATTAACAAATGGAAGCATAGCCAGTAGATTGAGCGAAGTGATTATCCACCTTCTACTCAACACTTGTTAGACCTCATGTAGAATACTACATCCAGTTTTGGGCACCCAAATAGAAAAAAAAGGACATTGTTAAAGTAGAACAAGCTCAAAGGAGGGCCACCAAGATGGTCAGGGGACTGGAGCATTTGTCCTATTAGAAGAGCTTGAGGGAACCAGGCTTTTTCTGCCAGGAGAAGAAAAGGCTTGGGGGAGGGGAGAAGGACACCTAACAGTGGCCTTCCAATACCTGCAGAGATTTGATCAAGAAGATAGAGCCAGGCTCTTTACGGTGGTGCATGGTGGAAGGACAAGAGACAGTGGGCATAAGTCAAAACAAAAGAGGTTCCAGCTAAATACAAAGAGAAGCTTTTTCACCATGAGGACAGTCAAGCAGTGGAACAGGAGCCTAGAGAGTTTGTGTAGTCTCCATCCTTGGAGGTTTTCAAGACTCAACTGAAAAAAGCCCTGAGCACCCTCACCTGACCTCATAGCCGATCATGTTTTGAACAGAAGGTTGAACTAGAGACCTCCTGAGATGTCTTCCAACCTGATCCTGAGATCCCTTTCATCAGGCTGCATATATAAGGCAGCAACTGACTTCCTTAATAGAGACATGTTCTCAAACTGAAGAAAATAGTTCTACTTCACTACCATAAGGAATAATTGAATGAAATGAAATTAAGAAATGAAGAATTAAGAAGTTTCTTACAAAAACAACTCAGCATTTCCCTATGAAGCAAAGGAAAGATCAATTCAAATCTCAGCTCACTTTGGTCTCATTTTTCAGGAAAACCTTAACTCTACTAACTCTACTATTTTAGTAATTCACCCTTCTTTTCCCAGTACTGAATTCCACATGCTTCAAAACAGTCAGATATGAAAGTCATCTTGTGGAAGCAAAGGAAAAGGAAAATTGTTTCCCCATTCTGCTGAACAAACTTTAAATAGTCAGCATTTTTAAGGCAATAATTCTAGTAAGACTTGACAGCAAAAAATCAAGCTATCAAACAGAGCTAAAAGTTAACAAGGGAGCCTATTCCTGAAGCTAAATTAGCAATCTAAGTTAAGAAAGAAGCCCCAACATTTTCTGAGGGAAGACATCCTGATTACCAGAGAAAACTATGCAGAACCGTTCCCCCATGACTATAATGCAATTATTACAGTAGTGCCAACACCTGACATTTAACACAGCAGTATTTGTTACTGCTCAAAACAGTCTGAGCAGTATTTGTTAGTAAAGCTGAAATTATTTTGTATTTCTGTATTAATGAAATATTGGTAGAGCTCCAAAGAAACAGGCACAAAGGTGCCTGGCAGAAGATTAGTAAGTAGAAATTACAAAATGTAATTTTTTCTCTCATGTCCAAAATAGCATCTTCTCTCATGTTTGCATAAGCTCTATTATGAAGAAATTAACTTTTCAGTCAAGTTTGTTTAAGTGAAAAGAGTTGATAATTTCCATAAGCAGGGGAGAAAAAAGGTTCCAGTAGGCCGTAGAAAGTTAAAGTAATACTTTTCACACTAGTGTTTGGGGGAGGATACAGTGGTCACTTTAAATAAACTGTGAATTAATGTGGTAGAAGCATGCAATAGGAATAATGCTTTGTGCTTTCTGGTGTCGCTACAAAATTTTTTCTCTGAGACCACTGCTGCACTACACTTAGGTGTCTATATTCTCTTTTACTTTCTGGAAGACCACCACCTGCAGAAGCAGTACATGAAGCAAACTTATGTCAGACTGACAGGAGTACAGGCCTCCAGGAAAGTGGAGTGGGCAACAGCTGAGGAAATCTTAAGACAATCAAAATGAATTTCAAAACAATATTTATTTTTTTTTCCTTCAGACTAAGTCTTGCTCAGGTAGCACTACTGCAAAACCCTATTAATTACTCTAAATCAGATCCATTTGTTCTCTCAACCAGAGAAGGACAAGAAGCATTGTTTGTCCTTATTAGAAGGACAAGACCATTATTTCCTGATCAACCCCCAAATATTTTAGGAGAGGAGATAAGAAGCATTACTTACTGAACGTGATTGCTGTGCTTGGAAGGGAACAAATTGCCCTGGAGGTGGCAGGTGAGACGGGTGATGTGGAGAGAGGTGAGGAGGATGCAAAAGGAATGGGTCGTTAGAAATCAGAGGTGGGAACGCTGCATATGGTACTGGTAGATGTTGGACTGAGCATGCCTGAAGCATCTGAAAGAAAAATGAACATTTTTACATCTAGAGTGAAAGGAGATTATTAAAAGAAAGCAGTCCACTTACCCTTAGCTTACAAACACAACACACACAATAATTCATTCAGAAGCTCACTGAACAGTGATTCTAGTACAGAACAGGGTCTAAAAGCGTGATGCTACCAACTACACTTGCAAGGTGCAAAGGGCCTTTTACTTCAAATGAAGTCAATAGGAGTTGAGGGTGTTCACTTTGCATTATCAGCCACAGACTCCCAAGGGGGGGAGTAGGTTTACTTACCATAGTAGCTTCTATTCTTCCCATATATTACATGTACAGACACATGCCAAGAAAGCAAGCACTAGTTGGAACTGAAGGACTCCTAAATGCCAGATTGTGTCCTAAACAACTCTGTTGCCTGAATTTAGGCCCCTTCTCTTCCTTCCCCTCTTGCTGGTACCTGCTGTCCCTTTCTCCTCTGTCCTGGGACTTCAAGGTGATCTGCTGAAAGAAAATGGTGTCCATCTGCTGCAACTGCAAGGCTGTGGCTGTAACCCAAAGAGAAGCACTACAGCCTACCTATGCTGACATCTCCCCCCAGACAGACCTCCCAAGGATCGATATAGCTGTCCAGACCTCAGGCTGCACGGAGCTCCAGTATCTGGAAGTCCCCCTAGCATCTGAAGGCAGCAGTGGATGTTATAGCTGCACAAGTGTGCCCAGCTGGAAGAACTCTTCAGACAAGTAGCTCTGTAACAAGAGGAGCTCAACAGGCAGCGCAGTATCTGGGAATGCGAGCAGGAGATTGATGTGTGGTACTGTGCACTGTCCCGGTTGAGCGACAGCCCTGCCTTAAGGCTGTGCAAGGGGAAGATAAGCGGAGTGACTACATCAGTGGACAAGGGAAGAACTACAAATGTCATCTATCTGGACTTCGGTAAGGCCTTTGACACGGTCCCCCACAACATCCTTCTCTCTAAATTGGAGAGATATGGATTTGACAGATGGATAAGGAATTGTCTGGATGGTCACATCCAGAGAGTAGTGGTCAAGGGCTCAATGTCCGGATGGCGATCAGTGACGAGTGATGTCCCTCAGGGGTCCGTATTGGGACCAGTACTGTTGAATATCTTCATCAAAGACATAGACAGTGGGATCGAGTGTACCCTCAGCAAGTTTGCAGACGACACTGTGTTGGGTTTGCGTGGCAAGGTTTTGGTAGCGGGTGGGGGCTACAGGGGTGGCTTCTGTGAGAAGCTGCTAGAAGCTTCCCCTGTGTCTGATAGAGCCAATGCCAGCCAGCTCCAAGATGGGCCCGCCCCTGGCCAAGGCCAAGCCAATCAGCACCTCTGTGATAACATATTTAAGAAGGGGAAAAAAAAAACAACAGTTGGGGGAAGTTTTTGCAGCTGGAGAGAGAAGTGCAAAGATGTAAGAACATCTGCAGACACCAAGGTCAGTGAAGAAGGAGGGGGGAGGAGGTGCTCCAGGTGCCGGAGCAGAGATCCCCCTGCAGCCTGTGGAGAAGACCATGGTGAGGCAGGCTGTCCCCCTGCAGCCCATGGAGGAAGGATGAGGGGGTGTAGAGATTCCACCTGCAGCCCGTGGAGGACCCCACGCCAGAGCAGGTGGAGGCACCCAAAGGAGGCTGTGGCCTGTGGGAAGCCCAGGCTGGAGCAAGTCCCTGGCCGGACTGGTAGACCCGTGGAGAGGGGAGCTCATGCCAGGGCGGGTTTGCTGGCAGAACTTGTGACCCTGTGGGGGACCCAGGCTGGAGCAGTCTGCTCCTGAAGGTCTGCACCCCATGGAAGAGACCACGCTGGAGCAGTTCGTGAAGGACTGTAGCCTGTGGGAGAGACTCCATGTTGGAGCAGGGGAACGATGAGAGGAGTCCTCCCCCTGAGGACAAAGAAGCGGCAGAAACAACGTGCGCTGCACTGACCGCAACCCCCATTCCCCGTCCCCCCCCCGCCCCCCCCTGTGCCGCTGAGGGGGGAGGAGGTTGAAGCCGGGAGTGAAGTTGAGCCCGGGAAGATGGGAGGAGTGGGGGGAGGTGTTTTAAGACTTGATGTTATTTTCTCATTGCTCTACTTTGTTTTGTTTAGTAATAAATTAGATGAATCTCCTTTCTAAGTTCAGTCTGCTTTGCTCGTGACGATAATTAGTGAGTGAGCTCTCCCTGTCCTTATCTCGACCCAAGCCTTTTGTTATACTTCTCCTCCCCATCGTGCTGGGGGAGGGGTGAGCGAGCGGCCGCGTGGTACCTTGCCGCCGGCTGGGCCTAAACCACGACAGACACCAAGCTGAGCGGTGCAGTTGACACGACTGAGGGACGGGATGCCATTCAGAGGGACCTGGACAAGCTTGAAAAGTGGGCCCACATGAACGTCTTGAGGTTCAACAAGGCCAAGTGCAAGGTCCCTGCACCTGGGTCGGGGCGACCCCCGGTATCAATACAGGCTGAGGGATGAAGGGATTGAGAGCAGCCCTGAGGAGAACAACTTGGGGGTACTGGTGGATTAAAAGCTGGACATGAGCTGGCAACGTGCACTCGCAGCCCAGAAAGCCAACTGGATCCTGGGCTGCATAAAAAGCAGTGTGGCCAGCAGATCGAGGGAGGTGATTCTGCCCCTCTACTATGCTCTCATAAAACCCCACCTGGAGTACTGCATGCAGCTCTGGAGTCCCCAGTACAAGGCAGACATGGACCTGTTGGAGTGGGTCCAGAGGAGGGCCACAAAAGCGATCAGAGGTCTGGAACATGTCTCCTATGAGGAAAGGCTGAGAGAGTTGGGGTTGATCAGCCTGGAGAAGAGAAGGCTCCGGGGAGACCTTATTGCGGTCTTTCAATACTTAAAGGGGGCTTATAAGAAAGATGGTGTCCTGGTTTCGGCTGAGGGAGAGTTACTTTTCTTCATAGTAGCTAGTATGGGGCTATGTTTTGGATTTGTGCTGGAAACAGTGTTGATAATAGAGAGATGTTTTTGTTATAAAGATTTGTTGTTGTTGAGCAGTGCTTACACAGAGTCAAGGCCTTTTCTGCTTCTTGCACCGCCCCGCCAGCGGGATGGCTGGGGGTGCACAAGAAGTCGGGAGGGGACACAGCCAGGACAGGTGACCCAAACTGACCAAAGGGATATTCCATACCATATGATGTCATGCTCAGTTTATAAGAGCCTTGGGGAAGAGGAGGGACTGGGGCGGGGGGGGGGGGGGGCGGCGGCGGCGGCATTCGGAGTGATGGTGTTTGTCTTCCCAAGTAACCGTTATGCATGATGGAGCCCTGCTTTCCTGGAGATGGCTGAACACCTGCCTGCCCATGGGAAGTGGTGAATGAATTCCTTGTTTTGCTTTGCTTGTGCGCACGGCTTTTGCTTTACCTATTAAACTGTCTTTATCTCAACCCAGGAGTTTTCTCACTTCTTTAACTCTTCCAATTCTCTTCCCCATCCCGATGCGGGGGGAGTGAGCGAGCGGCTGCGTGGTGCTCAGCTGCCGGCTGGGGTAAAACCACAACAGATGGGGACAGGCTTTTTAGTAGGGCCTGTAGCGATAGGACAAGGGGTAATGGTTTTAAACTAAAAGAGGGTAGATTCAGATGAGATATAAGGAAGAAATTTTTTTACAATGAGGGTGGTGAGACACTGGAACAGGTTGCCCAGAGAGGTGGTAGATGCCCCATCCCTGGAAACATTCAAGGTAAGGTTGGAAGGGGCTCAGAGCAACCTGATCTAGTGGAGGGTGTCCCTGCTCATTGCAGGGGGGTTTAGACTAGATGACTTTTAAAGGTCCCTTCCAACACAAACTATTCTATGAAGATAAGCCTGAATTCAACCTCGAGCTGACTGACACAAGGAACTCACAAGATGAAGGAGACTGGACATTTGTCTCTGCTCGGGCTAGAAAGAAGAACCTTCCCCGATCCCCTGAAGTGCCTCTGTGTAACAGACACGATACTCTGGGGTTGAAGATTGAAGAGCACATAAGTAAATGGACAGGATCCAGGAGAAGCTGACCATGCAAAGTTGATCCAACCACCCACCCGCATTAGAACCAGTGCCACCAGAAAAGCACGTAAGTATTAGCAATTGGAGATTCCTTACTGCGAGGCGCTGAAGCACCCATTTGCCACCCAGACAATTTCTCTAAAGAAGTCTGCTGCCTACCAGGAGCTCGCATTCGTGACGTCCCTGAGAGGCTCCTGAGCCTGGTGAACCCTACAGATTATCATCCGCTCCTACTATTCCACATAGGGTCTAATGATACTGCGACAAGGCAACTTAGAACCATCAAAAGAGACTATATGACCCTCGGAACAATGTTAAAAGGAACTGGAGCACAAGTGCTGTTCTTCTCTATCCTTCCAGTCAGAGGAAGGGGTTCAGGAAGGAGGAGACAAATTGAAGAGGTGAATGCCTGGCTGTGTGGCTGGTGTCATACTCGAGGTTTTGGCTTCTATGATCATGGATCTACCTTTGAGAAGCCAGGTCTGCTGGGAGCTGATGGGATTCACCTGACCAAGTGGGGCAAGAGGGTCTTTGCCAACAAGCTGACTAGACTATAAGGAGAGCTTTCAACTAGATTTATCGGGGGAAGGGGATGGAGTTTTGAGAACAGAGAAGAGCCAGGGGCTGCTGATGCATTAGGAACCAACAGGGAAACACCTGAGAGATGCCGCGAAGGAATTAGAGCTTGTTCCTCTAAAAAGGTGACACGGTCAACAGCCCAACTGAAGTGCCTCTAAACCAGTGCATGCAGCATAGGTAACAAACAGGAGGAGTTGGAAGCTATTGTGCAACAAAGGAAACCTCGTGGCTGGTGTTTACTACAGGCTGCTCGATCAAGGGGAGCCTGTTGAAGAAGCATTCTTACTTCAACTATAGGAAGCATCAAGCTCGCAGGCTCTGATCCTGCTGGGGGACTTCAATCACCCTGACACCTCCTGGAAAAGCAGCACAGCAAGCTATTGGAGTGCACTGAGGAGAATTTCTTAATCCAGGTAATAGACAGCCCAACCAGTGGAGAAGTGTTACTAGACCTGTTGCTCACCAACACAGATGAACTAATTGGAGAGGTCAAGATCAGTGGCAGCCTGGGCTGCAGTGATGATGCCCTGGTGGAATTCATATTCTTGAGGGATATGGGCCAGGTGAAGAGTAAAATCAAGATCCTGAATTTTAAGAGAGTGAACTTTCAGTTGTTTAAGCAATTAGTGGATGAGACCCTCTGGGAAACTACCCTCAGGGATAAAGGCACTGAACAGAGCTGGCAGCTCTTTAAGGACATTTTTCTTAGAGCACAAGAGCTCTCAGTTCCCATGTGTAAGAAATCAGGCAAGGAAGGCAGGAGACCAGCATGGCTGAGTAAGGACCTCCTGATCAAACTAGACTGTAAGAAGGAAATGCACAGGCAGTGGAACCAGGGACATGTATCCTGGGAAGAATATAGGGATGCTGCCAGGGTATGTAGGGATGGTATCAGGAAAGCTAAGGCACAGCTGGAGCTGAATTTGGCAAGGGATGTGAAGAATAATAATAGGAAGGGCTTTTACAGATACGTTGGCCAGAAAAGGAAGAAAATGTACCCATTTTTAAAAAGGGTAATAAGGAGGACCCTGGGAACTACCGTCCAGTCAGCCTCACCTCTGTGCCCGCTAGATCATGGAACAGATCCTCCTGGAAGATATGTCGAAACATGTGGAAGACAGGGAGGTGATTAGAGACAGCCAACATGGCTTCACCAAGGGCAAGTCATGCCTGAATAATCTAGTGGCCTTCTACGATGGAGCGACTGCATTGGTGGACAAGGGAAGAGCTACAGATGTCATCTACCTGGATTTCTGTAAGGACTTTGATATGGTCCCCCACAACATTCTGGACTATAAATTGGAGAGAGATGGGTTTGACGGATGGACTGTTAGATGGATAAGGAATTGGCTGGATGGCAGCGTCCAAAGACTTCTAGTCAGTGGTTCAATGTCCAAGTGGAAACCAGTAACGAGTAGTGTCCCTCAAGTGTCCCCGAGTAGTGTCCGTACTTGAACCAGTACTATTTACTATCTTCATCACTGACATAGACAGCGGGATTGAGTGCACCCTCGGCAAGTTTGCAGATGACTCTAAGCCGAGTGGTGCAGTTGATTCGCTAGAGGGAAGGGATGCCATCCAGAGGGACTTTGACAGGCTTGGATATGAGCCGGCAATGTGCACTTGTAGCCCAGAAAGCCAATCGTATCCTGGACTACTTAAAAAGAAGTGTGGCAAGCAGGTTGAGGGAGGTGATTCTCCCCCTCTACTATGCTCTCATAAGACCCCACCTGGAGTACTGCATGCAGCTCTGGAGTCCCCAGTACAAGGCAGACATGGACCTGTTGGAGTGGGTCCAGAGGAGGGCCACAAAAGCGATCAGAGGTCTGGAACATGTCTCCTATGAGGAAAGGCTGAGAGAGTTGGGGTTGATCAGCCTGGAGAAGAGAAGGCTCTGGGGGACACCTGATTGCGGTCTTTCAATACTTAAAGGGGGCTTATAAGAAAGACAGAGAGACTTTTTGCCAGGGCCTGTAGTTACAGGACAAGGGGCAATGGTTTTAAACTGAAAGATGGTAGATTTAAATTGGACATAAGGAAGAAATTCTTTATGATGAGGGTGGTGAGACACTGGAACAGTTTGCCCAGAGAAGCTGTGGATGCCCCATCTTTGGAAGTGTTCAAAGTTAGGTTGGATGGGGCTTTGAGCAACCTGGTCTAGTAAAAAATGTCCCTGACCATGGCAGGGGGCTTGGACTAAATGGTCTTTGAAGGTCCTTTCCAGCTCAAACCATTCTATGACTCTATGATTCTAAAACAATGTTTTAGATTATTTATACATACACTTTTTTTGATATATATATTTATTTATATACACATATAAAGTTTATCTATGTATAAATTAACATATCTTTATACATATTAGTACACCCCTTTACATATATAATTATTTCTCACCCTCTTTTGAAATATATATATATATTTAAAAGTATATATATGTGTATACGAGATCTTCTTGGTTTAGAGGAAATGGGCAACCAAATAGGGAGCATACTGAGATCACATTGGGTATGATATTTTCAAAATGGTGCCCCTGTGCCATGAACAAAGTTGCAACTGCAACAAAATGTCAGATGCCCCATTGGGGTAGTGGGAGGAAGGTTCCTGGACTTAATATCCTTCCAGGGTAAGCAGGAAGGGGTAACTTGACTTGCCAGCCGATCATAGGGCAGTCTGAACATATAGGATATTATGGTGTCAAAAATGGCAGTCAGCCAATCACAAGGCAGTATGTAAATATGCAGAGAGTGTTGAGATTGTAAGAAAAGGCTGCTCTCAGCCATAAAATGGTGGCTGAAAGAAAATGGTAATGTCCCTGTATGTAGTGGGAGGGCTTGTTTCTGGATAAACAGGAAGGGGTGGCATGCCCTGCTATCCAATCATATGGCACTCTGAGAATATGAGTGGGTTTGTTCTTTAAAAAATAGCAGCCCTCAGGGGCAAAAAGACATGGGGAAACTGACTGTGTGACTGGAACTGGGGTGGGATTTCTGAGGCAAGTGGGACATGTGGCTGTATGCAGGGGCAGGGTTTCCATGGAAGTGGGGTGTATCGATTCTGCTACTTCTTGGATAAAGGTTGTATACTTATACTACTGATAGTCGCCTACGATGCTGATAGCAAAAGGCTAGCAATGTTTCTCTGATAACTGGTCATTAGCATGTAATTGTGGAAAATGTAGGTTTGGGTTTTGTTGACTTTTTTTTTATTTGCTCTTCTCGCTGCCTCTTACATATTAGGGGAATGAATGTGATTCTAGAGAGACCAGAGGTGTGAGCTGAACAGATATCAAAGGGAAGGTAATCATGGGGAACGGGGAAAAGAGTTTGTCTGGCTTTTGTGGTGGTTTGGTTTTGAGCTTTTCCTTAGTGAAAACTAATCCCAAAATTTTGTAATGTTATGGTGGGCAAAGGGATAATGTTGTACAACTCTTCCTAACTTGTGCAGACGTATTCATTAATGTTATGAAAATTGTTTCAGCGTGTGTATTTCACCTATAAAATCCTGTAGCAGCAAAAATGAGTTGCTGGAGGTTCCCAGCTCATATAGATTCAGTTGTCCGGGGCTTTCATTTTTGTTATTTTTAGGCTGACTTAGGACTTGCCAGTGAGTTTTTGAAGGTTTACCTCAGTTCACCTAGAGGTTTTTATCTTTTATTTAAAGAAAATAGAGCAATAACAGAAAATGTGTTTTTAAGCTCAAATTCTGTGACTCAGTTCTACCTATCTTAATACCACAAACTGATTAGATGAGTATGTAGAATGCAGGTTCAGTCCTTAGCTAGAACATCTAAATAGAGTATCTTACAGTTGTGTTTGGTTGGCTTTTTTTTAAAAAAAAAAAAAAACAGCTTGGGAATGATTTAGGAAAAACCCTGCAAAACACCTTTACTCCTACTAACTATGTAGGATATTTATTTTCCTCTCTACCATATCTAAACTGATTTTTCATGGAACTGCATGGATAAGAATGTGATGATTGAGGAGTAACATTTATCAATGTTTAAAGAACCTTGAGGGAAGAAAACATGACTGCCTTGAAAGAAATGATGGAAGATTTGTAGGCTCTGTCTGTAATAGTTAAGACATAAGGTGCCAGAAGCAACTGTCTTATTAAGTGTTCTGACACTTCAATACAATGTAGAGCTTAACTATTATTGTACCATAAAAAACCTTAGGGCTGTAAATGATAAGGCTGATTTGTGTATCGTTCTAAATTAAATAATTTACCTATGTCAAAGAGCCAGATTTCATTGACTTGTGCTTTGAAACTTGATGAAGTTGTAAAAGTATTGTTTAGCAGTGCTTCCCTAAAGTGGGAGGCATAGGAAATGATTTTATAGAGCTAGTGAAAATTGTAGGCTTTTCCATCAGACAGAAATATACTCAATATATTTGTTATCAGTAGATGTGCTGGGTATCTCCAGCAGCTCCTACTGAGATCCTACAGTTCCAAATTGGCTCCCAATGAAGATCAAGTCTGTAATGACTGACACTTGGGCTAAAAAAGAAGTGCTTACATTACAGATCTTCTGGTCCCACCTGGAGTAGAACTATTCTAATTGATGTTAGACCAGTTCCTCTTGCAATATTTAGATGGTAGGCAATGGACAAAATATTCCCTAGGATGCAGAGGCAGATCTAGAAGGGAATTGCAACTCTTTCCTACACTCGAGCATCAGATCAACTTGGTTCATTACTTGAGACTGACTGTTGCAGAAGCCTGAATCCTGACTGTTTTCATTTTCTCACAGCACTCAAGGACATATGGAGATAAGGCATCCCTCCTATGGAGTAAGTGCCTGAGGTTTAGTGTGGCTTTGCAACCAGCCCTTCTTGTTTAAGGGCAGTTGCTGGTACTGACTCAAAAACAAAAAGGAAAACCTCACATAAAGTGGCAGGGTAGGGCACATTTCCTGAGAGCATAACCACCTTTGAGGTGGGTCTTCCTCCAACAAGTTGGTTTTTTTACCACTCAGATCTACCTCAATATCAGGACTGGGTGCCCATGTGTTTCAAACTACAAGGGTGCTCGCCTTTCTGTAGTTGCCCTAGGGGGCTGTTACCCCTACACCTGTGTGCTGTGTCCTGGGAGGAAGACACCATGTTGCCGGTGCTTTTTCCCCCTTGAAACAGTCCCCGTGGAGCCAGTCCCCACCATCCTGCAGCAGCAGTTACACTGTTCCTGTGGCAGAGGAGGCTGGGGGTTCCCCCCCTCCCAGCTGCCCTTGTTGGGAGGAGTAAACTCTCATTGCCTGTAAAATCTGAGATGCGTAAATCTTGTCTGTGATATCCTTCTGCCACGAGGGCAAAGTTGGTTTTGATCACATCTTCATGGAGAAGTGGGCCCATGTGAACCTCATGAAGTTCAACAAGACCAAGTGCAAGGTCCTGCACCTGAGTCCAGGCAATCCTCAAAATCAGTACAGACTGAGGGATGAATGGATTGAGAGCAGCCCTGCAGAGAAGGACTTGGGGGCACTGGTGGATGAAAAATCCTGGGCTGTATAAAAAGGAGCATGGCCATCAGGCTGATTCTCCCCCTCTGCTCCACTCTCATGAGACCCCACCTGAGGTCCTGTGTTCAGTTCTGGGGCCTCAGTACAAGAAAGACATGGACCTGTTAGAGTGGGTCCAGAGGAGGGCCTCAAAAATGATCAGAGGGCTGGAGCACCTCTCCTGTGAAGAAAGGCTGAGAGAGTTGCGGTTGTCCAGCCTGGAGAAGAGAAGGCTACAGGGAGACCTTATTGCAGCTTTTCAATATATAAAGGGGGGCTCATAAGAAAGTCAAAGAGAGAGTTTTTGCCAGGGCCTGTAGTGACAGGACAAAGGGCAATGGTTTTAAACTGAAAGAGGGTAGATTTAGGTTGGATAAAAGGAAGAAATTATTTTACGATGATGGTGGTGAGTCACTGGAATGGGTTGCCCAGAGAAGTTGTGGATGCCCCATCATTGGAAGTGTTCAAGGTCAGGTCGGATGGGGCTTTGAGCAACCTGGTCTAGTGAAAGATGTCCCTGCCCATGGAGGGGGAGTTGGACCTTTGAAGGTCCTTTCCAACCCAAACCATTCTATGAGTCTATGATTCTAAATTATAACTAGCCTTAAAAGTTCTGCTCATTTCCATGTTTTGAGGGGAGCCTTATGCTCTGGAGTGAAAACTCTTCCTCTCACCCATGAAGGCATCACCCAGAGACAGAGTTTCCAATAAATGCAGACCTCTCCTCTGTGAAGTTACATGTCCAAAATATACTGTGAGTCACTAAAGTATGAACTCTCAGGAATCAAGGTGGTGGTAGGGAGAATAAAATCTCACTTCATGGAAGTGCTCAGTTTCACTTCACACATCCAGGAAGAAGACCCCAAATTTGCATTCTTTCAACTTGCTTTTTTAATGAGTCACTAGAATATCGGGCATTCCTTTTATGTTTCTCACCATTAAAAGTGCAACTCAAAATGAGCTTTTAAAAAATAAGCATCAGTTCTCTTATATAAACAAGGGTGTTTATTAGAGACAGTTTTCAAACATTAAACTTCACTGCTCCACTTCCGAAGTGAATCAAGCTTTTTCAAGAAATGCAGAAGAGTAGAGGACCCAGCTGTACTCTTTCTTACACAAAACACATTATGGTCAAAATGCATAATGACTGTAAAGATGGTAAGGAGATATAGTTTATGATCAGATTCCAGTAGCAAAAGTGCAGTCACAACCTCATTGACTGTGGTCATGACCCCAAATTGATCCTTACACCAAGCTGACACAGTTCAAGATTAATCTGATCTAAATACTGATTTTCCTCAAACAATCCTCTGAAATAAATAATAAATGTGGAGGTACAACACAACATCGTATTCTATAACACGCATAGGAGGTACTTTTGGAAATATTAAAACACAGTTCATCAGTTTATATAATAGCCAAGAATAAATAAAGGTTATTATAACTTTAACGTATTCCTCACACAGTATTACAATAAGAGGACATGTCAACCGAGTCTCCATTTTACAGTGTTATATTCTGAAACAGTTTTCAATTTCATTATTTTTAAGTAGAGCTAGAATGTGCAATGATCTCTGGTACTAAAAATAAGCAACCATTACAATTCTAGAAAGTCTTTTCAGAAGTTTATTGAAAAGTTTTCATTTTACAGGCTGACTTTTCCAGACCATGTCACGAAGAGAGACAGAGCGAGCGAGCGAGAGACAGACAGAAAGCAAGAGAAGGGCGGGGGGAGTGGAGCAAGGGAGAAAGCAAAAGAAAGATAGTTAGAATGAGAGAGAGGGGCAGAGAGAAAAAGAAAGCACAAGAGAGAGATAAAGAGAACAAGAGAGCAGGAAGAGACAGGAAGAAAGAGATAAAAAGAAAGGGTGGGGGAGAGAGAAGAGCGCTAACATGAGAGTGAGAGAGCGAGAGAGAAAGAAGAGAGGAAGAAAGAGAAATAGAATGATAAAGGAAGAAAAAGACAGAGAGAGCAGAAAGGAAGAGAAAGAGTGAGGGAGAAACAGCAAGAGAGAATGAGAGCAAGAAAGAGTGCAATCAAGAGAGAATGACACAGACAGTGTGAGAGAAAGTGAGTGTGCACAAAAGTGCAAGAGAGCAGAAGACAGGGGAGAAGAGAGAGCGAGAAAGAGACCAAAAGGCAGAATGAGAGAGCGAGCGAGCATCGGAGAGAGACAAGAGACAAAGAGAGAGACAGGAAATAGACAGGGGGAGGCACTGTGTGCAAATGCAGAGAGAGAGGAGTGTGCAGACAGAGGAAGAGACAAATACTTAAGCACACGCATAGATGTAGTGGAAGAGAGGCAGAGACACGCACACAGATGCACAGAGAGATAGACGCATGTACACACAGATGCAGAGAGATGTGCCTGCACACAGAGAAGGAGGAAAAGAGATGCGCACACAAACACTCTGTCTCTGTGCAGAGACAGAGGAAGAGAGATAGAGAGCCACATGCACACAAAGACACACGGCGGGGGAGTGGGGGGGAGAGACATGCATGCGCACACAGATGCAGAAGAAGAGAGACCGACAGATGCTTGCGCAGACAAATGCAGAGGAAGAGACAGATAAAGAGGGACAGAGAAGTGCGTGCACAGACACGGAGGAAGAGACAGAGACGCGTGCACACAGACACAGAGACAGACAGAAATCCGCATGCACACAGATGCAGAGAGAGAGAGAGAAAAATGGACAGATAGATGCGTGCATGCACAGATGCAGAGGAAGAGAAACATGTGAGAGAGAGGAGGAGAGACAGAGAGATGTGCGCACACATACACAGACTGGAACACACAGACGCAAAGAGAAACAGGGAGGCACACATGCAGAGGAATAGAGACAGATGTGCATGCACACAGATGTGAAGAGACATGCGCTCGTTCAAATGCGGAGAGACATGCACACACAGATGTCGAGGAAGAGATGTGGGTGTGCACAGACACAGAGACAGACAGGCAGAGAGAGAGACAGAGATGCACACAGACACAGAGGAAGAGAAACAAAGATGAAGGCATGCACAGACAGAAGAATAGAGACAGACATGCATGCACACACACAGATGCAGAAGAATAGAGACAGAGAGACAGGCGCATGCACAGACGCAGAGATAGGCAAAAAGAGAGAAAGATGCGCATGCACGGACAAATGCAGAGGAAGTGAGACAGAGTCACAGGCATGCACAGATACAGAGGCAGAGACAGGCAGAGAGGGAGAGAGAGAGACGAGCACAGACAGAGGCAGAGGAAGAGGAACAGAGATGTGCGTGCGTACAGATACAGAGGAAGAGATTGACAGAGAGTGAGACAGACATGCATGCACATAGACATAGACGGGTGCGCACAGATGTGGAGAGAAACAGAGACACATGCACACAGACGCAGAGGAAAATAGACGGGTGTACACACACAAAGATGTGGAGACGTATGCACGTTCAAATGCAGAGACTTGTGCACACAAAAATGCTGAGGAAGAGAGATGCCTGTGCACAGAGATGCGTACACACAGATGCAAAGGAGGAGAAACAGAAAGCACACACAGATGCAGAGAGAAACAGGGAGGTGTGCATACAGATGCGGAAAAAGAGAGACAGAAGTGCATGCACACAGACACAGAGAGAAGTGCGCATGTTCAGACACGGAGAGAAACAGAGAGGCGTACACATGCACAGACGTAGCAGAAGAGACACAGACACCTGCATATACATAGGTACAGAGAGGGGGGAGGGACAGAGAGAGAGAGAGAGAGAGAGAGTTAATTTTCACAAGAGGCTGGGAGGGGATACAACCAGGAGAGGTGACCCAAACAAGCCAAAGGGATATTCGATACCATGACGTCATGCTCAGTATATAAAGGGGGCTGGCTGGAGAGGACGAGCCACTGCTCAGGGACTGTCTGGGCATCAGGCTCTGGGTGGTGAGCAAATTGCATTGAGTATCACCTGCTTTGTATATTCTTTCATAAGTATTGCTGTTGTTATTTTCCTCTTCCTTTGCTGTCCTAGTAAACTGTCCTTATCCCAACCCACATGTTTTAACTTTTTGGCGCCCAGTGTGGGGCTCAAAGGGTTGAGATAACAACAGATTTGACCAGCGCATGTTAAAACAAAGTTGTTATATGCATTTATTATATTAGGTAAATAGTTACTGGTTACAATGGAGTTTTGTTTGTTCACACTGTCCTTACTTGCTGTTTGTATTCCCTGCAGTGCTGTTTATCACCTCTGGGAAAGGGATCGGGATTCTCATTTTGCTGTACTGTGCAATATCGACTTAATACCAGTGATGTCATATCACGAGGTTAAGCTGGTATTTGTATGTGCCATTCCTGTCATGCCCGTACCTCGGATGACATCTCTCGGAATTTATTATTAAACACACCGAATCTATGGGGAAGACGGGGGGATACTTTCTCCTGCTCTTTCACCTCCTCTTTCTCCTTCAGGCTAGTTACAACAGCTTTTGAGAAGTTTGAATACCCGTGGGATATTCAAGCCAGCATGCTCCTATTCCTATGTCTCCTGAATGTGTTCCAGGTCTTGTTTAGGGTTGCAAAAAATTGTTTTAAGAATACCACCCAGAGATCTGCCCCAAGGCTGGATAGTCATGGGTGGCATGGCATGTGGGAGAATATGGGCAGGTATCTGGAGAATGTCTCACCTCCAATGGTTTGGAACTTCATTCCTGAATCACTACAGGACCCTGATAAAGTGATAGAATATTTGAAAGGAAAACGCATCATACGCCAACTCATTAGCAGTAATGGACTGGAAAGGCGAAGCGGTACCAATGGTGGATGAAGTGGCTGTCCGCCTCCAGCAATACAAAGAAAGTCTCTCTTCCTCCCTCGGCTCAGCTGTGGAGAAACTGTCCCAGAAAGTCCAGCAACTCCAAGAGAATTATGTCCTATTCTCCACCTGTATGGATCAATATCTCAGCTGTTAGGAGTAAGTATTCCTCTGCTCAAGAGAGAGGATATAGAGGGTACACACCATGAGGCACCCTGTGGCTTTACCTACGTGACCATGGAGAAGACATGAGGAAATGTAATGGAAAACCTACCTCGACGCTAGAGGCACGAGTACGTGAGTTGCAAGGAAAAGCAATCACAAAAGGGGATTCTTCCAGGAAAAATGCTGCTATAACTTCCAGCGGGCAGTTCCCCAGACCAAGTGGAAGGCCTGATCATAATTCTGATCCTCTTGAAGGGACTTCTACGTCATTTTTACAAGAAGTGAGTAACGAATACTATGACCAGGATTAGAGAGGCCCTGCCTCCAGCCAGGTGAAGGAGAGGGGCAACCGGGTTTAATGGACTGTATGAATTCGATGGCCTGGCACGTCAGATCCACAAGAGTATAAGGCTCTAGTAGACATCGGTGCACAGTGTACCCTAATGCCATCAAGCTATGAAGAGGTGGAACCCATCTGTATTTCTGGAGCGACAGGGGGATCCTGACTGCTAACTGTACTGGAGGCCGAAGAAAGTGTAACGGGGAACGAACAGCAAAAACACTCCATTGTGACCGGCCCAGTGGCTCCGTGCATCCTTGGCACAGACTACCTCTGGAGAGGGTATTTCAAGGACCCAAAAGGGTACCGGTGGGCTTTTGGTATAGCTGCCTTGGAGACGGGGGAAATTGGAAAGCTGTCTACTTTTCCCGGTCTCTCGGAGGACCCTTTTGTTGTGGGGTTTCTGAGGGTCGAAGAACAACAGGTGCCAATCGATACCACAGCGGTGCACCAGTGGCAATATCACACCAACCGAGACTCCTTGATTCCTATCCATAAGCTGATTTGTCAACTGGAGAGCCAAGGAGTGATCAACAAGACTCGATCACCCTTTAACAGCCCCATATGGCCAGTGCGAAAGTCTAATGGAGAGTGGAGACTGACAACAGACTATCGTGGGCTGAATGAAGTCATGGTGCCACTGAGTGCTGCCATGCTAGACATGCTAGAACTTCAATGTGAACTGGAATCTAAGGCAGCCAAGTGGTATGCCACAACTGATATTGCTAATGCATTTTTCTCAATCCCTTTGTTGGTAGAGTGCAGGCCATCATTTGCTTTCTCTTGGAGAGTCGTCCAGTACATCTGGAATTGACTGCCCCAGGGGTGGAAACACAACCCCACCATTTGCTATGGACTGATCCAGACTGCACTGGAAAAGGGTGAAGCCCTAGAGCACCTGCAATACACTGATGACATCATCATATGGGGCAACACAGCAGAAGAAGCCTCTGAGAAAGGGAAGAACATAGTCCAAATCCTTCTGAAATCTGGTTTCGCCGTAAACCAAAGTAAGGTCAAGGGATCTGCACAGGAGATCCAGTTTTTAGGAATAAAACAGCAAGATGGATGCCATCAGATCCCAATGGATATGATCAACAAAATAGCAGCTATGTCTCAACCAACTAGCAAAAGGAAACACAATCTTTCTTAGATGTTGTGGGTTTCTGGTGAATGCATATCCCAAATTACAGTCTGATTATAATCCTTGTTTGTCAAGTGATGCGGAAGAAGAACAATTTCCAATGAGGCCCTGAGCAATCACAAGTCTTTGAACAAATCAAACAGGAAATAGTTCATGCAGTAGCCCTTGGGCCAGTCCGGGCAGGACCAGATGTAAAAAAATGTGCTCTACACCGCAGCCGGGGAGAATGGCCCTACCTGGAGCCTCTGGCAGAAAGCACCAGGGGAGACTCGAGGCCGACCCCTGGGGTTTTGGAGTCGGGGATACAGAGGATCTGAGGCCCGCTATACTCTAACTGAAAAAGAGATATTGGCAGCCTATGAAGGGGTTCAAGCTACTTCTGAGGTGGTTGGTACTGAAGCACAGCTCCTCCTGGCACCCCGACTGCCGGTGCTAGGCTAGATGTTCAGAGAGGGCCCCTTCTACACACCATGCAACCGATGCTACGTGGAGTAAGTGGGTTGCACTGATTACACAGCGGGCTCAAATAGGAAACCCCCGTTTCCCAGGAATTCTGGAAGTGATCATGGACTGGCCAGAAGGCAAAGATTTTGGAACGTCACGAGAGGAGGAGGTGACGCATGCTGAAAAGGCCTCACTATATAATAAACTACCAGAAAATGAGAAGCAATATGCCCTGTTTACTGATGGTTCCAGTCACATTGTGGGAAAGCAATGGAGGGGAAAGAATGTTATGACCGATGGAGCCCAAAGTCATGGATTAAATGGACTCAACGGACATTTTAGAGGGGTGGCCCATAGACTAAAGGAATGATACCTGTGCGCGCGCGCGCGTGTGTGTGTGTGTGTATCTCTCTCTCTCTCTTTCTCTCTCAAAGGCAGGAAGACTGGTGGTGATTAATTGGAAAGTGTAGTATCTGGGCATGACGTAGATGGTATAGAATAAGGGGTGGATAATGTCCTGTCCTGGTTTTCGACTGGCATAGAGTTATTTTTTACAAGAAGCTGGGAGGGGACACAGCCAGTATAGCTGACCTAAACTAGCCAAAGGGATATTTGAGACCATGACATCATACTCCGTATATAAAGGGGGCTGGCTAAGAAGGAGGAGCCTCTGCTTGAGGACGGGCTGGGCATCAGGCTCCAGGGCTGAGCAAATTGCATTGTGTATCACCCGCTTTGTATATTCTTGTGTTGGTTTTGCGTGGCAAGGTTTTGGTAGCGGGGGGGCTACAGGGGTGGCTTCTGTGAGAAGCTGCTAGAAGCTACCCCTGTGTCTGATAGAGTCAATGCCAGCCGGCTCCAAGACGGACCCGCCGCTGGCCAAGGCCAAGCCAATCAGCGCCTCTGTGATAACATATTTAAGAAAGAGAAAAACAGTTAGAGAGAGCTTTTGCAGCCAGAGAGAGGAGTGAGAAGATGTAAGAACATCTGCAGACACCAAGGTCAGTGCAGAAGGAGGGGGAGGAGGTGCTCCAGGCACCGGAGCAAGATTCCCCTGCAGCCCGTGGTGAAGACCATGGTGAAGCAGGCTGTCCCCCTGCAGCCCATGGAGGGAGGATGAGGGGGTGTAGCGATTCCACCTGCAGCCCGTGGAGGACCCCACGCCGGAGCAGGTGGAGACACCTGAAGGAGGCTGTGACCCCGTGGGAAGCCCGTGCTGGAGCAAGCTCCTGGCAGGACCTGTGGATCCGTGGAGAGAGGAGCCCACGCTGGAGCAGGTTTGCTGACAGGACTTGTGACCCTGTGGGGGACCCACGCTGGAGCAGTTTGCTCCTGAAGGTCTGCACCCCGTGGAGGAGACTCACGTTGGAGAAGGTCGTGAAGGACTGTCTCCCGTGAGAGGGACCCCACGCTGGAGCGGGGGAACGATGAGTCCTCCCCCTGAGGATGAAGAAGCAGCAGAAACAACGTGTGATGAACTGACCGTAACCCCCATTCCCCATCCCCCTGTGCCGCTGAGGGGGGCGGAGGTTGAAGCCGGGAGTGAAGTTGAGCCCGGGAAGATAGGAGGGGTGGGGGGAGGTGTTTTAAGATTTGGTTTTATTTCTCATTCCTCTGCTCTGTTTTGCTTAGTAATAAATAAGATGAATTCCCTCTCTAAGTTCGGTCTGTTTTGCTCATGATGATAATTAGGGAATGATCTCTCCCTGTTCTTATCTCGACCCGTAAGTTTTTTTTTCCATTGTACCTTTTCTCCCCTGTCTAATGAAAGAGGGGAGTGATAGAGCGGCTCTGGTGGGCACCTGGCCCCCAGCCAGGGTCAACTCATCACAATTCTTTTATAATATTGTTGTTCTTATTTTCCTCTTCCTTTGCTATCCTATTAAACTGTCCTTATCCCAACCCATGAGTTTTACCTTTTTCTTCCAATTCTCCTACCCATCCCACCAGGGATGAGGAGGAGTGAGCGACCAGCCACATGGTGCTTAGCTACTGGCTGAGGCTAAACCAGGACACTGGGTGATGCCCCTGAACATCTACAATACATCGATGACATCATCGTGTGGGACAGCAAAGCAGAAGAAGTGTTTGAGAAGGGAAAAAGAGTAATTCAGATTTTTCTGAAAGCTGGTTTTGCCATATAAAGAAGCAAGGTCAAGGGACCTGCACAGGAGATCCAGCTCTTGGGAGTAAAATGGCAGGATGGACATCATCATGTGCTTATGGATGTGGTGAACAAGACAGCAACTATGTCTCCAACAAGAAAGAAACTCAAGCTTTCCTGGGCCTTGTGGGATTCTGGAGAATTCATATTCCAGGTTATAGTCAGCTCGTGAGCCCTCTCTATCGACTAACCCAAAAGAAGAACTATTTTGAGTGGGGCCTTGAGCAACAACAAGCCTTTGAGCACATTGATGCACAGTGTACCTTAATGCCATCAAGCCATGAAGGGGCAGAACCCATATATATTTCTGGAGTGACGGGGATCCAGACAACTAACTGTACTGGAGGCCGAAGTGAGTCTAACTGGGAATGATTGGGAAAAGCACCCCATTGTGACTGGCCCAGAGGCTCTGTGTATCATGGGCATAGACTGCCTCAGGAGAGAGTGTTTCAAGGACCGAAAAGGGTACCAGTGGGCTTTTGGAATAGCTGCTTTGGAGACGGAAGAAACTGAACCGTTGTTTACCTTCCCTGGTCTCTTGGAGGACCCTTCTGTTGTGAGGTTGCTCAGGGTCTGTCACAGAACCTCACAAACTAGGCCAGTCCAGTTAACAAACTAAAAAAATGAGATTTATTTTACAAGATGGAAGGGAAAAAACTAAGTTTTGTTCTAACTGAAACCACTCTGGCTCCAACACACATTAACAATCCACAGGTTCAGGATGTCGGTTGGGATATTAATACTACACCACTGACTTAAGAGCTCCTAAGGTTTATGGTTGATGAGCCAAAATGCACAAAATCACTCACCCATGTAAGATGAGGTCTCTCGATCTGTACAGAAGATGAAGCATAGGTGGTGTCCCAACCCACAGGGAGAGCCTCTGACTGCATACCCGCTGCTCTGAGGGAGACTGACAAGATGGTCCTCTCGCGGGACTCCATTTATACCCAATTGAAATCTGACCTGTGGTCATATATGGTCACGTAGGTCCCTATTGGCTGAAGACCTCGACTTTGTCTCCCATCAACTGAAACTGCCACTGCCCTGTGGGCATAATTCAAACTGTGGTGGGAAGATTTTCCTGTGGGCTTTGTCGGGGCAGGTGCATCTGCCACACAATCCACCCTGTGACACCACGGTCATGATTTGATTGGTTTCCGTGGAGTGGTGGTAAAGTCACCTCTTCCCTCCAAAGTTAAAGGGGAGCGCAGTCTTGGTGAGTCTTAATGCTCATTGTGGATCATCGTTTCTCGATTGTTCTATGGCTATATTGGGATATCATTTGCATGAACAGGTTGTAAGGGAGTATATTTTACAACTAACACAGATCTTACTATCATGCACTTAATACAACTTATTATAATACAAATTACAACGATTATAACTACAATCGTTATCAAAGACTGAAGGAGACCGGTTAGCCATCCAGCAAGAGAAAATTCAAACATGTCAAAAACTTTCCCTAGCCAGTTCATTCCTAGTCCAGCAACAATTGCTTCTGAATCTTTGGCTACTTTCTTCATCTTGTTGATTTGGTCCTGAAGTGGTATTGATACATTTGGGATGTGGACACAACAGTCATCCATTGACATGTTCAGAACTCTGCATACGCCTTTCTTCTTTAACAGCATCAGGTCTAAACCAGCTCAGTTTTGAATGGTCATTTTACTGGCATGTTGTAGTTGATCATTTAAAAGCTTCAGACTGTCAGATGTGGCATTGGCTAAAGCTGATAGTTGTAGGCCTAGTTCCAAAATAGCTTGTCGGTTTTGTACTGGGGCAGTTCCTACTCCAAATAATGATTCCATCCACCACCCAATTCATGTTGGGGCTTCTTGCCATCCCTTCTGTACATCCCTTGGTCTACGGTCCCACCACTGGTGTGGGATTGGCCCTTCCCAATAAATGAGACAGAGGGAGAGCGCAGCCAGTGTACAGGCTAGCCCAAGAATAGTTGAATGTAGTCAGGAATATAGGTGACCGTCAGAGCATGCCTATATTAAGTTAGAGGGTGGAAGGATGGTGGATGTTTGGCATGAACCTGGTATGGTAGCAATAGGGGGACAATAGCCTTCCTTACTACAATCTAAGACAGAGGGTCGTGAGTAACTGGTATTACTGCACAAGCAGCCCTGTGTTAGAGCTCTCTAATTGGGAGAGTATAGCCATAGTAATGACATCTTATTGATATCTTTGCATCCAATTTCAACTCGGCAGTTCCAGAGAGGAGATTTCCTCGCTGGGGGTATCTTATCCTTGTTCCCATCCCAACTGGGCATATAGGTATGTCTAGCCCACGTGCAGTTGAGAGGACAGTCAAATGAGTTTTGATTACATGTGCTGGGACACTCATTGCTATCCCTTTCAGGGTGTTTAATGCACCATAGGGTGTTTAATGCACCATGAGGTGTTTAATGGTTTTGTATATTGTAAAGACTGATTGTCAGCACTTCATCGAATATTATATTCAGTAGCTCCCCATGAAATATAGGGACATGGTACAGTGCCATTCACACTCCACCCCGTGGCATCAATAGAGGGTTCGAGAATATAATTGCATTTTGCATCCCATACTGAGCTTGCATTTAACACACCTGGTGACCAGCTATAGACAACGTAAGTGTAACCTTTGCCTTCAGGCCTTTTGAAATACCAGCTATAATTGTTATATTGCTTCCATGTGAGCTCAAGAGCAAGTGATATGTTAATGTCTTGCACAAGAATCAGTAAGGGGTCTTCTGCTGATGTGGGGGTAGGTAGACAAAGCTGAATGATGAATCTGAGGTTAGATTCATCATTTGGGCAAACCCTATCATCATTTTCACTACCATGTTGTCATCTAGGTCTTCACTGTCCACATCAGCCAGTATCACTGTTGCTAATAGGAGCAGCAGGACAGCCCTCTTCTTCATTGTCCTGTAAGAAAGCACAAAAAAATCAAGCCTCGGTCCTTTGAACCAGGTTTCAGGGTTAAAAATCAGCGATTATCCATGGAATACTAATACGGTGGGTCTTTCCGCTCCCATCTAGGGCTTCCCAGGCATATAAGCCTCTTGGTTTTGCCAGGGTCATGGGTACAATGCCAATAGAAGGTAGTTTCACCATGACAGGTTGGCCTACGCATGTCCTCAGTGGGAACTGGTCCTTTTGATCATCAGGTATGGGAGCGTCACTCATCAATGGTTCCGTGGGACAAAATGCTCGAATCTTTGGGCTTCCATAATTTCCTCATCGGTTATTAACAGTGAAGACTGCTTGTGGCAATCGTATGTCCCAGTTATGGCATGAGACATCAGCATGTCTTTTAACCAAACCATTGGTTCGCTCAACTATCCCATTGGCCTGGGGATAATATGGTGTGTGAAACACCCATTTGATACCTTCTCTCCACATCCAGTCTTGTACCACTGTGGCTGTGAAATGTGACCCGTTGTCGCTCTGAATACATTCAGGAATGGGCAAAATACCACACCATTCTTGCAGCACTTGAACTGTCTGATCTCCTGTGGCTGTGCCAACAGCTGTGGCCATGGTTAATCCTGATACCACCTCTACTCCTATCAAAATATATCTCTTTCCATGTGAAGGTCTCAAGGGCCCAACATAATCAATTTGCCAGGTGCTCCAAAGAGCTTTGCCTAGTTTGATATGCTGGGCAGGGGCTTGATTTGGGTGGCTGGACTTGTGCTTTATTTGGCATTGTGGGTAGGCCGTAAGAATTGCTTCACATATTTTCATAGACACTGGCCACCCCCGAGACCGACATTCATAATAGAGATCTGTCTTTCCTGAATGGCCTCGCTTAATGTGTAGCCATTCAGCTAACTGTTTCCAATCCTTTTTGTTATCAATTACTCTGATTTGGGCTAGATGATCTACCTGTTGGTTCCATTTCGCAGCAGGGGTTCCATTCCTTGCATGGCCTTTCACCCATCCCACCTTTAGGGGTCATGATCTGCCTATTTCTAACAATCGTTGCCAGTCCCTAGTTATTTGTACGGCCCACTTCCCACCTATTGGATTCCCATTGGCATATCCACTCTGTGGCACCCTTATAGGTTGCATAAGAATCAGTATAGATGGTGGTGGCACCATTGTCCGCTGCCAGCAGGAGAATATGCAATTCTCCCACCTGTGCACTACCTTCTCCCTCCTCTGTAACTGTTTTCCCGGTACCAATTTCCAATGCTGCTGCTTTATATTGCCACTTTGATCCTGTTCGGCAGGCAGATGCATCAGTGAACCACACTCCCTGTGTATCCGAATTTGCAGATAGTTCAGGTGCCTCTTTGATCGGGGAAGGTTTATAAGGTTAGCCTAACAAGGCTGGATCTGGATTAACAGGTTGTTGGAACTTAGAGACTTTAACCGGGCCCTCTCTCAATTGCAGTAACTGACTAACTCCTTCTAGGTATGTTGTCCAAAAAGCGAATTCGTTATCTGGTACGCAGTAAGTCAATTCTCACACACACAAGAGACATACTGCTTTTTATTCAGGCCTGGGTGCTCAGTGGATTTCCACAAATCAAGCACACCTAATGCCAGTTTCTTCATTACATTTATACACAAATGTTACAAGATAGTACACTCCCAGTTACGATGACTGGTTTAGATTTCTTCGTCTAGCATGCAAACTAGAACGCATGCTCAGTTCTTTTCTCTGCCTTTATCTTTTGAGTAGGTGGTATAATTTGGGTAGGTGGTCCATGGGTCGGTGGTCGCGATTCCCCCTGCCGGAATTACCTTTCCCCTAGTTTCCTGGTACTTTTGGCAAGTCCAAATGGTTGTTCAAGGCTTGCTGGTCAAACTAGCAATTTATCACTTATGCTTCTACTTCTTCACAATCACATCTTAATTAGTACATTGTTTAGATAAACATTAACTAATACAGGGGTAGGACTACACAATGATTGCCCTTAGCAGCAATAGTCTTGGTTATATTTGATTTTACTGTAACAATTCCCCCCCTTTGAGACTTATAAAGCTTAAAGCACTTTTCAGTCTCACACTAGTCCGTACACCATTGTGTTGGGTTTGCATGGCAAGGTTTTGGTAGCGGGGGGGGGGCTACAGGGGTGGCTTCTGTGAGAAGCTGCTAGAAGCTTCCACTGTGTCTGACAGAGCCAAGGCCAGCCAGCTCCAAGACGGACCCGCCGCTGGCCAAGGCCAAGCCAATCAGCGCCTCTGTGATAACATTTAAGAAGGAAAAAAAAACATTTAGAGAGAGCGTTTTCAGCTGGAGAGAGGAGTGAGAAGATGTAAGAACATCTGCAGACACCAAGGTCAGTGCAGAAGGAGGGGGAGGAGGTGCTCCAGGCGCCGGAGCAGAGATCCCCCTGCAGCCCGTGGTGAAGACCATGATGAGGCAGGCTGTCCCCCTGCAGCCCATGGAGGGACGATGAGGGGGTGTAGCGATTCCACCTGCAGCCCGTGGAGGACCCCACGCCGGAGCAGGTAGAGACACCTGAAGGAGGCTGTGACCCCGTGGGAAGCCCGCGCTGGAGCAAGCTCCTGGCAGGACCTGTGGATCCGTGGAGAGAGGATCCCACGCCAGAGCAGGTTTGCTGACAGGACTTGTGACCCCGTGGGGGACCCACGCTGGAGCAGTTTGCTCCTGAAGGTCTGCACCCCGTGGGAGAGACTCACGTTGGAGAAAGTCGTGAAGGACTGTCTCCCGTGAGAGGGACCCCACGCTGGAGCAGGGGAATGATGAGAGGAGTCCTCCCCCTGAGGATGAAGAAGCGGCAGAAACAACGTGTGATGAACTGACCGTAACCCCCACTCCCCGTCCCCCTGTGCTGCTGAGGGGGGCGGAGGTTGAAGCCGGGAGTGAAGTTGAGCCTGGGAAGATGGGAGGGGTGGGGGGAGGTGTTTTAAGATTTGATTTTATTTCTCATTGCTCTACTCTGTTTTGCTTGATAATAAATTAGATGAATTCCCTCTCTAAGTTTGGTCTCTTTTGCTCGTGATGATAATTAGAGAATGATCTCTCCCTGTCCTTATCTCGACCCATGAGCTTTTCGTTGTACTTTTTCTCCCCTGCCTATTGAATGAGGGGAGTGATAGAGCGGCTTTGGTGGGTACCTGGCCCCCAGCCAGGGTCAACCCACCACAACCAGCAATACAAAAATATTATTCCTAGCAAAATTATAAGACAATACAAAAATATTTCTCCCTGGATACAGTCTAATTGGATAAATGATTCAGCACTACTCCAAGTACAATTCATCAAATGTGACTTAGACTTAGTTTCAAAGGTCCCTTTTGTACGGATGTCCACAGATGAGAAGGTATCTTTTTTATTCTACTATAATGGATCCATGATTCGATGCCCTTGAGCTTCACTGCAATATTTGTGGTTAGCAGCACCTGGTAGGGTCCTCTCCACCTTTCTACGAGTGATTCGTTTTTCCACGTCTGGAGGTATAGTGAGCCTCTGACCTGACATTATGTACTGGTGAATCCAAAGGCACAGGAGCTTTAACCTGGATGTGTCTGTGGAGAGAGTTAAGGACCTTGCCCAAAGATATCAAATAATCACTCAAAATTTGTTTTCCTTTCAGGTGCATCTGACTATCTTTTCCTGTCAAATTTGCAACATAAGGCTTTCCATATAATGTTTCAAATGGACTAACTTTCTCTTTTGTTCTAGGTGTTATTCTAATTCTAAGTCATGCCAGTGGTAAAACTTCAGTCCATTTCATCTGTGTGTCCTGACATAATTTCCTAATTTGCTGTTTGATTGTTTGATTCATTCTCTCTACTTTTCCACTAGACTGTGGTCTCCATGACATATGCAAACCCCATTTAATTTGTAAAAATATAGCAACTCCTGAATGATTTCTGCTGTAAAATGGGGTCCTCTATCTGATGAAAATCCTTCGGGGAGTCCAAATCTAGGTATTATTTTTTTTAAGAAGCATTTTTACTACTTCCCTGGCTTTGTTGGTGCGACACGGGAAAGCTTCTGGCCAGCCTGAAAAGGTATCAACAATTACTAATAAATATTTATACTCCTTACATTTTTGGTAACTCCGAAAAATCAATTTGCCAGTGATTTCCAGGCGTAGAGCCTCTCTTTACCTCTCCTGGTAAGGGTCTTTCCTGAACTTTGGGATTATTTCTCAAACAAATTTCACATCCTTGTGTAATACCTTTGGCGATCTTCAAAATATTGATGCCTATTGCATATGTTCTCACCATTTCCACTAAGGCTTCAGCTCCCATATGAGTAGTACCATGAGTTCGTTTCACGAGTTCCCTCATTATTGGAGGAGGGGTAACTATACATTGTCCACCTGGAGTTTTCCACCATCCTTCGGGGGTCTTTATACATTTTAGAAAGTCAGCCAGTTTATCTTCTTTCCCCGTATATTCAGGAACATTAATGTTAAAAGTTCTTTCAGGGACTAAGGCTGCTATGTTTGTGAATTTTGCTGTAACAGGTAGGCATACCCCTTCCATACTGTGGCCTTTTGGGCTACACCCTCAGGAGGAGGTGTTCCCTTAAGGATTGAATTTAGAAGAGGGAAAGGGCCTTGCACCATGATATCTTGTGAAGTACGCAATTTCTCTGCTTCCTTGACTGCCCTAGTGAGTGAAAGGAGTCCCTTCTCCCACTCGGAATACCGTTCATCAGTTTCTTTGAATGAGGTGGAAGAGAATAATAAAGATGTAGTTGGCCCTTGTGTTCCCTTTTGAAACACGTCGCAATAGGAAGCATGTTCTGCAAATCCCCACTCCACCTTTAGCGGATCTTGTGGGTGCAATGGACCTAGTCTCTGATAGGCTTTTAGTTCATCCTTCAACATGTTAATGGCTTCTGTATCCTGTGAAGTCCAATCCCATTCCCTATTTTTCCGGAGCAGGTCATACAAAGGGTGGGCAATCACTGAGCACCCAGATGTATGCTTCTTCCAATAGCCCAATGTACCTAGTAGTTGCTGTAATTCTGTCTTATTGCCTGGAGTTTGCCCCTTCTCAATAGCTGACAGTGTATCATCAGGTACTGCAACTGCACCAGCTATCCACCAAGCTCCTAGGAATTTAATCTCATGCCCAGGACCTTGGCATTTGGAAGGCGGGCATTTGTCTAGCCCATTCTTAGTTAGAAAATCCCAGATGACCTTAGCCACTCGCCCTACTTGTTCTTTGTTATCTCCACCAACTAGAATATCATCTATATATAGATATATGTGGATGTCTGATGGCACTTCTACAGTATCAAGAAGTTTGGCTAAGGCATTGTGAGCAATGGCAGGAGAGTGTTTATATCCTTAAGGCAGTCGGTTAAAGGTGTACTGTACTCCTTCCCAAGTGAAAGCAAACTGGGGTTTATCCTCTTCCCTCAGGGGTATTGTAAAGAACATGTCTTTAACATCTAAAGTGGCCATCCATGCGTGAGCGGCTGCCTGGATTGCCATCACCACTGTTGTTATGGTTGGGACAGCAGCAGTTAAGGGTAGAGTATTCCTATTCAATTTTCTGTAATCAATTGTTAGGTGACACCGTCCGCCAGGCTTATGGACTGGCCAAACTGGAGAATTGTATGGTGAGTGGGTGTGACTTCTGATTTGCCTTTTTTTGAGATCGTTAATTACATCTGTAATGCCCTGTTTTGCTGCAGTTGGCAAAGAGTATTGAGAAACACAGGTTAGTTTAGATTGTGGTAGTGCAGGTGCAAGTTGCAGGGTTCTAACATGGGCGGCTTTTGCCCATCGACTTCCAAAACTCCATATCTTGCCAGTAGGTAGGCACCACCGCCTCCCTGCTAGTACATCAAATTCCAATATATTTTCCTTATGAGGGCTTAGGGTCACTTCCACAGCTGTCATTCTTTTCTCCCCAGGTAGCCAAAGTTGAATCCGAGCCAAAGGACTTTTTTCTGCTGTACCTGTTGCACCTATTATATTTATAGATTTTCTTGAGGGTTTAATTCCCAATTTCTTAGCCTGTTGCTTATTCAAAATGCTAATTTGGGCTCCTGTATCAATTAAAAATTGTAAACTTAGCTGTCTTGGACCCACAGGAATATGGATGTAAGGTTCCCTGTCAGCAGACCATTGGCAGGAATTCACCATGCGGAGTGGGCGGCCCAAACTCAAAACCACGGCTTCTAGTTTTTTAACTCTTGCAACTCCTCTCGCAGAGGCGCGAAAGGGTTAAGGTTCCTTAACCTTAAGTGTTTGTGTTCTGAGGGTATTGCCGATTTTGCTCAATGGCTCTCTGAATCCTTTCTCTCAGGGATAGAACATGTATTTTCAAAGCGTCCAGCAGTCCCCTAATAAGAGGTCTAAGGTGGCTAGGGTCTACTGGTGCAGCCATCGGTATCCCTTGCTGCCCTCTTTCATACATTGCCTGAATACAAGCAGCTTTTTGTACTCCTTCAGCTAGCTCCGACAATCTCTTTATTATAATGGTTATAGGTTCTCCCCGCTCTTTGGTGTCCACACCCCCAGCCCAATAAGCCACTTGGGATGTTAATGGCTGGTTGCCCTGTGGTCCGTCACTCAGAAACACTCTCAGACCCCAAAACCCTCTTGCTTCATCACCGCTCAACAGTATCCGATCACCTCCCATTAGAGACTCTCCACAAATACTCCATTTCCATCTCTCCAGGTTTTCTCGAGAACTTTGCTTGCAATTCACTGAGCTCAGGTCCTGACCAGGGAATCATGTGGACTGTGGTTTGGGGGTTCCTGCCTCTGTTTTAATAAGAGGTCACACGTCCCTTTCCTCCAATTCCTTCATTTCATTGGAGCTATTTTCATCAGGGTCTCCCGAGATATCCCCATCCCAATCCTTGGGGTCTGCGCCCACAATTAATTTTTGGATTTGGAAAATACTGGGGGGGGTGTTTCCTTGTGCTAGCATTAGTTCAATTTTTCATTGCAACAGATATGTCTGCTCTCCTTCTCTTTGCAATTCTCCTTTCAAACAATCTATTTCTACTTGTTTCTTCAGATTGCCCGTGGCTAATCTTTTGCAATCATTATTTTGTTTCTGTGCTTGAATCAAGCAGGTGCCTAGGATGGCACACATAGTTCCTTCACTTTTGCCATTTCCAATATTTCCATGGCATTGTTCTATCCTCTCCACAACTGCTACTGGGTCAGACCACTTCTCCTTTGCCCAATCTAAACCTGTGGGAGAAGGATTGCAGCCCTGCTTCCGTAATAAGTCCTCTAGAGACATCCTGATGATTACGTCAATTTAAAATGTCACGGAATCTCCCAAACTAGGCCAGTCCAGTTAACAAACTAAACAAATGAGATTTATTTTACAAGATGGAAGGGAAAAAATGCTAAGTTTTGTTCTAACTGAAGCCACTCTGGCTCCAACAGACATTAACAATCCACAGGTTCAGGATGTCGGTTGGGATATTAATACTACACCACTGACTTAAGAGCTCCTAAGGTTTATGGTTGATGAGCCAAAATGCACAAAATCACTCACCCATGTAAGATGAGGTCTCTCGATCTGTACAGAAGATGAACCATAGGTGGCGTCCCAACCCACGGGGAGAGTCTCTGACTGCAGACTCACTGCTCTGAGGGAGACCGACTCAAAATGGCTCTCGTGGGACTCCATTTATACCCAATTCAAATCTGACCTGTGGTCATATATGGTCACGTAGGCCTCCTATTAGCCGAAGACCTCGACTTTGTCTCCCATCAACTGAAATGGCCACTGCCCTGTGGGCATAATTCAAACTGTGGCGGGAAGGTTTTCCTGCAGGCTTTGTCGGGGTGGGTGCATTGGCCACAGGGTCAAAGAACAACAGGTGCCAATCGCTACCACAACAGTGCACCGACGGCAATATCGCACCAACTGAGACTCCCTGATTCCTATCCATAACCTGATTCGTCAACTGGAGAAGGTGAATCAAGCCAGTTTGCGGAAGTCAAAGCCATCCAGGTAGCTTCAGACATTGCTGAATGAGAAAAATGGCCAGTGCTCTAATCTCTGTACTGACCTATGGATGGTGGCCAATGCCCTGTGTGGGCGGTTACAGCAATGGAAGCAGAGCAATTGGCAGTGCAGAGGCAAACCCATCTGGGCTGCCCCATTGTGGCAAGATAATGCTGCCCGGCTAGAGAAGCTAGTTGTGAAAGTACATCACGTAGATGCCCACGTACCCAAGAGTCAGGCCACTGCTGAGGAACATCAGAACAACCAGCAGGTGGATCAGGCTGCTAAGAGTGAAGTGGCTCAGATAGATCTGGACTGCCAACATAAGGGTGAATTATTTATAGTTCGTTGGGCTCATGATACCTCAGGCCATCAAGGAAGAGATGCAACATACAGATGGGCTCTTGACCATGGACGCCATCTCACAGGTCATCCATGAATGTGAAACATGCGCTGCAATCAAGCAAGCCAAGTGGCTAAAACCTGTCTGGTGTGGAGGACAATGGCTAAAATATAGATATGGGGAGGCCTGGCAGATTGATTACATCACACTCCCACAAACCCACCAAGGCAAGGGCTATATAGTTACAATGGTGGAAGCAACCCCCGGATGGCTGGAAACATATCCCGTGCCCCATGCCACTGCCCAGAACACTATCCTGGGCCTTAGTCTTATGGTGACATCGTACCTCAGAAAGAATTGAGTCAGACAACAGGACTCATTTTTGGAACAACCTCATAGACACCTGGGCCAAAGAGCATGGCATTGAGTGGGTGTATCACATCCCCTTTCACGTACCAGCCTCTGGGAAAATCAAACGATACAATGGACTGCTAAAGACTACCCTGAGAGCAATGGGTGGGGGGACCCTCAAACACTGGGGGACACATTTAGCAAAGGCCACCTGGTTAGTTAACACTTGGGGGTCTACCAATCAAGTTGGCCCTGCCCAATCAAATCTTCCATGTACTATAGAAGGGAATACAGTCCCTGTAGTGTGCGTGAAGAGTATGTCAGGGAAGACAGTCTGGATTACCCTTGCTTCAAGCAAAGGCAAACCCATCCATGGGATTGCTGTTGCTCAGGGACCTGGGTGCACTTGGTGGGTGATGCGGAAGGATGGGACAGTCCAATGTGTCCCTCAAGGGGATTTCATTTTGGGTGAGAATAACCAATAAATTAAACTGTATGATGTTAATTGCTAAATAACCCTGCCATTGTATGTCATCATTGCTACAATTGCTATATGCTGTATCTATGGTATTACCATAAGAATCACTCAACTTAATGAAGGCTGAACTTTGATGAAACGAAGCAAAGTGCCATGATGATGGAACTAGAACTGACTTCAGCAATCGGCGCCCAGCAACTTCCTTGAAATTGACACCTTCAACCTGCAGACTTTGGGCATGGACTGTGTCAGATACACCAGCCACTAACTCCGGATGCAGCATGCAACAATCTAGCAGCACACACCATCTCTCCTGCCCTGAGGGACTGTTATGACAGATGGAGCCCAAAGTCATGGACTACATGAAGTCAAGGGACATTTTAGAGGGATGGCCTATAGACTAAGGGAATGATATCTCTGTGTGTGTATATATATCTCAAAGGCAGGAAAGGTGGTGGTGATTAATTGGAAAGTGTAGTATCTGGGCATGACATAGATGGTATAGAATAAGGGGTGGATGATATCCTGTTTTTCGGCTGGGATAGAGTTAATTTTCACCAGAAGCTGGGAGGGGATACAGCCAGGATAGCTGACCCAAACTAACAAAAGGGGTATTCCATACCATATGACATCATGCTCCGTATATAAGGGGGGATCCAGCCCAGAGGGGGAAGAGGAGTCATCGCTGCTAGGGGACGGAGATGCATTGGGCTCCGAGGGTGAGCAAATTGCATTGTGTATCACTCGTTTTGTATATTGTTTTATAAGTATTGGGTTTTTTTATTTTCCTCTTCCTTTGCTATCCTAGTAAACTGTCCTTATCCCAACCCATGAGTTTTAACCTTTTTCTTCTGATTCTCCTCCCCATCTGTGCTGGTTTTGGCTGGGAAAGGGTTAATTTTCTTCATAGTAGCTAGTATAGGGGTAAGTTTTGAATTTGTGCAGAAAATAGCATTGATAATATAGAGATGCAAAAGTGTTGATAATATAGAGATGTTTTTTGTTATTGTTGTGCAGTGCTTATACAGAGTCAAGGCCTTTTATGGTTCTCACACCACCCCCCAGCAAGTAGGCTAGGGCTGCACAAGAAGCTGGGAGGGGACACAGCTGGGACAGCTGACCCCAACTGACCAAAGGGATATTCCGTACCATATGACATCATGCTCAGCATAAAAAGCTGGGGGAAAAAGAAGGAAGGGGAGGATATTCGAAGTGATGTCATTTCTGAGAAGATGCCAGGCTTGTCCCCATGTCAGACAGAGACAGTTCCAGTTGGCTCCAAAATGGCCCCACCACTGGCCAAAGCTGAGCCAATCAGTGAAGCTGGTGGCATGTCAGTGAAAACATATTTAATAAAGGGCAAAAAATGCTGCACAGCAAGGAGAGAAGAAAAAATGTGAGACAGACTTAGCAGTATGAATGCCAAGGTCAGTGAAAAAGGATGGGGAAGAGGTGCTCCAGGTGCTGGAGCAGAGATTCCCCTGCAGCCCATGAAAGAAACCATGGTGAAGCAGATATCTCCACTGTAGCCCATGGAGCCCATGCTGGAGCTGTTCATGAAGGACTGTGTCCCGTGGGAGGGTCCCGTGCTGGAGCAAGGATGTGAAGAGGGATGAGTGGCAGAGAGGAACTGTTATGAACTGAGTGCAAGCTCTCATTCCCCATCCTTTCCCTGTGCCACTCAGGATGCGGAGGAGAGAGAGAGCGCAGTCTGGAATGGAGGAGTGAAGTTGAGCTTAGGAAGAGGGGCAGGGGGAAGATGTTTTGATTTTGTCTTTATTTCTCACTATCCAAATCTATTTTAATTGGCAATAAATTAAATTAATCTTCCCCAAGTCGAGTCTGTTTTGCTTGTGATAGTAATTGATAAGTGATCTCCCTGTCTTTGTCTTGACCCGTAAGGTTTTTCATCTTAATTATACCCATGTCCTGTTGAGGAGGGGGAGTGAGAGAGCAGCTGGGTGGGTATCTGGCAGCCAGCCAAGATTAACCCACCACATCAGGATTTCATCTGAAATAGTATTTTCACAAAAGTAGTAGAAAATGGCAGTGCCACTAGGATTTGTCTGTCTCCCTGAAATATACATCCTAGTTGGAAGGTACGTGTTGCTTTCAGTAATACTTGGCAGTTTCAGGAGTAGTAACTGTTCTTCTGTACTGTGTCTTCTAAGACATGCCTAGCATTCGGTGGGGACAAACATCTGCTCCGGGGGGTACTCACCATCTTAAGAGTAACTACTAGAATTCTATGCAAAAATACTCAAAGTTGCTCTCTGCTCCAGACTTTTAAGTTCTTTCACAGGAAAATGCTCCTTGAAACTTTTTACTTTACATGCAGAGAAGACTTATTTACAAGCTTCCTTTGTGCTGTCTCACAATCCTTTTTTACCCACACTAATGACTGGCTTGTTTTGGCCTTCCTTACAGGTATCCAGAGTTTAAGGCAGCTCTCAGAGTTGGAGAGGTTAATTTTTTTCTATGTCAAATTTTCAGTAGCCCAAGTTCAAACTGTCTTCATGTTCCTTCATTGAGAAATACTGTTTCTATGCCTAGACAGCTAGATTTCCAAGACTTATCTGTCAAATATGAAATCAAGGCTTGACTCTAGGAGAGATGGTATGGTGTAATTCTGAATATCAATAGTATTGTTCTTAACAACCTGCCAGTTCTCTAGAGTTCCTTTGCCCTTTGGAGCTGCCTTCCATGGGATCCCACCAGGCCAGGATCTGTATTTTGTGACTTGGCTTCCTCACTCCCCTCAGGATCTTGAACTCTGCTATTTCATGGTCACTGCAGCCAAGGTTACCATTGATTATCATGTTCCCAACCAGTTCTTCCTTGCTGGTGAATAGCAGATTGAGCTGTGCATCACTTCATTCATCATCTACTTTATTCTCATTTGATGGTCTGTAGCAAGCTCCCAAACTCCCACCACAACGTCACCCTTCCTGATGTGTCCTCTGATCCTGACTCATAAGCTCTCACAGGGACTGTCATCAGTCCTATAGAAGAGCTCCATACATTAAAGATGTTCGTTCAGATACAGGGCATCCCCCCTTGCCCCCAAACACATGTGTATGCATGCACACGTGCGCACACGCACACACGCTTGTCTGCCCTGCCTGCGGTGTGTTTTTTGTTCTGTTTTTTGGGTGCTTTTTTTTTTTTTTGAAGAATTTATATCCACCATTGCAGCACTCCAGTTGTACAAACTGTACCACCATGTCTTCCATTCCAATGAGCTCCTGGCAAGCAATAAACATCCACAGACAATAATTCAGTTTGGCAGATGGAAGCCTCCATCTCTTGAAGGAGGGAGTCTCCCACCACTATCACCTGTTGCTTCTTCTTGGTGTTGATTTGTGGTTCAGGCTTGACTGGATCTGATGCCTCCTCAGACATGGCTTTCTCTTCCTTGTCTTCTACCAGGGCACTGAAATTCCACTGCTGCAGATGTGCAGGTAGAGAAGGAGCGGTCTTCCTGTTGCCAGAAGTCACAAGCCTGCAGCCTTCCCCATGATGGGAGTCTTCATATGTCCCACAACTGACTACAGTCTCTGGTTGCTCCTTCTGTGCAGTTGAGGATTCAGGCTCTCATCTCTGCAGGGTCTCTGTGAAAATTGCACCACTCTTCATCTTTCCTGATGCTGAAAAGTCTGCTTACAAATAATGCTTAATAGTTATATTTTTGTCATAAATGTTTCTTGATAAGATGTTTTGTTGTGGGCTCCAATTCTGAAAGTTGGAAAACTTTGTCTAATGAGATGTGTTAATTTTCAGAAAAGTAAATGTTTAACCCATGTAATATTTAGTATCAGTGTGTTAGTACTGCTCTTTCTCAGATTTTTCCACATCATGAGGTATCTTTCCTCCAGGTTATTTTCACAAGTCTTTGCTACTTTGCATCCTCCAAATTGAGTTTTATTCTTGAAGCTTATCTCCCTGTTTTTTCCACCTTCGATCATTCACAGCTCTTGGTAAAATAGAAATATCTGTGGGCATCATGACACATTTGATATTCTTAGATATGTCTTCTCCTCCAGATTCCTCTCCCTGCCCAAGCGGCACAAGACAGAGGAGGGGTGGGGGGTTGTGGTCAGTATATAGCAGTCATTCTCTGCTGCACCTTCCTTTTCACACCTTTGCTCTGCTCTGGCGTGGGTTCTTCATGGGCTGCAGTCCTATCAGGAAAATCTGCTCGGGCAGGGGTTCTCAGTGGGTCACAGTTCCTTTGGGAAATATCAATCTGTTCCAGAGTGGGTCCTCCACGGGCTGCAAGGAATATCTGCTCTGGAGCACCTCCTCCTCCTCCTTCTCCTCCTCTGACCTCGGTGTTCCCTCTGCTGTTTCTCACTCTTTTTTGTTCCCTCCTACTCTCCATCCAGATTTTTTTTTTTGCCCTTTCCTAAATAGTTTTTCACAGAGGCACCACAAACACTGCTGATTGATTGGCTCATCTTTGGCCTGCAGTGGGTCCACTGCCGAGCCAGCTGGAACCAGCTGTGTCTGGCATAAGGCAGCAGCCCCTTACCTCTTCCCACAGAGGCCACCCCTGCAGCCACTTCACTACCAAAACCTTGCCATGTACACCCAATACAGTAACAAACCATCATTTCAGTAGTAAGTTTCAATTAAACTATAATCCATATGAAATATACTTAAAAAAGGTGTGTTATGTTGGTTGGATGTACTTTTCTCTCCCCTTTGATATCCTGATGTGTTGAGATTTCATAGGACATAACATGAAGTAAGACTTTACGTCACGATATAAGTTTCTTTTACTAGTAAAAATCTTATGCCTTAATTTTAAAGCTATTGCCTTTAAGCGGGAAATATTTTGGTTTTGTTTAGTCTTGAATTAATATTTCAACTGATCTTTTTTTTCTCTTAAAAGCAAAAAAAGTGTAAAGGTCAGGTAGCTGCACCCCACAGAATGGTTGTTAGGAGTAGCACTAGTCCCAGAGAACTTGCTGAATGTTAGTATGATGTGGCTTAAGTGTTCTTTATATTTTGGGAGCAGTCACTGTTGTAACAGTTATATTCTATTGCACTTCTTACCTTATAAGAGCATAGGTCATAAAAATATACAGACTGTTGTTTATGTGATAAAACTAATCAGCACACCCACAAAGAAGTGCAGAGACACAATGGCGGGTGGAAGAACTTGAATAATACCTTGCCAAGCCCGTTACAGGAGATCCATCAGCCCATCAAAGGCCAACCTCCACAAGCCCAGAGGAGCGCAGGAGCACAATGGCAGGTAGGGAACCCAAATTCCAGATTCAAAGAAATGGGCCTGTCCAGGCCAATCTCAGGGCTGTCCCAGTTGAGTCATGATCTCGGTTGTCCAGGCATGAAACTCATCAAGATTGTCAACACCAGAGCACCCTTTGGACTGGTGTATGTGTGCGTGTTACTGCCTAGAGGTATTGGACACATTATGGGATGCAGGGGAAGAGCATTTTGGGATTGCACAGGATTTATTATGGGATGTTTAGGGGAGGAACCAAAGGCAGGGAAAGAAATGGATTTAGGTGATTTGGGGAGGAACAAGCATGGGAAAATAGTGGGATAAAGGGAATAAAAAGGGCCAGTTGCATGTAAAAAGCTCCTGTTCAGTATACTTGCCTGTCCATGCCCTGCACCTGATCATCTCTGTTTGTCCTGTCTCTTTATTAAGCTCTGCCTTCAACTATTTTCTGGTAAGTGGTTCTTTATTCCATGTGCATGTGTGTGTATGGGGGGTCTGTGGTGCTAGCAAGTGTAGGTGTGCAAGTGTGTGATTGTTAGTGAAGATCAAGCTGGACTCGCTGTTGAGTAGGTGAAGTGACCTGGGGGCCAGAGGTGTGTGTGGGTCTCTAAGGGCCAGATCTGGGTGTGAGAGCACCTGTGTGTTTCTAAGGCAAAGAGCATGCGGGACAGGGGGTTGGCTATAGGGGACCAGGGGTTTCCTGGCCAATACCGTGCATGTGTGTGTGCACATGTATGTGTGTGAGGCAGTCTATACCAGCGTCTGGAGTGGGGTTGTGCCTTTGGAGGCTCGTATGTTCAGGTGCCAGCAACTGGGGAGACTGGGATCCAGGGGCTAGCTACTGGGCAGACTGAATGTCTGAGGTTAACTGCTGGGGGGGCTCCACTTTGTACATATGTATATTTTCCCAGGTAGTACCTGAGGGAATTAGCTGTGCAGGAGATGGTTTATTATGACCTGGACAACACGCAGTTACCCACAGATCCAGATGAAATCCAAAGCACACGACCCATGTGGCAGAAGTTTGTACAGAACGCACCATCATCGTATGCCAACTCATTGGCAGTGATGAACTGGAAAGGCGAAGAGGTACACACAGTGAATAACTTGGCTAGCTGACTATTATCCACTGTTACTCTTTCATGTGGGCATGAATGACACTGCAAGCCAGAACCTGGGCAGAATCAAGGAAGACTATAAAGCCCTGGGGGTGCAAGTGAAAAACATTGGTGCCCAAGTTACCTTTTCCTCCATTCTACCAGTTGGAGGAAAGGGGGCAGCCAGAAATAGACGTATAATGCATATCAACGTGGCTGGTGCTGTCGTGAGGGTTTTGGCTTTTATGCTTTTATGAAAATGGGACATTCTTTGATGACTATAACCTGCTAGGGAGGGATGGGATCCGCCTGTCTAGAAGAGGCAAGGGAATCTTTGGCAGCAGGCTGGCCAACTTGGTGAAGCAGGCTTTAAACTGAAGGACTCAGGGGGTGGGGTCCAAAGTGGCAATGCTCATGCCATCGCATCCAACTGGGGAATAAGCCAGGCCAACCAGAGCAGCGACAAATGTTTCTTAGCTGCCTCCCAAGACAAGAACCAGAAAGCCAACCACCTCAAGGGTGTGTATGGCTACGGTGGACCTTCTTGCACCCCTCCAGGGAAACCTGCAGGCTCGATTACCTCTCTGAAATGCCTGTACACCAACACACGCAGCAGGGGGAATAAACAGGAAGAACTAGAGGCCTGTGTGCGGTCGCAGGGCCACGATCTCATTGCAATTACAGAGGCATGGTGGGATAGCTCGCATGACTGGAATGCTGTCATGGATGGCTACGTACTTTTTAGGAGAGACAGGCCAGCAAAGCAAGGTGGTGGAGTTGCTCTTTCTGTGAGAGAGCAACTGGAATGTATCGAGCTCTGCCTAGGCATGGATGAAGAACGAGTAGAGAGCTTATGGGTAAGAATGAAGGGGCAGGCTAATATGGGTGACACTGTTGTGGGTGTTTACTACAGGCCACCTGATCAGGAAGAGGAAGTCGACGAGGCCTTCTACAGACAAGTGGAAGTAGCCTCACGATCACAGGCCCTGGTCCTCATGGGGGACTTGAACCACCCTGATATTTGCTGGAAAGGCAACACGGCCAGGCATGCACAGTCCAGGAGGTTCCTGCAGAGCATTGATGATAACTTCTTGACACAGCTGGTGGAGGAGCCCACGAGGAGAGGGGTGCTGCTGGACCTTGTACTAACGAACAAAGAAGGACTGGTTGGGGATGTGAAGGTTGGGGGCAGCCTTGGCTGCAGTGACCATGAGATGGTGGAGTTCAGGATCCTGCATGGAAGGAGCAGGACAATGAGTAGGATTACAACCCTGGACTTCAGGAGAGCTAACTTTGGCCTCTTCAAAGACCTGCTTGGGAGAATCCCATGGGTTAGGGCTCTAGAAGGTAGGGAGGGTCCAAGAGAGTTGGTCGATATTCAAGCACCACTTCCTCCAAGCTCAATATTGATGCATCCCAAAGAGTAAGAAATGAAGCAAAGGAGGCAGGAGACCTGCATGGATGAGCAAGGAGCTTCTGGAAAAACTCAAAGGGAAGAAGGAAGTTTACAGAATGTGGAAAAAGGGACTGGCCACTTGGGAGGAATATAGGAATGTAGTCAGCGTGTGCAGCAATGCAACGAGGAAGGCTAAGGCCCACTTGCAATTAAATCTGGCAAGGGATGTCAAGGACAAGAAGGAGGGCTTCTTCAAGTACATCAGCAGAAAAAGGAAGATTAGGGAAAATGTGGGGCCGCTGCTGAATGAAGTGGGTGCCCTGGTGACGGAGGATACAGAGAAAGCAGAGTTATTGAATGCCTTCTTTCCTTCAGTCTTTACTGCTAAGGTCGGCCCTCAGGAATCCTAGACCCCGGAGGTAAAAGAGAAAGTCTGGAGAAAGGAAGACCTTCCCTTGGTGGAGGAGGATCGGGTTAGAGAACATTTAGGCAAACTCGACATCCACAAATCCATGGGCCCCGGTGGGATGCACCCACAAGTGCTCAGGGAGCTGGCAGATGTTATTGCTATGCCACTCTCCATCATCTTTGAAAGGTCACGGAGAACAGGAGAGGTGCCTGAGGACTGGAGGAAAGCCAATGTCACTCCGGTCTCCAAAAAGGGCAAGAAGGAGGACCCGGGAAACTACAGGCCAGTCAGCCTCACCTCCATCCCTGGAAAGGTGATGGAACAGCTCATTCTGGGGGTCATTGATAAGCACGTGGAGGAGAAGAAGGTTATTGGGAGTGGTCAGCATGGATTCACCAAGGGGAAATCATGCCTGACCAATCTGACAGCCTTCTATGATGGCATAACTGGCTGGGTGGATGAGGGGAGAGCAGTGGATGTTGTGCTGCCATCCTGAGGGACCTGGACAGGTTGGAGAAATGGGTTGACAGGAACTTCATGCAGTTCAACAAGTGCAAAATCCCGCACCTGGGGAGGAATAATCCCATCCACCAGTACATGCTGGGGGCTGCCCAACTGGAAAGCAGCTTGGCAGAAAAGGACCTGGGGATCCTGGTCGACACCAAGTTTAATATGAGCCAGCAATGTGCCTTTGTGGTAAAAAAGGCTAGTGGTATCCTGGGCTGCATGAGGAGTGTTGCCAGCAGGTCAAGGAAGGTGATCCTTCCCCTTTATTCAGCACTGGTGAGGCCAAACCTGGAGTCCTGTGTCCAGTTCTGGGCTCCCCAGTATAAGAGAGACATGGATATACTGGAGAGAGTCCAGTGAAGGGCCATTAAGATGATTATGGGACTGAAGCATCTCTCCTATGAGGAAGGGCTGAGAGATCTGTGGCTGTTCAGCCTAGAGAAGACAAGGCTCAGGGGTGATCTCATTATTAATGTATATAAATATCTGAAGGGAGACTGCAAAGAAGATGGAGACAGATTTTCTTCAGTGTTGCTCAGTAACAGGACGAGAGGCAATGAGCACAAAGTGAAACACAAGAGGTTCCGTCTGAACATTAGGAAGCACTTTTTTACTGTGAGGGTGACTGAGCACTCTAGTTGCCCAGAGACATTTTGGAGTATCTCTCCTTGGAGATATTAAAAAACTGTCTGGACATGGTTCTGGGCAACTGGTTCTAGTTGCTTGAGCAGAGGGGGTGGACTAGATGACCTCCAGAGGTCCCTTCCAACCTCAAGCATTCTGTGAAAAACAAACAAGATATTAAAATTTGGCATCCCCCAGGTATTGCATGGTTCTTTTCTTTTGATATCTCACCTTTTTCTCCTGCCTAATCATTACTAGGATTAGTAATGATAACTGCTTGAGTAAGGGTTTAGTAGGGGAAAAAACTCCAGCTTGTGGCATGTAACTTTAAAATAAGGGTCTGAAAAGAGGTGAAATATAGTCAGAAAGACTAAAATCAAGAGGGGAAAATACTTTTTTCTTCTCATATGTTGATATAGCTTAAGGATTAGAAAAAGAGTCTGCTTATACAGGTGTGAGCTGAAAAGAAAGCAAGAAAACAAGTTACCCAGCAAGCAGCAAGAGAAATAGGGCTTCTGTCTATAATCACTGAAAAGTCATGGAGATCAGGGGATGTCCCTGACAACTGGAAGAGGGCAAATGTCACACCCATTTACAAGAAGGGCCCAAAAGAGAACCCAGGAAACTACAGGACAATTAGCCTTACTTCAGGTCTGTGAGATGGGTAGGAAATTGGCAAAGGGTGGTTATCAATGGGTTTTACTCAGGCTGGCAGCTTGTCACAAGTGAGGTCCCCCAGGGATTGATACTGGGCCTCACGCTGTTCAACATCTTCATAAATGATCTGGATGATGGGACTGAAAGCACTCTCTCACCAAGTTTGGTGATGACACCAAACTGGGTGGTGAGGTGGACATGTCAGAAGGGAGAGACATCTTACAGAGAGACTTGGACAGGCTGGAAGAGTAAACTAGCAAGAACAATATGAAGTTTAGCAAAGACAAGTGCAAGGTCCTGCACCTGGGATGACATAATCAAAGAGCTCAGTACAGGCTAGGATCTGTGTGACTGGGGAGCAGCCTTGCTGAAAGGGGCCTGGTGGGCAAGAAGCTGAACATGAGTCAGCAGTGTGCTCCTGCAGCAACAAAGGAAAATCAGATCCTGGGTGTTGTGGTTTTACCCCCGCCGGCAGCTGAGCACCACGCAGCCGCTCGCTCACTCCTCCCGGTTGGGATGGGGGAGAGAATCGGAAAAGTGAAAGTGAGAAAACTCATGGGTTGAGATAAAGACAGTTTAATAAGCAAAGCAAAAGCCACATGTGCAAGCAAAGCAAGACAAGCAATTCATTAACCACTTCCCATGGGCAGGCAGGTGTTCAGCCATCTCCAGGAAAGCAGGGCTCCATCACGTGTAACAGTTACTTGGGAAGATAAACACCATCACTCCGAATGGTGCCGCCACCCCCCAGTCCCTCCTCTTCCCCAAGGCTCTTATAAACTGAGCATGACATCATATGGTATGGAATATCCCTTTGGTCAGTCGGGGTCAGCTGCCCTGGCTGTGTCCCCGCCCAGCTTCTTGTGCACCCCCAGCCATCCCACTGGCATGGCCATGTGAGAAGCAGAAAAGGCCTTGACTCTGTGTAAGCACTGCTCAACAATAACAAAAAACCACCTCTATATAACAAAAACATCTCTCTCTTATCAACACTGTTTCCAGCACAAATCCAAAACATATCCCCACACTAGCTACTATGAAGAAAAATCAATCCTCTCACCTGAAACCAGGACACTGGGCTGCATCTGCAGGGGCATTACAAGCAGAGATAGAAATGTGATCATCCTACTCTACTCAGTGCTTGTCAGGCCACACCTGGAGTACTGTGTCCAGTTCTGGTTCTCACAATTCAAGAAAGACATGGAGAGACTGGAGTAGGCCCAAAGGAGGGTCACGAAGATGATCAAAGGGCTAGAGAACCTGCCCTATGAGGAGAGACTGAAGGAGTTGGGTCTTTTCTCTCTGGAGAAGAGAAGGCTCAGGGGGGACATCATCACAGTATTGTAGTACTTAAAGGGCAGCTACAAAGAGGACAGAGGCCCTCTATTCACAAGGATCCACATGGAGAAGACAAGGGACAACAGGTCCAAGTTGTACTGGGAGGGGCTTCATCTTGATTTAGGAAAGAAATTTTTTACAGTGAGAACAATCATTCACTGAAACAACTTTCCCAGGGATGTAGTAGAGTCCCCCATCACTGAAGGTTTTCGAGATGTGATTGGACAGGGTGCTAGATAATCACATCTAGGCTCCCTTTCCCATGAAAGGTTGGACCAGATGATCTTTCAAAGTCCCTTCCAACCTTGGCTGTTAGATGATTCTATGAAATATTCCACTCAACAGATAGTGTTCACAAAGTGGAAATCAATCTCCTTTAAAGCTAAAAACTATAAGAGGGCCAATAAAATAGGAAGAAAATGAATATTTGGTAGACTGAGGAAAATTGTGAGGAATGAATAAGTGTAGAAAGGCTTTAAAACATGATAGTCTTTAAACATATGTGAAACAAAAGGCTTCTAACAGGGTTAGAGTGGGCAGTTCAAGATGACAGTTATTGTAGAGAAGCTCAGTTTTCTCTGCAAATGACTGCAAATATTTGGTTTCTTAAACTCATCACATCATATCTCTTAACTGAAATTACTATGGTGAAGAAGAGAGGTCTAGGTAACCATTTTAAGCAGGGACAAGCAGTGAAAAGGAGAGGTAACAATTCCTGTTCAGTTGTGGTGGGTTGACCCTGGATGGATGCCAGGTACCCATCAAAGCTGCTCTATCACTCCCTCTCCTCAGCTGCACAGGGGAGAGAAAATATAACAAAAGGCTTGTGGGTTGAGATAAAGACAGGGAGAGCTCATTCACCAATTACCGCCACGGGTAAAACAGACTCAACTTAGGAAAAGTTAATTTAATTTATTACCAATCAAATCAGAGTTGAATGAGAAGTAAAACGAAATCTTAAAAAAACTTCCCCCCACCCCTCCCTTCTTCCTGGGCTCAACTTTACTCCTGAATTCTCTACCTACTCCCCCTGAGTGGCATAGGGGGATGGGGAATGGGGGTTGCGGTCAGGTCATCACACATTGTCTCTACCACTCCTTCCTCCTCAAGGGAAGGACTCCTCACACTCTTTCCCTGATATTCCCATGGGTCCCTGCCACAGGAGACAGTCCTCTAGAACTTCTCCAATGTGAAGCCTTCCCATGGGCTATAGTTCTTCATGAACTGCTCCAGCGTGGGTCCTTTCCACGGGATGCAGTCCTTCAGGAACAGACTGCTACAGCATGGGTCCCCCACAGGGTCACAAGTCCTGCCAGAAGACCTGTTCCAGTGTGGGCTCCTCTCTCCACAGGTTCTGCCAGGAGCCTGCTCCAGCACGGGTTTCTCACGGGGTCACAGCCTCCTTCAGGTGTCTCCACCTGCTCCAGGATGGGGTCCTCCATGGGCTGCAGGTGGATATCTGCTCCACCTACAACCTCCATGGGCTGCAGGGGGACAGCCTGCTTCACCATGGCCTTCTCCACAGGCTACAGGGGGATCTCTGCTCTGGCACCTGGAGCACCTCCTCCCCCTCCTTCTGCACTGACCTTGGTGTCTGCAGAGTTGTTTCTCTCACATATTGTCACTCCTCTCTCTGGATACAATTGCCCTTGTTGGTTTTTTCCCTCTTAAATATGTTATCACAGAGGCACTACCACTGTCACTGATTGGCTCAGCCTTGGCCAGCAACGGTTCTGTCTTGGAGCCAGCTAGCATTGGCTCTATCGGACATGGGGGAAGCTTCTAGCAGCTTCTCGCAGAAGTCGCCTCTGTAGCCCCCCCCTCCACCAAAACCTCGCCACACAAACCCAACACAAGGACAAAATGTAAACTTGGAGGTGAATGATTTTCATATCACTAACACTGACAACTCTAGGAGCTACCTAGTCCAAGTAGAACTTCAGTAAAATACACAAACTTAAACCTAGTGTTTGCAATATGAAGGCAGTAGGTTCTACAGCTAATTATAGTTGTTTACCTTTATGGTGTTTTCATCTAGTCTGTTGACCTGGTTTAGCTCCAGCCGGCAGCTGAGCACCATGCAGCCGCTCGCTCACCCCTCCCCCGGCGGGATGGGGAGGAGAATGGAAAAACAAAGGCAAAGCCTCATGGGTTGGGATAAGGACAGTTTACTGGGACAGCAAGGGAGAGGGAAACAATCAACAACAGTGCTGATAACAGATAGTAACAATGGGTGATAACAGAAAGCAATTTACTGATCCCAAGACTGACCCACCGGACGCTCAGCCCCTCCCAGAGCCAAGCTGAACCTGCCCCTCCCCAACTAGCCCCCTTTTATGGTGAGCATGACATCACATGGTATGGAATAGCTCCCAGCCAGCTTGGCTCACCTGTCCTGGCTCCTTGTGTAATTAACTCTATCCTAGCCAGAACCAGGACATGTGTTAAGTCTCCCTCTCTAATGCTAGCTGGAGTAAATAATATTGGAGTTTCAATATGGGAAACAAATCACTCAGCTGAGGGTTTTTTTGTCTACATTGGCACAGAGTGAAGATAGTTCAAGTCCCAAGAGACAACGCCTTTCTCATTCAGTCTTTGACTATACAGCGGCATCACCAACTGCATCACCACCAATGCAACCATGGGAGATGGCATCAAATAGGCAACCTCCTTTGGCTCGATCCAACCAACATCACTATTCCGGGGAACGCTGCAGCACACCTGTGCGAAGTAGAAGGAGGTAAGTAAGCTATTTAGGTTAGGGACCAGTTTCTTATTCTCTCTATTGTTAACTCAGGGGAAGCCTATTTCAGGCAACACTGAATAGTATTTATTATATGATAAATATTCTAATGCTTCTTTTGATTTTTTTTTGGACTAAATTATAATAAGTGCAACAGAAAACTCTGTATTGAAAGTAATTTAAGTTCTTGCATCTTTCAATAATTTGTAAGAGTAGAGAGAAATTGGAGAAGAGAATGCTTATTAACATTTTCTGTTGTGAGCTGGATTCTTTCTCTCATTCTCTACTGGAGAAATAAGTATTTAAAAAAATGGGAAGAGGGGAATTGTCGTGGGTTGACCTTGGTTAGCTGCTAGTTGCCCACCAAGCCGCTCTATCACTCCACCTCCTCAATAGGACAGGGGGAGAAAAATATGACTAAAAGCTTGTGGGTCGAGATGAGGACAGGGAGATCATTCAGCAATTACAGTCACAGGCAAAACAAACTCAGCTTGCAGAAATTAATTTAATTTGTTGCCAATTAAACAGAGTAGGATAATGAGAAATAAGAACAAATCTGAAAATACCATCCCCCCACCTCTCCCATCTTCCCAGACTCAACTTCACTTATGACTCTTCTACCTCCTATTCCTGAGTGGCACAGGGTTATGGGGGATGGGGGTTGTGGTCAGTGTCTGCCGCTCCTTCCTCCTCATGCTCTTCCCCTGCTCTAGTCATGGAGTCTCTCCCATGAGAGACAGTCCTTCGTGAACTTCTCTAATATGGGTCCTTTCCACGGGCTGCAGTTCTTCAAGAACTGCTCCATCATGGCTTCTTTCCATGGGGTCACAGGTCCTGTCAAGAGTCTGCTCCTGTGTGGACTCTCTACGGGCTGCAGCTTCCTTCAGGACAAATCCACCTGCTGTGGCGTGAGGTCCTCCACAGGCTGCAGAGTGGATGTCTGCTCCACCATTATCCTCCACAGGCTGCAAGGGGGACAGCCTGCTTCACCATGGTCTTCACCACAGGCTGCAGGGGAATCTCTGCTCCAGCGCCTGGAGCACCTCCTCCCCCTCCTTCTGCACTGACCTTCGTGTTTGCAGGGTTGTTTCTCTCACATTCTCACTCCTGTCTCCCAGCTGCTGTTGTGCAGCATTTTTTACCCTTTCTTAAATATGTTTTCACAGAGGTGCTCCATTGCTGATTGGCTCAGCTTCGGCCAGCCTTGGAGCTGGCTAGAACTGGCTCTGTCCAGTATGGGGGTAACTTCTGGCATCTGCTCACAGAAGCCACCCCTGCAGCCACCCTGCTACTAAAACCTTGCCACATAAACCCAATACAAGAATAAAACCCTATTTATTGTCAGGGTGGAGTGAGCAAGTGGCTGTGTGGTGCTTAATTGCCAGCTGGGGTTAAACCACAAGTGTCCTTTGTTCCACTGCCTATGCATTTCCTGCTTACATTTTATTTTGACCAGGAGGTCCTTACTCAACCATGCTAGTCTCCTGCCGCCTTTGCCTGATTTCTTACACATGGAAATTGAGAGCTCTTGCGCTCTAAGAAAAATGTCCTTAAAGAGCTGCCAGCTCTGTTCAGCCCCTTTATCTCTGAGGGTAGTTTCCCAGGGGGTCCCATTCACTTAATTCCTTAAACAACTGAAAGTTTGCTCTCTTAAAATTCGGGGTCCTGATTCTACTCTTTGCCTGGCCTGTATCCCTCTGGATCATGAATTCCACCAGGGCATGATCACTGCAGCCCAGACTGCCACCAATCTTATTAATGTTTTAGTTTGAATCATTCAAAGCAAATTTCCTTATTGTTGCTGCTTATCATGAAATTGTTCCTATTGTGGAGTGATCTTGGACCTCACAAACTGGATTCTTTTCAGTTAAAGCTAAACTGGAAGATGTACTCCAGCTGTAAATGGGTATTCAGTGTTTGGGCTAGTTCTAGTTTCCTGAAATGCATATAGGGTGGATATTTGATACTCATTGCCAACTGGTTTGCTCTATAGATTCACTAAGATTGGTCCACACTTCTTGCTAATATAGACACAGCCTGCATCTTTGCCATGTTTTGCAGTGGATTTCTGTAGGATCTTTATTATCTGGAATTTTTTTTTTCTTATTATTTGGATTGCTGTTTATACTATAAGCTCTTTTGATCAGAGATTTCTGTACCATGCCTAGTAAAATGAGGCCCTATTTTCAATTGGGATTTTCAGATTCATGATAAGCAAATGCATATTGCATTAAGAAGATAGCCTTAATAGAGTTTTACATAATGCTTATGAGTGATGTCAAGTTGCCTTTCTTTTTGAGAATGTACATTCCAAGTCAGTTGTACATTCCAATGTCCAAGTTCGTTATCCATCACCACATCCATTCCTTGCCATAGGAAAAATTCTTTCGTTGCTCTGACTGGAGACTGTTCTGAATCCCTTTTGCTTTGGACAGCTGGCAAGTAAGTCTTATACTAAACACTAAACCCCAAAAACTTAAAGAGATTCTCTTTTGTTCTGCTTTTTATTTTGAATCTGTAGAAGATGCTTTCCCAATTTTATTGTCCTTTGATTCAGAAGTTTTTTGTATTGTAAGCACAACAGGTGCATGTGTGGAACTTTAAAGTACAACTCCACTATCTTTCTACCAATCACTGGAAAGTGGGGACTTCTGTCCCTTTGCTATGCTATGCTGCATTTTCTACTTGTTCTTCCTTTCTTCTTTGCCATAATAGTAATTTCAGTTCAAAAGAGTAAGGGCATTAAAAAAGTTGCTGCTTCAAAGAAATTACCTTAGAGGACATTGACATCGAGGCTCTTCAGTTCTGGACAGCTTGTGATGGCTGTTCCTGCCTAAAGATCATACTCACTATGTGTTCTTCTGTCTGCTTCCATCTGACCCACTTTAACTCAGCTGGACACATCATCTTTTTTAGACTGTAAATGATTTTGGGTTCCAGGGACTGTTTTTTTTACATCTAGCACAGTGTTTGGAAGAAAAAAGTTGAAGTGCAACTTCAATATAGGTATTTAATAATTTAGATGCAATTCTGACTACTCTTCCTGAATCATTCACAATAAATTAGAAATTTAGAAAGCTTTTAGAGCTGTGTATCTGGATACTCTGAGTTTTGATAAATGATTTTTTTTATAGCTCTACATAGTAAAATAATCTTTTGTTTCCAATTTTGCTGCTTTCAGAGAATTTTGTTCTGCCCAACTGGAGGAAAAAACCCACCCCAGAAGCAATGCCAAAACCCAACCCTACACCCTTCTACTTCTACCTCTCTCTTTCTAGAAGTAGTCTTAAAAGAAGCTGCTCTGAGGATCAGTGCTGATCATAATTAGGGAATTTGCTTATTTGTTCTTCGAAGCAATTAGGACTTTCGTTGGTAACTCTCCTTCCCTCCTACAATTCTTTTAAACATAAGTCCCTGCATATATGTTTTATATTAAAAGCATTTGGAGCATGTGTATGCATCGGAAGTTTTTGTTTGTTTGTTTAAGTAGGAAATAGCAGCTTTAAAGCCATAATTAGAATATTCCAAGGAAAAATGGATGTCTACTGCCTTAAGTATTATCTGCTCTAGGATTAGAATCACACAGAGGAAAGAAAATTGTCCTAATGCAAACCACCAAACAGGTAGATCATACTAATAATGCAGAGAGGGACAATGATACAGTCTATGACTATGAGTAATCTAAGGCAGACTATGATACAATCGCAATAGCATCTGAACAACTGTGGTAGTATCCTTCTCCTTCTCTTCCATCCCTTCAGTAGCGAAATTGGGTGCAGCTTGAAAAAATGTCAGGGTTATGTAGTGAGTTGCCAATATGTTTCAGGGTTGTTTGATGATAGCAAAAGGAATGATGAAAGCTGAGAATCTTGCATTCTGTTCCAGGCTGCATCGGAAAGGATGTGCTCTAGTGTTCACAGACCCCTTCTGTTTCTTTCCTGCAGTTTGACTCACTGAGCCTGTACCCAGGGTAGCACTAAATCCCATATAACTTGAATGATTCTACATGCAATGGATAATTTATTTATTTGTGGAGATTGGAAGGTATGTTGTGGAATCAAGCGGGGCCCTGTGGGATGGTCTCTACTTAGTTTGTTCTACTGCAAAATTTATGAGAAATACCATGTGAGTGACTTCATCCAAACTTTTTTTATGAATAAGTTATTAGTTGTGTGCCTCATGAGTACATTGTCAAATCCCAAGTCTCTAAATTGCTTACTCAAAATAAGCAGATGTGCTAGCTTCAGCTGGTTTAAATGTCAGTTACTCATTGTAAAATAGAAAATTATCACAGTTGCAACTCGTTAGGAGCCTCTAAAGATAATTTTTGTGAAGCACACAAGTCATGTAAATATGTGGAAGTCTACTGAAATTTGCATTCTTGGTTTTAGGGTTGCTGAACCCTAAACCAAGAGGTTTTAGGGTTACTGAACCTTTAGTACAACAATGGGAAGGGCAAAGTCCTGCACCTGGGGAGGAATAACCCCATGTCTGAATATATGCTGGGGGGCTGAATGGCTGGAAAGCAGCTCATCAGAAAAGGACCTGGGGGTCCTGATGGACACCAAGTTGAACATGAGCCAGCAATGCACCCTTGTGGTAAAGAAGACCAATAGTAACCTGGGTTGCATTAGGAGGAGTGTTGCTAGCAGGTTGTAGTCTGAACAGTAATGGAGTCTGACAACACATTATAAAAAAAAACTTTATTGAGGCAGTAGGAACCACTGTGGTGAATCAACCTTGACTGGCTGCCAGGTGCTCACCAAGCTGCTCTATCACTCACCTCCTCAGCGGGACAGGGACACAAGAAAATCAGATGAAAAACTTGTGAGTCAAGGTAAAGGCAGTTTAATAAAGAAATGCAAAGGCCATGCATGGAAGCAAAGGAAACAAACAAGCAAATTATTCTCTACTTCCTATCAGCAGGCAATGTCCAGCCACTTCCTGGGAAGTAGGGCCTCAGTACACATAGCAGTTGCTTTGGAAGACAAATGTCTTAATAACAAATGCTGCTCCCCCTCCTCCTCCTTTCTCTTAGTTTTTATTGCTGAGCACAATGTCATATGGTATGGAGTATCTCTTTGGTCAGTTTGGGTCAGCTGTCCTGCCTACCTCCAGCCTACTGACCTTTGGGGGGGACTAGGGTTGGAGACATGGCCTTGGTGCTGTGTGAGCACTGCTCAGCAGTAGCCAAAACACTGATATGTTATCAACACCTTTCTCACTACAAGTGAGGGCTGATGAAAGTTAACTCCATCCCAGCCAGACCCAATACAATGATGCACCCATATGGTGACCACCAGATCACCGATAGCAAACACACAATTATAAGTAATGCCATGGCTCTGGTGGACTGCCAGGAACATGTGATGTCCAGGTCATCTGGGAGCAACAGCCAACCATGCAAATGCCTTTTGAATGGGAGTGAGAGTCGCACCACCCCTTGGCTCCACCAATGGTAGTGTGATTTGAAAGATTCAAACTTTATATGGAATGTGGGTGGGACCCTGCCTATGCTATCAAAGTCAAGGGGCAGAGTGTCAGAATGCAGGATGTCGGCAGTCTGCCTAAGCCTACGATAACAGTCAAGTGGCAGAGTCTCACATGTTGATGGAGGTATCCTTCCCCTCTGCTCAGCACTGGTAAGGCCACACCTGGAGTCCTGTGTCCATTTCTGGGATCCCCAGTACAAGAGAGACATGGATATACTGGAGAGAGTTCAAAGAAGGGCCACAAGGATGGTTTTAAGGGAGTGGAGCATCCCTCCTATGAGGGAAGGCTGAGAGAGATGGAACTTTTTAGCCTGGAGAAGAGAAGGTTCAGGGGGCATCTTATCACTGTATATAAATATCTGAAGGGAGGCTGCAAAGAGGACAGAGCCAGGCTCTTTTCACTGGTGCCCAGTGGGAAGACAAGAGGCAATGAGCACAAAGTGAAACACAGGAAGGTCTGTCTGAACATCAGGAAACACTTTTTTACTGTGAGGGTGACCAAACATGGGAACAGGTTGCCCAGAGAGACTGTGGAGTCTCCCTCCCTGGAAATATTCAAAAGCCATCCTGACATGGTCCTGGGCAATCAACTTTTGGTGGCCCTGCTTGAGCAGGGGGGTTTGACTAGCTGACCTCCAGAGGACCTTTTCAACCTCAAACATTCTGTGATTCTGTGAATCTAGTGCTCAAAGGTCTTTTTAACAAGTTTTGTGAAGGTAATATTTCTATAAAAATGCTTCTTCTAGTTTCCTTTCTTGTATTAAGCTATGCTTAAGCACTCATGCTGAAATAAGCATCTATGCTAGGGCTTTCAGAAATTTTCTCAATGAGAGATTGTATGACAAGCTAACATACTTGGTCTAGCAAAACTTTCCGGTGTAAAAATATCCTTACTACTGAGTTCTTTGCGATTCTAGTTATAAGTGCACAAACCTTTCTTAATGTGATCTTTCATCTTTTTCTTTATGTGTTTTTAGTCCTCCTGTTCGCCGTCAGAGAGCAAGAAGGGATCGTCTGTCTCGACACAATTCTGTTAGCCAAGATGAAAACTATCACCATCTCTCCTATGGACAGCAGCAAGTAATAGAAGAGAGCCAAGCCTTTAACCCTTCAAATATATCCCATCGTATGTTGCACCCAGCTGCTCACCCGCCACAGCAGAACACGGTGATGGTTGACATTCATGATCAGGTAAGAGTGTGTTGAGAACATGGATGCAAATGTCTTAAACTCTGTGTATTCCTTTCCAAAGAGAAAAAATGAGTGAGCTCTCTTTGACAAATCAGTTGGCAATGGAGGTCACATAACATTAACTACTATTAGTCCTCCTGTAGAGTGGTTTTTTTCTTTTTTTCTTCTGAGTAGTATCAGTGTATAGAGAGCTGCAGCATTCAGTGAAAACATTGATACATTTTTTAATTAAGAAAAAAACAAAAATCTAGGCTCTATTAGAGAAGAGTGAAAGCCAGTCAGTGTGTGTTGGCACAGTTCTGAAGATCTCTGCATCCCACCTTTGAAATGTGACTCTTCTGCTTATGAAGTTGTGGTGGGTTGACCCTGGCTGAGGGCCAGGTGCCCACCAGAGCCGCTCTATCACTCCCCTCCTTCATTACACAGGGGAGAAAAGGCACAACGAAAAGCTTGTGGGTCGAGATAAGGACAGGGAGAGATCATTCTCTAATTATCGTCACGAGCAAAACAGACCGAACTTAGAGAGGGAATTCATCCAATTTATTACCAAGCAAAACAGAGTAGAGGAATGAGAAATAAAATCAAATCTTAAAACACCTCCCCCCACCCCTCCCATCTTCCCGGGCTCAACTTCACTCCCGGCTTCAACCTCCACCCCCCTCAGCAGCACAGGGGGACGGGGAGTGGGGGTTACAGTCAGTTCATCACACAATGTTTCTGCCGCTTCTTCATCCTCAGGGGGAGGACTCCTCTCATCATTCCCCTGCTCCAGCATGGAGTCCCTCTCACGGGAGACAGTCCTTCACGAACTTCTCCAACGTGAGTCCTTCCCACAGGCTACAGTCCTTCATGAACTGCTCCTGTGTGGGTCTCTCCCACGGGGTGCAGACCTTCAGGAGCAAACTGCTCCAGCATGGGTCCCCCACGGGGTCACAAGTCCTGCCAGCAAACCTGCTCCAACGTGGGCTCCTCTCTCCACGGGGCCACAGGTCCTGCCAGGAGCTTGCTCCAGCGCGGGCTTCCCACGGGGCCACAGCCTCCTTCAGGTGCCTCCACCTGCTCCAGCATGGGGTCCTCCACGGGCTGCAGGTGGAATCGCTACACCCCCTCATCCTTCCTCCATGGGCTGCAGGGGGACAGCCTGCCTCACCATGGTCTTCACCATGGGCTGCAGGGGAATCTTGCTCCGGCGCCTGGAGCACCTCCTCCCCCTCCTTCTTCACTGACCTTGGTGTCTGCAGATGTTCTTACATCTTCTCACTCCTCTCTCCAGCTGCAAAAGCCCTCTCTAACTGTTTTTCTCTTTCTTAAATATGTTATCACAGAGGTGCTGATTGGCTTGGCCTTGGCCAGTGGTGGGTCTGTCTTAGAGCCGGCTGGCATTGGCTCTATCAGACACAGGGGAAGCTTCTAGCAGCTCCTCACAGAAGCCACCCCTGTAGCCCCCCCGCTACCAAAACCTTGCCACGCAAACCCAACACAGAAGTTAATTTAGTTTAAGATAGGCTATGGTAATAATGTATTTTACTTCATTGCATATGAAGTACCTCTCCTTAGCTTAAAGTGCTTTACATAGTTTAAATATATTCTTTAAAAATAGAATTCACAATGCATGCAATTGCCTACATAACAGCAAAACTCATGATAATATCATCTCATCGCTAAATTACTCATTCTAGCCTCAACCAGCTCCTTAAATGGCATGAGAAAATGAGATTTGCAGTTAGTCCAGAAAAATAAGTTAGGTCTTCCCTCAGACAGAAGAGTAGGATTCCATAATAGAGGCTCTTTAAAGGAAATTGTCCTCTTGATATAGCCTTTTCGTGTTCAAATCAGCAGACTCCAGTCCAAGCGTGTTCATTGCTATGCAGTTACATTCATTAACTGGGGACTGAACTGGTCATTCTAGTGCAGTGTACAGTGGGGTTTCCTGAAACAGGGAAACCTCAGGGGCAGCCGAGAGATGTGACAGGAGCCCACTGCTCATGCGACAATGGCTGATGAGACCTGAGCAGGGCCAGGAGCAATGGCAGGAGATTTAAACACAGTGTAACCAAAATTAGCACTCAGTCGCCAGACGAGCAGCTCCAGTGCTGGCACGATCTGCAACAGAGCACTCTAGTGAGGTGTACAGTGGGGTTTACTGAACCAAGGAAACCTCAGGGGGAGCCAAGAGACCCACCAGGAGCCCACAGCTCATGCAACAGTGGCTGACAAGACCTGGGCAAGACCAGGAGCAATGGCGACAAAGCCCCGCCCCCCATGTATAAAAGAAGCCCCTACTGAGCACTAGTGATCAGGATGGGAAACAGGGCGTGGCACATCAGCAAGGGCGTCACGCAGCAGTTTGCACAGCAGTTTGGATGGAAGGGTGCAAATGGAAGGGCGCTGTAGCTCTGCCAGCTCGACCAGGGAGAAATGGTACCTACCTGGCAGAAGGCCATGGCCTTTCTAAACTCTCCACCTGCCATGGCTCTTACAGGCTCTTTAGGAAGGACAGGCAGGGCAGACAAGGAGGGGGTGTCACCCTCTATGTCAATGACCAGCTGGAGTGCATGGAACTCCACCTGGGGATGGATGAGGAGCCAACTGAGAGCTTATGGGTCAGGATTAAAGGGAGTGCTGGGGCAGGGGACATCATAGCAGGGGTCTGCTACAGGCCACCTGACCAGGGAGACCGAGCAGATGAAGCCCTCTATAGGCAGATAGGAGTAGCCTCACGTTCACAACCCCTGGTCCTTATGGGGGACTTCAACCACCCTGACATCTGCTGGAGGGACAACGCAGCAGAGCACAAGCAATCCAGGAAGTTCTTGGAATGCGTTGATGACAACTTTCTCCTCCAAGTGATAGAGGAGCCCACGAGGAGAGGTGCCATGCTGGACCTTATTCTCACCAATAAGGAGGGCCTGGTAGGGGATGTGAAGCTCAAGGGCAGCCTTGGATGCAGTGACCATGAAATGGTGGAGTTCAAGATCCTCAGGGCAGCGTGGAGGGCACGCAGCAAGCTCACTACCCTGGACTTCAGCAGAGCAGACTTTGGCCTCTTCAGGGACCTGCTTGGTAGAATGCCATGGAACAGAGCCCTGGAGGGAAGAGGGGCCCAAGACAGCTGGCTAATATTCAAGGGTCACCTCCTCCAAGCTCAGGAGCGATGCATCCCAGCAAAGAGGAAGTCAGGTAAATCCACCAAGAGGCCCCCATGGATGAACAAGGAGCTCCTGGGCAAAGTCAACCAAAACCAGGAAGCCTACAGAGGGTGGAAGCAAGGGCAGGTAGCCAGGGAGGAGTATAGAGAAACTGTCTGAGCAGCCAGGGATCAGGATAGGAAAGCCAAAGCCCTGATAGAATTAAATCTGGCCAGGGATGTTAAGAACAACAAGAAAAGTTTCTGTAGGTGTGTCAGTGATAAAAGGAGGACGAGGGAAAATGTGGGTCCCCTCCGGAATGAAACAGGCGACCTGGTTACCCAGGATATGGAGAAGGCAGAGGTACTCAATGACTTCTTTGCCTCAGTCTTCACTGGCAATAGCTTGAGCTACACTGCCCAGGTCGCAGAAGGCAAAGGCAGGGACTGGGAGAATGAAGAACTGCCCACTGTAGGAGAAGATCAGGTTCGAGAATATCTAAGGAACCTGAAGGTGCAGGAGTCCATGGGACCTGATGAGATGCATCTGCGGGTCTTGAGGGAACTGGCGGATGAAGTGGCCAGGCCACTCGCCATCATATCTGAGAAGTCCTGGCAGTCCGGCAAAGTTCCCACCGACTGGAAGAGGGGAAACATAACCCCCATTTTTAAGAAGGGAAAAAAGGAAGACCCCAGGGAACTACAGGCCAGTCAGTCTCACCTCTGTGCCTGGCAAGATCATGGAGCAGATCCTCCTGGATCACAGCATATGTTTCTGGCCACCCAGCCTGTCTCTGCCTCTCTCAGCGTCTGTGTACACACACAGCTCTCTGTGTGTGCACGTCTCTCTTCCTCTGCATCTGTGTGCAGAAGCATCTCTGCATCTGTGTGCACATGCGGCTCTGCTGCTCTTCCTCTGCATCTCTTTGCACATGTCCCCCTGTCTCTCCACCTGTGCATCTCTGTGCATGTGCGTCTCTCGGTCTCTCTTCCTCGGCAGCTGTGTGCGCGCGTGTCTCTCCATGTCTGTTTGTACATGCATCTGTCTGTGTCTCTTCTTATGCAGCTGTGTGCATGTGTGGTGGGTTGACACTGTCTGGCTGCCAGGTGCCCACCAAGCCACTCTCACTCCCCTCTCCTCAGCAGGACAACAGGAGAAAATAAGATGAAAGATGAAAAACTCATGGGTTGAGATAAAGGCAGTTGAATGAAAGAAAGCAAAGGCCATGCATGGAAGCAAAGCAAAAAAAAAAAAATTATTAAAATTATTCTATACTTCCCACCAGCAGGTGCTGTCCAGCCACTTGCTGGGAAGTAGGGCCTCAGTATGCATAGTGGTTGCTTTGGAAGACAAATGCCTTAATAACAAATGTCCCCTCTTCCTCCTTTCTATTAGCTTTTATTGCTTAGCATGACATAATAGCGTATGGAATATCCCTGTCCCAGCTATGTCCCCTCCCAATCTCTTGCCCACCCCCAGCCTTTGGGGGGGGGTGTGTGTGTGGAGAGACAGCCTTGATGTTGTGTGAGTGCTGCTCAGCAGTAGCCAAAACATTGGTATGTTATCAACATCATTCTACAAAGCACAGCATTATGAGGGCTACTATGGAGAAAGCTAACTCCATCCCAGCCAGACCCAGTACAATCTCCATCACTTATTCCATCCCATTTGCATCAGGCTCATTCCACATAATTTGAAACATTAACATATCTTCTGATCATCTCATTGTATCTATTTCACATTCCTGAAATCCCCTCCTGCCAACACTTGTAACTTATATGACAATTAAACCATTTTTACATCCAATATACAGATTTATACATTCTCATTAACTATTATCCCTTCTCCCTTAGATAGTTAGATATTATTTCCCCATTTCATTGGCCTCCACCACTTACCAAAATGTTCATAACAGGTTATTTGAGCCCCATCTGTCAAGGTGGTTGCTCAGGACAGGAAAAACAGCATAATCAATTGTTGGGCACCGACACCAGTTTGGTTTGGGTCATTGCTGCACTTGTTGGGTTACTTGCAAAGCTCACTCTTCGTCAGTTGAGGTAGTTCCTGCTACATTACTTCCTACAACATACAACTCACATCAAAGATTATCTTTCCCCAAAGGTTTAATCTCCTTGAGGCACACACTGGGTCTCCCCATATTTCTGCATTACCCGCCAAGTACACCCTGGTCCTGGAGCAAAGATAATCCCATAAACGGGTTTGCCCTTTCCCAAGGGAGGAGCAACCCACATTGTCTTCCCCAGTTAATTCCCTATGTACACTTTGGGGACCTTATCTCCTTCAACAGTATGTAGGGGCTTTGTTTGGGCAGGACCAGGATGGTAGCAGATCTTCTGTGGCTTCTGCTAAATTTATATCCCAGTGCTTCCATGCCCAATGCTCTCAGCATAGTCTTTAACAGTCCATTATATTGTTCTATCTTTACAGAGGCTTGTGGGTGACAGGGGATGTGATACACCCACTCAATGTCATGTTTCTTGGCCCAAGAGTTTATGAGGTTATTTCAGAAATTAGTCCCGTTGTCCGACTTTTAATTCTTTCTGGGGTACTGTGTCACCACAAAATTTGCCCTTCAAAGCCTAAGATGGTGTTTCAGGCAGTGGCATGGTTTACAGCATATGTTTCTAGCCACCCAGTAGTTGGTTCCACCATGGTGAGTATGTAGCACTTGCCTTGGCGTGTTCATGACAGTGGTCCAATAAAGTCAATTTCCCAGGCCTCGCCATATCAAAAACCCAGCCACTGCTCTCTATTCCAGGGAGATTTTACTCGTGGGGCTTGCTTGACTGCGGCACATGTTTCACGTTCATGGGTGACCTGTGTGATGGCCTCCATGATCAGGTCCACCCCTCCACCATGAGCCCATCTGTATGTTGCTTAGAATCATAGAATCATTTAGGTTGGAAAAGACCTTTAAGATCATGGAGTGCAACCGTAAACCTAACACTGCCAAGTCCACCACTAAATCATGTCCCTAAGTGTCACATCTGCACATTTTTTTTAAATACCTCCAGCGATGGTGACTCAACCACTTCCCTGGGCAGTCTGCTCCAATACTTGACAAACCTTTCAGTGAAGAAACTATTACTAATATCCAGTCTAAATCTCCCCTGGCATAACTTGAGGCCATTTCCTCTTGCCCTATCGCTCGTTACTTGGGAGAAGCGACCAACACCCACCTCTCTACAACCTCCTTCCAGGTAGCTGTAGAGCGCGATAAAGTCTTCCCTGAGCCTCCTTTTCTCCAGACTAAACAACCCCAGTTCTCTCAGCCACTCCTCATAAGACTTGTTCTCTAGACCCTTCACCAGCTTTGTTGCCCTTCTTTGAACATGCTCCAGCACCTCAATGTCTTTCTTGCATCTCTCCCTAGAAGTCCTGATGTTTCGTGGGCCCATTGAACTACAAATAGCTCACCCTTACCCTCCCAGTCCAGGTCCACCTGAGCCACTTCAATTTTGACAGCATTGTCTACCTGTTCTTTGTTTAGATGTTCTTCAGTGGCACAGTTCTTGGGCATGTGAGCATTGACGTGCTTAACCTTAGAGCAATGTTTTCTAACCAGGCAGCGATGCCTTCCAACAGTGCAGCAGCCAAAATGGGTTTACCTCCGCGCTGCCAGTTGATCTTCTTCCGCTGCTGTAGCCATCCACATAGGGCATTTGCTATCATCCAGGAGTCAGTATAGAGGTAGAGTACTGGCCACTTTTTTCATTCAGCAATCTCTAAGGTCAGCTGGATGTTTTTCACTTCTGCAAATTCGCCTTCACCTTTGACACCTTCAACAACTGTGTGTGAGACTCCACACAGCAGCTTTCCACTTCCAATGATTTCCTACAACACGACAGGATCCATCAGTAAACAGAGCATAATGCCTTTGATCTTCTGGTAACTCATTATGTAGTGGTGCCTCTTGGGCACGAGCTACCTCCTCAGGCAATGTTCCAAAATCTCTGCCTTCTGGCCAGTCCAGGATTCCTGGGTGGTTGGGTTTCCCCAGTCGAGCTCGTTGCATGATCAATGCTACTCATTTACTCCATGTAGCACTGCTTGTGTGATGTGTAGAGGGGATGTTTCCTTTGATTATCCAGTGTAGCACAGGTAATCATGGTGCCAAGAGGAGAGATGCTTCTGTACCAACAACTTCTGAAGTGACTCGATGACCTGTCCCACTCGGTGGGTGAGGGTGAGGTTAACTTTTTAATTCTCTGCACAGTAATCAGGAGTAACGACAATTACTCGAGAGGTTCAAACAAATCACAAATTTACTTAAAACTCAGCGGAACTACAAAAGATAGAGGCTTGGCAAAAGTTATTACAATATTTAAAACTTAGTGGAACTACGAATGATAATGGCTTAGCAAAACTTGTGACGATATTACCCTAATGTGCGGAAAATGAAGTTAGAGACAAAGAGAGTGGTGGAGAGAAAGAGAAAGAGAGAAAGAAAAGAAAAAGAAAAAAGATATCACCACCCTTGGATCCAGCGATGTTCTCTGCTCGTAGATGTAATCCTTCAGGTGGCAGATGTGGGCTGAAAATTTGTGGCCAGGCCACTCGCCATCATATTTGAGAAGTCCTGGCAGTCCGGCGAAGTTCCCACCGACTGGAAAAGGGGAAACATAACCCCCATTTTTGAGAAGGGAAAAAAGAAAGACCCAGGGAACTACAGGCCGGTCAGTCTCACCTCCGTGCCTGGCAAGATCATGGAGCAGACCCTCCTAGAGACTATGCTCAGGCACATGGAAAACAAGGAGGTGATTGGTGACAGCCAACACAGCTTCACTAGGGGCAAATCGTGCCTGACAAACTTGGTGGCCTTCTATGACGGGGTGACAGCGTCGGTGGATAAGGGAAGGGCAACTGACATCATCTACCTGGCCTTGTGCAAGGCATTTGACACTGTCCCGCACGACATCCTTGTCTCTAAATGGGAGAGACGTGTATTCGATGGATGGACCACTCGGTGGAGAAGGAATTGGCTGGATGGTCGCACTCAAAGAGTTGTGGTCAACGGCTCAATGTCCAAGTGGAGAACAGTGACGAGTGGCGTTCCTCAGGGGTCGGTACTGGGACCGGCACTGTTCAACATCTTTGTCGGCGACATGGACAGCGGGATCGAGGGCACCCTCAGCAAGTTTGCGGACGATACCAAGCTGCGTGGTGGGGTCGACACGCTGGAGGGAAGGGATGCCATCCAGAGGGACCTGGACAGGCTGGAGAGGTGGGCCCGTGCGAACTGCATGAAGTTCAACAAGGCCGAGTGTAAGGTCCTGTACGTGGGTCGGCGCAATCCCAAGCACGACTGTAGGCTGGGCGAGGAATGGATTGAGAGCAGCCCCGAGGAGAAGGACTTGGGTGTATTGATTGATGAGAAGCTCAACATGAGCCGGCAGTGTGCGCTTGCAGCCCAGAAAGCCAACCGTGTCCTGGGCTGCATCAAAAGAGGCGTGACCAGCAGGTCGAGGGAGGTGATCCTGCCCCTCTACTCCGCTCTTGTGAGACCCCACCTGGAGTAGTGCATCCAGCTCTGGGGGACCCAGTACAAGAGAGACATGGAGCTGTTGGAGTGAGTCCAGAGGAGGGCCACGAAGCTGATCAGAGGGCTGGAGCACCTCTCCTCTGAGGACAGGCTGAGAGAGTTGGGATTGTTCAGCCTGGAGAAAAGGTGGCTCCGGGGAGATCTAATTGCGGCTTAGCAGTACCTGAAGGGGGCCTACAGGAAAGCTGGAGAGGGACTGTTTATCAGGGAGTGTAGTGACAGGACAAGGGGTAATGGGTTTAAGCTGAAGGAGTGTCAATTTAGATTACATGTTAGAAAGAAATCCTTTACTGTGAGGGTGGTGAGGCACTGGAACAGGTTGCCCAGAGAGGTTGTGGAGGCCCCATCCCTGGAAGTGTTCCAGACCAGGTTGGATGGGGCTTTGGGCAACATGGTCTAGTGGAGGGTGTCCCTGCCCGTAGCAGGGGGGTTGGAACTAGATGATCTTTGAGGTCCCTTCCAACCCAATCCATTCTATGATTCTATGACTGATGCAGCTTTCTAGACAGAGCTCTGATGGGAACATGCTGACATCCAGGTGTCAGGCTGCAGGGTGTGCCCTACTCTTATACCAGTACTGGACGGCAGTAGTGAGCACACCTGTGGGAGGTGTGCCCAGCTAGAGGAACTCCTCCGCTTAGTGGCAGAGCTCTGGAAGGAGGTGAGTAGGTTGAGGAGTATCAGGGAGTCTGAGAGAGATATATAGATTACTGGAATTGCACCCTACCTTCATTGGCACAGGCCCAACAGACAGACAGGACGCACAGTATGGAGGATTCTCTATCCTCTCTCCACCTGGCTTAATGTGGTGACTTAAGGGATAGGGGGCAATGGTGAGAAGTTCCTGCCCAGCGCAGCAGGCACGCCTCCTCTGTGACTGCTCCACCTTCCCAGATGTCCTTGCATAATAAGTACGTGGCTCTGCAAGTGGAACCAAACAATGACAAGGACGATGGTTTATCTAGGTTGGTAGTATCGCCAAGGTTAAGTCAGCCTACGCTCTGCATCAAAACCACTTCCATTAAGAAAAAAGACAGGTCATTGTCATAGGATACTGTCTTCTGTGGGGAACAGAAGGCTCAGTTTGCCAACTGGACCCACTTCTTAGGGAAGTCTGCTGCCTCCCTGGGGCCCAGGTTAAAGATGTTACCAGAAAACTTTCCACCCTGGTACGGCCCTCAGATTATTATCCATTATTGATTTTTCAGGTAGGCAGCAATGAAGTTGAAGTCCAAGAGCAATCAAGAGACACATTAGGGTCTCGGGATGACTGGTTAAGGGATCAGGAGCACAAGTAGTGTTCTCCTCTATCCTTCCAGTTGCAGGGAATGATGAAGGAAGAAACAGGAAGACCCAGCAGATCAATACCTGGCTCCGAGCCTGGTGTCACTGGTAGAATTTGGGGGTTTTTAATCGTGGGTTGGTCTATGTGACACCAGGCCTGCTGCAGACAGATGGGGTAAACCTGTATCAAAGGGGGAAAAGGATCTTTGTGCAAGAGTTAGCAGGGCTCATTGAAAGAGCTTTAAACTAGATTTGAAGGGGGGAAGGGATAAAACCAGGCTCGCTAGAGATAAGCCCGAGGGTGGCACACCAGTGTTTGAGGGACAGTGTGCTAGCAAGGTCCTTCGGTCTGCCGTCTCGGTGGAGGTAGGAGATGGAGATCCACGTGGCAGCAAATATGAAAGGGTTATTGATGTGTTAGAAACCATGGAAGCACCTGAGAACAGTCACACAGGAATTAGGGCTTCTTCTCGAAAAAAGGTGGCAGGATCAATGGCCCAACCGAAGTGCATCTACACCAATGTACACAGCATGGGCAACAAACAGGAAGAGTTGGAAGCCATTGTGCAGCAGGAAAACTATGATAAAGTTGCCATCACGGAAACATGGTGGGATGACTCACACAACTGGAGTGCTGCAATGGATGGCTATAAACTCTTCAGAAGGGATAGGCAAGGAAGGAGAGGTGGTGGGGTAGCCCTGTATGTTAGGGAGTGTTTTGATTGTTTAGAGCTTGGCGATGGTGATGAAAGGGTTGAGTGTTTATGGGTAAGAATCAGGGGAAAGACCAACAAGGCAGATATCATGGTGGGAGTCTGTTATAGACCACCCAACCAGGATGAAGAGGCAAATGAAATATTCTATAAGCAGCTGGAAGAAGTCTCACAATCACTAGCCCTTGTTCTCATGGGGGATTTCAACTTACCAGATGTCTGCTGGAAATACAGTAGAGCAGAGAGGAAACAGTCTAGGAGGTTCCTGGAGTGTGTGGAAGGTAACTTCCTGACACAGCTGGTGTGGGAGCCAACTAGGGAAGGCACCCCACTGGGGCTATTGTTTGTAAACAGAGAAGGACTTGTGGGTGATATGGTGTTTGGAGGCTGTCTTGGGCATAGAGATCATGTAATGATAGAGTTTTCGATTCCCGGAGAAATAAGGAGGGGGGTTAGCAGAAGTGCTACCTTGGACTTCCAGAGGGCAGACTTGGGTCTGTTTAGGGGCCTGGTTGACAGAGTCCCTTGGGAGGCAGTCCTGAAGGGCAAAGGAGTCCAGGAAGGCTGGACATTCTTCAGGAAGGAAACCTTAAAGGCGCAGGATCAGGCTGTCCCCACGTGCCGAAAGACTAGCCAGCAGGGTAGAAGACTGGCCTGGCTGAAGAGAGTGCTTTGGCTGGAACTCAGGAAAAAAAGGAGAGTTTATGGCCTTTGGAAGAAGGGGCAGGCAACTCAGGAGGATCAAAAAGATGTCATGAGGTTATGCAGGGAGAAAATTAAAAGGGCCAAAGGTACCCAGCCCCGTGAGCTGGAAGACACGGACGGGGAGCAGAATGAAGCCCCCATAATTGAAGGGGAAATGGTTAGCACTGCTCAACAAAAAGGAAAACATCTCTATATTATCAACACTGTTTTCATCACAAATACAAAACATCGCCTCATACTAGCTACTATGTAGAAAATTAATTCTATCCCAGCCATGGGTACCTAATATGGGATTATGTATGGATTTGTGCTGAAAACAGTGTTGATAATGCAGAGGTGTTTTCATTATTGCTGATCAGTGCTTACACAAAGTCAAGGCCTTTTCTGCTTCTCACACTACCCTGCCAGTGACTAGGCTGGGGGTGCACAAGAATTTGGGAGGGGACACAGCTGGGACAGCTGACCCCAACTAACCAAAGGGATATTCCATACCATATGATGTCATGCTCAGCATATAAAGGTGGGGGAAGAAGAAAGAAGAGGGGGATATTCAGAGTGATGGCGTTTGTCTTCCCAAGTAACCATTACACATGATGGAGCCCTGTTTTCCTGGAGATGGCTGAACATCTGCCTGCAGATGGGAAGTAGTGAATGAATTCCTTGTTTTGCTTTGCTTGTGTATGCTGCTTTTGCTTTACCTATTAAACTGTCTTTATCTAAACCCATGAGTTTTCTCACTTTTCTGATTTTCTCCCTCATCCCACCAGGGGAGAGTGAGCGAGCAGCTGTGTGGTGTTTAGCTGCCGGCTGGGGTTAAACCACAACATGGGTTTAACATTGCAATGACCTCCTCCCCTTGCTCCTAGCCTGGCTAGCAACAAGGGGTTCCTGCTATAGTAATTCCTATAACATGCAACTCAAATCCCAGGTTCAAACAATTTGAAGGTATTATTTCCATTACAATCGCTACCCCTGGTCCCTTTGGACCAGACCATAGGGTTTAACATTGCAATGAACTCCTCCCCTTGCCCCTGTTCCGGCTTGGACTTATCCACAGATTGCCATCCCTCTGGGATGTACCTGCTCGAAGTGGAGCCTTATCTATGAGTCACAGTCTCTCCAGGGGTATACCTGCTGCGGCATAGACATCCACAGCCACAGTCGCTTTGAGATTGTCCCGTCCCACTCAATGGGTCAAGGTGAGGTTAGCTTTTTAATTCTCTGCACGGTAGTCAAGAGTAATGGCAATTACTTGAGAGGTTCAAACAAATCACAAATTTACTTAAAACTCAGCGGAAGTACAAAAGATAGAGGCTTGGCAAAAGTTATTACAATATTTAAAACTTACTGGAACGGCGAACGATAATGGCTTAGCAAAACTTGTAACGATATTACCCTAATGTGCCGAAAATGAAGTTAGAGACAAAGAGAGTGGCGGAGAGAAAGAGAAAGAGAGAAGAAGAGAAAGAAAGAGAAAGGAAGAGAAAGAAAGAAAGAAAGAGAGAAAGAGAGAGAGAAAGAGAGAGAGAAAGAAAAAAGATCCACCACCCTTGGATCCAGCGATGTTCTCTTTTTGTAGTTGTAATCCTTTAGGTGGCAGGTGCCCATAGGTGGGGTTTTGTCACCACCGAGCAGGCACAGTATGTGTTCAGGAATGTTCAGGAATGCTGAGGAATGTTCTGGAATGTTCAGGAATGTGTCGGTGGGTTGTGGGGGTCTTAGGGGTCTCACTGTTCCCCTCCCTTCGGTTGAAAAAGTTCCGACGTCTGGTCTGTTATCTCCTTCATTTTTGTTCAAGCCTACTCTATTGAGGTAGTAGCGTCGTGTATGGTGATACAACGTTCTCCATCGGTGAGATTTAACATCCCACACACTCCTTGTTCTTTAAGCAATATCATATCCAGGGCTAGACAATTCTGAAGGGTCATCTTCGATACCTGTTGGACCTGTAAATTTAATTGTCCAAAGGCATATCGTGTCCAGTTACTTAAAAGATGTACCTGCCAGGTAATATTTGCTAGGACAAATTGGTGCTGTTTTAAGGTTACATAAGGGGTAAAAATATTCTCAAACATTAACGCAGCTAGTTGTCCAGCAGTATAATAGTTGGGAGTTTGGACTCCACTAATTGCCCATTCGGGGCAGGCCTTTGGATCCTTTCCCGCCTCTCTATGCGATCGCCAGGAAGGTACTGTAAAATTAAAAACACGGGATGGACACAAAGAAGGGATACCCAATCCACACCTCAGGCCAGCATGGTATTAGGCTTGGTGTTTAACGGTGTCCCTCGTAGGGGATAATGAGTGAAGGGTACTCCACACTGGTTTTGTCTAATAAGATTGTGACTTCTGGGAAGAGTGAGGTTACAAGTTTTGTCGCTATTTCACCATTCCTTTGAAGGATATCCCCAGCATGTGCACATATCTCGAATTAGGGTTCTGAGACTATCAATAAACCAAGTTTCGGGAGGATCTCCTGGTCCTGAATCACAAGTGATGGTTTTAGAACAATTAAAAAGGGGGCTCTCAACTTCCCTGACAGGTGGATCAAACTTAGGCTCTATAAAAACTCATCCCACTTTGTTCCCTGATCAAGCTCACATCAAGTTACCTCTATCTTGAGAGGTTATATGGGTCTTATTTGGGAGTAGGATACACCATTCTGGGTCCCATGCTATAGAATAGTTTGCTTCATAGAAATCAGGTTTTGCCAATGGATCAAACAGAGGATCCCATGGATAATAACAACAGGAGTGTGTCCTGGTGTATTTGTCAAAGGTGACATTCCCAGCAGGTATGTTCCCTTTGGTGCTAGTAAATAAGGGGTTTGAAGGAACAGAGACATTAAATGGTGGGCTGGTAGCTTTACACATCGCTGTTGAATATGACTTTGCATTTTTGGCTCGTTTTGGAGGTTTACTCCAAATGTCATATATATCAGACCTTATCATTGGCTGTTGCTGAAAATACACCCAGTTATTCTTGACGGTCCAGTTGTGTGACAGGAATGTTACAGAGGTGGCATTAGTCATATTAAAGATAAACGACAGATTTACAGGTGACATAAAAAAACCTTAAGCCTTCTTCGACTGATCTAGGTAGGGTAATACACAGACCTTTACTTTGGTAACCCCACATTCTAACAAAACTTTGAACTAATTCTGAAGCCAGATTTGAGGCATTGTGGCTTGTAGTTCCTATAATGCATAGGGAGAGACAAAGAACATAGGACCAGATCCACAATTGCTGGTGTTGAGCAGAATCGACAATCATGGTTTGTTTATGTATCCCTCTGTATCGGACAGATTAGGAGTACAAATTCCCAAAAATAGCATCAGCTTCAGCTTTCTGAGGTAGAGGATGTTCCCAGTAGTTAGACCTGTAAAAAGAACAAAGGAAAAGATCCCGATCCTTTTCAAATCGGTAGTTAAAAGGATGGGACAATCCATCTGGTATTAATCTTGTGTTCCTTTCCATGGGCATCAGCAGCCACCCATGAATAGGCATTCAGTGGGGTTTTAAGGGTCAGAGGCACCTCCCCCACTGTTGGGAGGTCCACCAGAACGGGTTGTCCTGGATAGTGTAAGGGTTTTACGGGGTCCTTTTTCTCCCTCTTTCCAAAGAGCAAGGAGGGGAGTGTCGGACAGAAAGCGGTAAGTTTAGGGCATCCATTTATCCCGCACCGACCATTTACTCTGGCTATGGCATCTGGGAGTCTTGTGGACCACCCAGGGTCGTGAGGCCTCAGGATACATTTTAGGAGTCCATTGGTTCTTTCTACTATCCTGTTAGCTTGGGGATAGTAGGGGGTATGGAATGTCCACTGTATTCCCTCGGGTTTTGCCCACTCCTGGACCACCCAGGCAGTAAAGTGGCCGCCGTTATCCGGTTGAATCGATTTAGGTTTAGGTAAAAAGCTGAACTACAACTTTAACCCTTTTATTGTATTTTCCCCAGTTGCCCGTGCTACTGCTTTGGCCTGAACGAGTCCCAATATTACTTCCACCCCAACAAGCACATATAGTTTTCCTTCTGATTTCTTGAAAGGTCCTATGTAATCCACCTGCCAGGTTTCCCATAGTCCTTTTCCATCCCTCAGATGGAGTGGGGGATCTTGTAAGGGGTGCTTTTCCAATCTAGTACGGCAGAAATTACTGTGCTACACAGTTTTCGGGTAACGGGCCATCCTCTGCTCCCAGTCTCCTTAAGAAGATCTTTGACTCCCAAGTGACCACGTTTGACGCGTAGCCACTCCAATAAGTGTTCCCATTTCTCCTCTTCTCTCTTTTCTGCCAGCATAGCCAAGCGGGTGAGTGAGTCTACCTGATTATTCAGAAAGTGCGCTGGGTGATCTCCCCCTTGGTGGGCGGCTACCCACCCCACCAGTATGGATTTTTCCTTGGCCACATTTAATATCTCCTCCCACTTTTCCCTTTGCCATACGGGCACCCGGTTTACTTCCCACTGATTTTGTTCCCAAAAGGAGAGCCGCTCGGTGCATCCCTTGAATATGGCATAAGAATCAGCATAGATGTGCACGGGTTCAATACTCTCTGTCTCTCTCATTATCACACTCCAAACTGCCCCCCACCTGAGCGCTCCCTTCTCCTTCTGTTATAATTTGCTCCCTGGAATCAACGTGTAGAGCCACTGCTCGGTACTTCCATATTTTCCCCTCCCTCCTCGAAGAGGCGTCAGTGAACCACACATTTTTCAGGTGGGATTCAAATGAAGGGGCTTCCTTTATGTAGGAAGGAGGGGTTTCCTCATCTGAGGGAGTGGATGATTTTTTCCTGCATTTGGAGCACCTTGGGTGCTCCCTCCTCCACTTGATATGTGTGACTGTAATGCTCTAGCTGGGCATACCACTTTCTAACCATTTCCCATTGTGCGATTCCCACAGGGGGTGGGGTGCCTGCCAGTACAGGCTTCAGGACCTTAAAGGGCCCTCATAGGATTAATGATTGTTGCCCGATAATTCTTTCAGCCCCCTGCAAGGCTAGACGGACCACAAAAAAGACCGTTCTCTTAGACCGAGTATCGCTTTTCTGCATCTTTAAAGCTGCGTGAATAAAACCCAATGGGGCGGGTTGGACTCTCCGGTCCACGCTGCCACATGTGTATAGATGCCCCATGAATTGCAAAACCCCATTCAATTTGGAGCGGATCTGTTTGGTGTGTTGGGCCCAAAGCTTGATATGCCCCTGCTTCAAAACCTAGTAATTTTAGGGCTTCCTCATGAATAGGGGTCCAATCCCAGGTAACTTTTTTGCGTGTTAAATCGTACAGGGGACGAGCTATGATAGAAAAATCTGGAATATGCTTCCTCCAGAATACCAGCAGGCCTAGGGTATGTTGCAGCTCCTTTTTATTTTCTGGGATTTTTATCTGTTCTAAGGTAGCCAAGGTTTCGGGGGGAATACACACCGCTTCTCCTTTCCACCATATACCTAAGAACTTTACCTCAGGGGAGGGGAGTTGTACCTTTTCTGCTGGAACCTGAAGCTCTCAACTTTCCAGGTGAGTAATTATTTTCTTTTGGGTTTGTCCCACTGCAGTGGCATTGGACCCTCCCACCAATATATCATCACTATATTGGTATGTTTTAACTCCCTCCTCGGGGGTGATTTCTGCTAGTGCTTGGGCCAGGGCGTGATGCGCCAAGGTAGGCGAATGCCGATATCCTTGGGGCAAACGAGTAAAGGTATATTGTATACCTTCCCATGTAAATGCACATCTGTCTCGGTCGCCTTCCTGTAGAGGAACCATAAAAACCATATCTTTTACATCAATGGTGGCTAAATTTTATGGGACTGTTCCTGTATGGTGGCAATAAGTTCGGCTATATTAGGCACGGCCGCTGTCAGGGAACTAGTGCCTGTGTTTAAGCGCCGATAGTCGATTGTTAGCCACCACTTCCCATTTGGTTGTGAACTGGCCACACTGGGGAGTTATAAGGGGAGTAAGTTTGAATAATTACCCCCTGTTCCTGCAGCTCTCTTATCACTGGAGGGATTCCCTCTCTCGGTCCCAGCGGTAAGGGATAGGGTTTCACATTCACGATTTTGGATGGGGGGGGAGCGTAGGGGCAGTCTGCAAAAGCCTTATCAGGGTTGCCGGAGACCCGAACTTCCACTCCCTCCCTGCCGAGTCCATCCAGGCCTTCCCTGTCAATAAATCCAATCCCAGAATAATTGTAGGGAGCATTCTCAATACCATAGTGGTCTCGGTGGGGGTGGTGTCTCCTGGCAACCAGTACTTTACTCGGGCTGCGGGTTGGGGTTTGGAATATCCGAATACATTGGTAACCCATATCTGTTTTTTATCAGGGATGATCCCACTCTGGCCTGCGGTATCAGCATTTAAAGCAGACATTTGGGCCCCTGTGTCTACCAGAAAAGTGACCGGAGTCTTAAAAGGACCAAAGGGAAAGGTTACCAGTAGGTCCCCCTGCTCATTTTCAGTGAGCCTTCTAAAATATACCCACTGACCATCCCCCGGCTCGCTCACTGGGGACGGCGCAAGGAGTTTTCTGACCCTGGAGGGTTGGTGGGCTGTCCCACGGGAGCCTTGGGAGACGCCAGTCTCTGAGGTACAGGGGCCGTGGGGACGCTTTCCTTTCCGGGCCGGCCTCTATCTATCGGTTTCCACATTTTTACCAGCAGCTGCAAACTGGGGTGGGGTAGGCCATCCATGAATTCTCGGGGAATACCCTTATCTAGACCTTCCTTCCACAACTGATTTCTTGAGGCCCCCCACCCCCCCAAGGCTCCTACCTCGGGGGCGGAGCGTTTTCTCCTCTGTCTCGGCCCTACGGACCACCGCTTGTGCCTTCCCCTCCTTCCCGACGCACCCCCACACGCCGGCCATAATTAATCAATTCCCGTGCAATTTCCCCCCAGGTAAGACCCGGTCCGCCCTGGGGTCCCATGGCTACAGTGGCTCTTAGTTGGTCTTGAATTTGCACAGCATAAATCTTCAGTGAGTCGGGTAACCCTCTAATCAAGGGAGTCATCCTATCCGGATTGGCAAACAACAACATCGTGGAAGGTTGGCGGGGAACTAGGTGCCTATCGTGCATCAATTGGAGGCAAGCCGCCTTCTGTACACTCTCTGTAAGCTGGCTTACTCCAGGGGTGGGGATGGCAACGGGATCTCCTCTCTCCAAGGGGTCTAACCCTCCGGCCCAATACGTCACCCTCTGGGTCAGGGACCAAGGTTCCCGCTCGTCATCTACGGTCAAAAATACACCGGGACCCCAATATCCCTGACCCTCTTCCTCCGAAAGCCTTATTCTGTCTCCGCCTGTCAGGGAGACCCTCCACACATATTCAATTTCAGTTTCCTTAGCCTGCCTACTATATTTTTCCTGCAGTTTTGCCAATTCAGTAATGGTATAAGGTATTTCTGTAGTGGTAATGACAGGTTCCGCATCTTCGCTGTCATACACGACTTCAGTTTTAATAAGTGGCCGGAGCTTGGGAGTAGGGTCAGGTTCCGTCACCGCCCCCAGCTCTTCCCATGGATAGTGAGGGGCAACCTCCCTCGCAACGAGGTCGGCTTCCTTTGATGAGCTAGACAATCCTGGTTCGCCCTCAAGGTCGCCAGAGAGTTGCAACTTCAGCTCTCTTTCCCTCACAACAGCATCTCGCAGGCTACCCTTCAAGTTTTCTGTGATTCTTTTCTCGTCTGCTAATGCTTTCTCAACTAATTTTTGTTTCACCCATTCCATTTCCAATTCTGCCTGTAGTTTTCTAACCAGTTTCTGAAGGGATTCATTTGCCTCCCGCTCAGCTTGTTTGACAACACATTTGTCATTCTCCCAAGACACCGCAAACAACAACCTTTCCCTTTCCAGGCCTAAACTTATTTTCTTTTGCCAAGTCTCTTCTCTCTTCCGCTACAGTTGTCGGGGAATGCCAGTGTCCCTCAGCCCAGTTACGCCCTTTTGGGGTCGGGCAAGCTTTATAGCTCTTCAACAAATCCAACAGCGGTGAGCAGTTAAGATCAGGCTTAACCCGGGTTACCATGACCTACTGCCGGATATTTTGGCTTCAACCGAAAATCACTTCTCCTTTCTTCAGCACTCTGGCTGATATCCCCTTTTAAGGAACCTCTTTACCGCTTTTCACAGAGAATCCTGTCCGTGACGCCGATTTAATGTCCCGTCCCGCTCGGTGGGTGAGGGTGAGGTTAACTTTTTAATTCTCTGTGCAGTAGTCAGGAGTAACAACAATTACTCGAGAGATTCAAAGAAATCACAACTTAAAACTCATTGGAACTACGAAAGATAAGAGCTTAGCAAAACTTGTAATGATAATTGTAACATTGTTACCCTAATGTGCCGAAAATGAAGTTAGAAAAAAAAGAGAGTGGCGGAGAGGAAGAGAGAGAGAGAAAGAAAGAAAGGGAAGAAAAGAAAAAAAAGATATCACCACCCTTGGATCCAGCGATGTTTTCTGCTTGTTGTTGTAATCCTCCAGTGGTGTGTGCGTGCCGACAACTTATGCTTCCCCTTTTTATAACCCAATGTGCCTGCCCCATAGGCGGGGGTTTGTCACCACTGAGCAGGCACAGTAGGTGCTCAGGAATGTTCTAGAAATGAGTTGGTGGGTTGTGGGGATCCTGGGGGTCCCACAGTCCCCCTCCCTTCGGGGCCAACCAAGCGATGACCCCTCACGGGCACGCATGCGCAAGAGACAGATGGTCCCTGTCTGTTCACACGGTGGCTATCTTGCCTCCGCAGACTCCGCTTGTTTGTTCTTGCTTGTGTTAAGATGGATGTTTGGAACATTCACTTGTTACTGGAGCTCCACAGGTGTGTACCCTGTGTACAGGCCCCGAGAGACCAGGCAAAGTAGACAACTTTCCAATTTCCTCTGTCTCCAAGGCAGCTATACCAAAAGCCCACCAGTACCCTTTTGGGTCCTTGAAATACCCTCTCCAGAGGTAGTCTATGCCCAGGATGCACGGAGCCTCTGGGCCAGTCACAATGGGGTGCTTTTCCCACTCATTCCCAGTTAGACTGACTTCAGCCTCCAGCAGAGTCAACTGTTGGGATCCCCCTGTCACTCCAGAAATACAGATGGGGTCCGCCCCTTTATGGCTCGATGGCATTAAAGTACACTGTGCACCAGTGTCCGCTAGAGCCTTGTACTCTTGTGGATCTGACGTGCCAGGCCATCGGATCCACGCAGTCCAATAAAACCAGTTGTCCCTCTCCTCCACCTGGCTGGAGGCAGGGCCCCTCTAATCCTGCTCATTGTATTCGCTACTCACTTCTTGCAAAAATGACTTAGAGGTCCCTTCAAGAGGATCATAAGTGCGATCGGGCCTTTCACTCGGTCTAGGGCGCTGCCTGCTGGAAACTGGAGCATCATTTTTCCTTGAAGAATCTCTTTTTATGACTGTTTTGCCTTGCAACTCATGTACTCGTGCCCGTAGGGTCGAGGTAGGTTTTCCACCCCACTTCCTCATGTGTTCACGCAGGTAAAACCACAGGGTGCCTCGTGGTGTGTACCTTCTATATCCTCTCTCTTGAGCAGAGGAACACTTACTCCTAATAGCTTAGATACTGGTCCGTACAGGTGGGGAGTAAGACATATCCACTTTGAGTTGCCGCACCTCCCGGGACAGTTTCTCCACAGCTGAGACAAGGGAGGAAGAGAGACTTTCTTCATATTGCAGAGTCGGCCAGCCACTTCATCTACCGTTGGTGCCTCTTCGCCTTTCCAGTCCATTACTGCCAGTGAATTGGCATATGACGATGATGCACTCTGTACGATCTTCTGCCACATGAGTCGGGTACATTGGACTTCATCAGGATCTGTGGGAAACTGCGCATTGTCCAGATCATAATAAACCATCTCCCGCACAGCTAATTCCCTCAGGTACTGGATACCCCGCTCCATGGTGGTCCACTTGCCTGGCCGACATACATCATCATCGCTGAAGGGATACCTTTCCCCCACACTTGACAGGAGTTGCCTCCAGAGGCTGAGGGCTTGTGTCTTTTTCCCAATCACCTTGTAGATGGCCCCTTCCCTGGACAGGGATCCCAGCTGCTTGGCCTCCCTACCCTCTAATTCCAGGCTACTGGCCCTGCTATCCCAGCATCGGAGCTTCCAGGTAATAATGTGCTCTCCTGGAAGGCATCTGAAATCTTTTCACATATCTCGCAGCTCACTCAGGGACAGGGATGGGGTGATTATCTCTGATTCTGGCTCTTCTTCCTGTTCTTGTGATGGTCCCGGTTCATCCTCATCCCTCACTAAGCGAACCGATTTCTTGGTGTATTTCTTTTGTATAGGGGCGACTGATACTTATACAGGTTGGATTTTTTGGCTCGGCTACAGCACCTGTTGCGGGAGTTCGAGTAGCTGCCATGCCTGTTGCTCTGTTTTCCCTCTCTTTCCCCTGATGGCGCTGCCTACTATCGAGCAGTGTTTGGAGAATTGGAAGACAGAGGACAGTTTACTGGGACAGCAAAGGGAGAGGAAGATAACAACAACAGTACTTAGAATATCCAAAATGGGTGATACACAGTGCAGTTTCTCACCCGACAACCGTATAACTCAGACCACACACTCAGACCCATTCCGAAACTGGACTGTCCCTGAGCCACATGTCGTGCCACCCCTCCCTGACTAGCCCCCTTTTATACTGAGGATGACGTCATATGGTATGGAATAGCCCTTTGGCTGGTTTGGGTCACCTGTCCTGGCTGTGTCCTGTCCCAGCTTCTGGTAAAAATTAACTCTGTCCTAGCCAAACTCAGGACAGCAGGTCTACTATGAAGTCCATGGACTGTGGGCCTGGACTGTGGGCCACCAGTAGGTTCAGGTAATCAGGTGTTGTATCTTCCATCAGCCCACGCATCTGTTTGCAGGTACATGGTGGCATTGATGGAGGATCTGTGCTTGTAGCAGTCTCTCCAGGATATACAGCTTCTTCCCCCAATACAGGCAGCTGTCCTGTTCTTTTTTTCAGGCTAAGTTAGGCTGTGCCAGCACAATGCTTTGCTAGAAGTGCGCCATTTGCAGTGGTTTCTCTAACCACTGCACTGAGTGCATTCTCTGCTGTGGTGATGACAAAGTGTCTGAGTCCCCTTTCCATGACAAGGCATCGGCTTTGCCATTCTACTGCCCTGGACATTAGGTGAAAATGAAGTGAAAGTGGAAAAAGAAAGAGGCCTAGAGGGCAAGGCTGGGAGAGAGACACATCATCCCTCAGTAGTATTCCAGGCTATGATGGTCAGTCAGCAATACTGTTCGGTCTTTTGCCCCCTTGAGGAGGCAAAAGGCAGCTTTGATTGCTTTGTCCCAGGTGTTATAATTCATCTCAGTGGGAGCAAGCTGGTGAGAGAAAAAGGCACAGGGGTGGAGCTCCCACTTAGGGCTGACCTTCTGAGAGAGGATGACCTCTATGGCTCTGTCTGGTTTCAGCTGGGATAGAGTTAAGTTTCTTCCTAGCAGCTGGTATAGTGCTGTGTTTTGGATTTAGGATGAGAATAACCTTGATAACACACTGATGTTTTAGTTGTTGCTGAGCAGTGTTTACACTAAGTCAAGGACTTTTCAGCTTCTCATACTGCCCTGCTAGCAAGGAGGCTGGGGATGCAGAAGAAGATGGGAGCAGACATAGCCAGGACAGCTGACCCAAAGTAACAAAAAGGATAATCCATACCATATGACGTCATGCTCAGTATATAAGCTTGGGGGAGTTGGCCAGGGAGGGCCGCAGCTTGGGAACTGCCTGGGCATTGGTCGTCAGGTGGCGAGCAATTGTACTGTGAATCACTTGTTTTGTATATTCTTTTATCATTATTATTATTGTTGTTGTTATTATTATTGATTTCTACAATGAAAGGCCATTCTGGGTAGTCTAGGAATGGAGCTGTAGTGAATGCCCATTTCAATTTCTTAAAGGAGCATTTCTTGAGTTTGACGTAGAGATGCTTCTGTTGCAAGTCACTCAAGACTTCCTGCATGTAGTCTATGTGAGCTTCTTGAGTGGTTGAAAAAGTCAAGATGTCATCCAGGTATGCCACGACAGAGTTATCAAGCAAGTTCCTCAGGACATAATTTATAAAATGTTGGAAGGTGGATGGAACATCGCAGAGACCAAATGGCATCACAAGATACTCGTAGTGGCTGTACCTGGTGTGGAAAGCAGTTTTCCACTTGTCCCCCTGCTGGATTTCGAGCAAGTTGTAGGACCCTCTCAGCTCCAGCTTTGTGAACCAACAAGCCTACTGCAGACGTACCAAGAGCTTGAGGATGAGAGGAAGAGTGATGGTTTTTAACCATTGTATCATTCAACCCTTGTATTCTATGCAGGGGCACAAACCTCCATCATTCTTTTTGCTGAAAAATATGGGGACCCCAGTGGGGGAGATATAATAACTAAAAGAACCTGTCCAGAGAGTATTGGACTCTGACACAAGGGCAACCACAGTGCAGTCAGGGGCACTGAACTAATGTCGTGGTTTAGCCCCGGCTGGCAACTAAGCACCACGCAGCTGCTCACTCACCCCCCCCCAGCAGGATGGGGAAGAGAATCAGAAGAGTGAAAGTGAGAGAACTCATGGGTTGAGATAAAAACAGTTTAATAGAACACACACAAAAAAGGGAAGATAATAATAATAATATATACAAAACAAGTGATGAACAGCACAATTTCTTATCACCCAAAGCTGATGCTACGCAAGACCCCCAGCTGCCCAGCCTCCCGGCCCATATGCACAAGCAAAACAAGACAAGGAATTCATTCACCACTTCCCATGGGCAGGCAGGTATTCAGCCATCTCCAGGAAAACAGAGTTCCATCACATGTAACAGTTACTTGGGAAGACAAATGCCATCACACCGAAGTCGATGCTGCGCAAGACCCCTGGCTGCTGCACAAGACCCCCAGCTACCACGCAAGGTCCCCAGCTGACCAGATAGAAACAGGACATGACGTTGTATGGTATGGAATATCCCTTTGGTCAATTTGGGTCAGCTGCCCTGGCTGTGTCCCCTCGCAGCTTCTTGGGTGCCCCCCGCCTTCTCGTTGGCAGGCCACTATGAGAAGCTGAAAAGTCCTTGACTACTTGGCAACAACTAAAAACATCAGTGTGTTATCAACGTTATTCTCATCCTAAATGCAAAACACAGCACTACACCAGCTGTCAGAAAGAAAATTAACTCTATCCCTGCCGAAACCAGGACACCTAACCAAAAAGGACACAACACCACAGTATCTGAGCAGAGTGAGCAGAGCAGGGGTGGTGATAGCAGCAGGTTCCATCCACAGTCCAACAATCATCAGACACAGGTGAGGTAACAAGTCAGGTCTGAGGTCAATCTGGGAAGTCCAATCAACATGTCAGGAATGACAAGGGACAGGACTGGAGACAAATATACCAACAACATAGCTCAGGCAAGGACATGCAGTCTGGGCCTGAGCTTAAATGGAGCTCCTGGACCAGTGAGCAGAGGGTATGTGAGTGGGAGTTCCAGGTAAGGTTGGTCAGGGCAATGAAGGCCTGTTATTGCACTCAGCGGTTTGACAGTTTTCTGTCAAGTCCAGCAATTTCTCATGTCATGGCCAGTAGTTTTCCACGTCTTGTTCAATTAGATTAACCTCAGGCCAGGGACTAGTCGGAGGTGTAGTCATTTGCCTGCAACCCTAACACTGAGCTAGCCATCTTGGAGAGAAATGGGCTGCTCCACAGGGTGAGCCATCTAATCTACCTTAGATAGTCATCTTGTGTCATCCATCACCCTCTGGGGGTGCTATTGACTTGGAAAAGGAGCTTGGGGTGACTAGATGTCCTACATTTTATTGTGCAAATAGGACAAGTGATTCCTACCCTGTACTCCCACTGAATTTCAACAGGTCTCCAACTGTAATGTGGAGATAACTAACTGTAGGATATTGACATGCTCACTCTTTCCATGCACAGCACCAAGCACAGCAAAACAGAAGAAACAACCAAGCACATTTTCATCAGAGAGGCTTTTTTTCTGTCTTTTTTGATGCAAAGTCAGTTATTTTTCCACAGAGGAAAATTTTCAGACTGCTAAGCATATTTTTGGTGACTATATAAATCAAGTAGAATTATGATAGAACAAGTCAGAATTAAAAAGAAAATCCTTGAAAATGCTCAAAGCTTTTGAGTTCCATGGGTTTTGAAATGGAAGGGAGTTTTGTTCTATAAATAACAGTGAATACAAAATTAATTACAAAAATTGCTTTTTACATTTTTCCCCTATTCCCATCTTCCTTTTTCCCTTTCCCCATTTATTCCACTGATTGAAAACATAACAACAGCCATACTGGGTCAGACCTAAGGTCCACGTAGTATCCTTTCACTGACAGTAACCAGAAGTGGATGTCAAAAGAAGGGGATAAGAACAGAGCAAGCCTATATGACACTTTCTCAAGGGCTCTCTCAGCCTCTGACCATTTGTGAGATCTGGGTTTATTTTCCATTCTTCTTTTGTCACTCAGTGATGGTTCCAGAACTGAGGAAGACTTTTAGGAGTGCCACATTGGAAAAAGGAAAAAATATCACTTGAGAAACTTTTGTCATTGTCCCTGTCCCCCCCCCCCACCCCGAAAAAAAAAAAAAAGCAAGAGAGTGAGGGGAGAAAAAAAGAAACTTCCCCCAAAATTGCCTGTTCTGTTGTGTTTCGTGGCAACCTGGATGCCAGTAGTGGGATATGAGGGGAAAGAAGAAACCATGGAATATTTTTTACAGGGATTGTCTTTAGCTCTAAAATTTTGACCAATTCTAATAAAACTAAAAGGATAAAAGGCTTTTGCGGTGGTCAGGGTAGGAGGTTTGTTGGGGTAAATGACAACACGGCGACAGTGTTTGGTCAATAGCCAGCTGAATATAAGCCAGCAGTGTGCCCAGGTGGCCAAGAAGGCCAACAGCATCCTGGCTTGTATCAGGATGTGATAGTGTGGCCAACAGGACTAGGGAAGTGATTGTCCCCCTGTACTCAGCACTGGTGAGGCCGCACCTCGAGTACTGTGTTCAGTTTTGGGCCCCTCACTACTAGAAAGACATTGAGGTGCTGGAGCATGTCCAAAGAAGGGCAACGAAGCTCGTGAAGGGTCTAGAAAGCAAGTCTTATGAGGAGCAGCCGAGGGAACTGGAGTTGTTTAGTCTGGAGAAAAGAAGGCTGAGGGGAGATCTTATTGCTCTCTACAACTCCCTGAAAGGAGGTTGTAGTGAGGTGGGTGTTGGTCTCTTCTCCCATGTAACAAGCGATAGGACAAGAGGAAATGGCCTCAAGTTGCGCCAGGGGAGGTTTAGATTGGATATTAGGAAAAATTTCTTCACCGAAAGGGTTATCAATCATTGGAACAGGCTGCCCAGGGAAGTGGTTGAGTCACCATCCCTGGAGGTATTTAAAAGACGCGTAGATGTGGTGCTTAGGGACATGGTTTAATGGTTGGACTTGGCAGTGTTAGGTTAATGGTTGGACTTGATGATCTTAAAGGTCTTTTCCAAGCAAAATGATTCTATGATTCTATGACCTTTTTCACCACAGTAAAAGCATACCCCTTCCCTCCATCTGTGTTCTTACTCTTGGGATGAGGGGTGTGGCTGGATGGCATCTGCTTCCACAGGCTCATCCTCTGGCAGGGTGTCACGGGTGAGACAGAGTAAATGACAGCCCATAGTGGATCTGGATACTGGGGGTTATTTAAGAACCAATAAGATTAGAGCTTTTTCCCTACTTGATTATCTCACACACTCGCACATTCACTTGCTTCCTCCCCCAGTGTTACATTCACTAGGTCAGGTCTTAACTTCCCTTCCCATCAAGGAGATTGGTCCAGGAAGATTGAGCGGAAAGTTGGATCAGTTCCTGCTGTGCCGCTACTCACAGGTACCAGTCTCAGGCATTACTGGACAAGGTCCCTGGGCATTTAGGGACTGGAGCATCTCACATATGAGGAAAGGCTGAGAGAGCTGGGGCTGTTCAGCCTAGAGAAGAGAAAGCTCGGGGGGATCTCATCAATGTATACAAATATCAGAAGGGAGGGTGCAAAGATGACAGAGCCAGGCTCTTTTCAGTGGTGTCCAGTGACAGGACAAGAGGCAATGGGCACAAAGTGAAACACAGGAGGTTCTGCCTGATCAGGAAACACTTTACTGTGAGGGTGACTGAGTACTGGGACAGGTTGCCCAGAGAGGTTGTGGAGTCTCCCTCCTTGGAGATAATGCAAAAGCCATCTGGACATAGTCCTGGGCAACTGGCTCTCGGTGGCCCTCCTTGAGCAGGGGGGTTGGACCAGAAGACCTCCAGAGGTCCCTTCCAACCTCAACCATTCTGTGATCCTCCCAGCATTTGTCTCCACACATCACCCTAATCTCCAGGATCTTTCACCACTTCCAGGATCTTTAATCACCTTCCCCCCATGCCTCTCCCTCCCCCTCGAGACCACTTCTTTTCAAGAACCCTTCTTTTTGGCACCAGTTTGTTTTTCCTGAACCACAAGGCCCTGTTCTTCCCCATCTAAATAGTCTATATGCAGAAGCACAATGTGATATCAGCCTCTTAATCAGTGGTTCTGTCTTGTGTCTCTTTATTAATTGGACAATGCAGGCTATGCCACTTTTGTTTAGTCCAGGTGTTATCAAAGTTTCTGACCAGCCTATACCAGTTGCAGCTAGCAAGTAGCAGGCTTCCACTTGAGAGTTCAAAAGTTCAGTTTCAGACATTCACCCACACATACACCCAATTATCTGCTGCCTGTTAGCATTCACAACTTAAGCTATGACAGAGTGGTAAGGGAGGCAGAGAAAAGCATGTCTGAACTCCCCCAAGGATCTAGGCATCCTCTCTCTGGCATGCCATCTGGCACCTCTCCAGGGTGATACCCAGGTCTGAGAGCTGCCCCAGCCTCTGGGGTGGGTCCATCTCATCTTTGAGGGCCTCAGTCAGCCCTAACCTATAGCAAGCCATAAGGACTCACTCTTTCTACCCAGTTTCCACAGCCAACTTCACAAATTGTGTAGTCAGCAGCCAGCTGGCTCCCCTGCCAGAGCTCCAGTAAGGCAGCCTCAGTCACAGCTGCACAATTGCTATCTCTGAAAAAAAAAAAAAAAAACAACACTTCAGAAAAGCAACTAGGTCATCAGGGTTCTGGAGCATGGGGTCATTGTGCTCTATATAGGGGGTGATCCAGTCTAGGGCCATTCCTGAAAGTCGGGAGATAATTGCTGCTGAGCAGCTAATACCTGTTTGGTAGGCCCCTGGATAAGCACCATTGGCCGCATCTGACTAACAAACTCCCATACCCTTGCTCAAATTTCACGGAAGAGTTTAGGGAGCTGAGGGGCAGGGGGTGCCCTGGGTGTAGAGGATGCTAAAGCAGCCTGCAAGGGCTGTAATCTGTCTCTGCATAGCGACCACAGCCTCCCACAGGGTTTGGAGGTCAAATGGGGACTGTGAAGGCAAGTTCCAGCACAGCCTAAGGGCCAGGCTTTACCAGTACTTAGTTCAGGGCTTGAGATGGCCTGAGCTAATTGCAAGGGAGCAGCAAGAATGAGGCTGTTTCCTAAGGGAAGGTGAGCAGGAAGTTAAGGGTGGCCACAATATCAACCAGGCAACAACCTCACCAACAGGGTGCAGTCCCATAGTACCAGAGGCAGATGAGTAGAGCAAGGTGGTGATAGCAACCAGTCCTACTAGCAGCCCAGCGAGCATCAGATAAAGGGAACAAACTAAATCCAAGGTCAACCCCCTCACCACCCCGGCCCCCAAGCCTGCCTGGCCTCCAGGGCTCCCAAGGGGCATCTCCCATGCCATGTCCTTTTCCAGTTTCCTATCCCTGCCCTAGCTCTGTGTCCCCTGAAACAGTCCCATGACAACCCATAGCAATTAAATCACTCTACGGCAAGTCCATTCTGAACTCAGATCTCTGTAAGGTGTGAGGACACACCTTGCTGGGAGGGAGGCTGCTGTCAGTGCCCTGAAGGCATTAATAGGCCTGAACTGCTCTGACCAGCCTCCCCTGGAGCTTCCACTTCTGCTTTCTGCCCAGGAGGTCAGTTTAAGCTCAGGCCTGGGCTTTCAGTTTCTAAGCTATGTTGTAGGTGCATTTGTCTGTGGTGCTGTCACAACTATGCCTGTGTTTGGACATGGACCTTGTTGATCTGGACCCTGATCTGCAGACTGGTTTCCCGGTTTGATCTTGGACCTGTCTTGTCGCTGTGAATTTGCCTGGTCTATTTCTGCCCCTGGTTACCGTTGCTGGATCTGACCTGAGGATTGACTTCCTGGCTTAACCTTGGACTTGCCTCGTCACCACTAACTTGCCTGATGGTTTGAACTCTTGGTTGAACCTGGCTATCATACCCAGGTCTGTCCTGCTTGCCTTGCCCCAGTACTGTGGGACTAGACCCTGACTGGCGAGGGTCTTGCTTTGCCAGATTTGTTATTATGCTTGGCTCCTGGCTACTGTCCCTTAGGGAACAGCTGGCCCTTGCTGCTACCTCACAGTGTTGACCCCAAGGAATGCCAGTAGTAACCAGCTGACAGTTGTATTTTGTATTGTGCAATGCAACCCTTTGAGCCTAGTAGACAGAAAATCAGCTGCACCATCTTGTAGTCCACTTATCCAGTCCATATTTCACCAATTTGACTATAAGGATTCTATGGGAGACCGTGACAAAGGTCTTGCTGAAGTCAAGGTAAACCACATCCACTGCTGTGCCCTCACCCACAGAGTCAGTCTTTTCATTGTAGAAGGCAATTGGGTTGGTCAGGCACGATTTGCCCTTGGTAAATCCATGCTGACTGTTCCCAATCACCTTTTTTGTCATTTGTGTCTGAACATGGCTTACAAGTTCTTCAGTCCTGTGGGATATTGAGGCTGCAGCAGGTGGGGAGTGGTATGTCAAATGTATAATAACTGTATCACACTGCTTGATCCTTTAAGAGGCAGCAGATCCAGCCTCCATGTCCAAGGCAACACTTGTCAAGTGATTAGAAAAGCCAGAGCATGGTCCATGGGGATGGCTGGCTCTGAGGCATAGGAGAGAACAGGAAGAGGGAAATGCTTCAGTGATGGCAGTGGGTGTTATTCTCAGGTTTTGGTTTGAAGGGTAAGCCATGCCTTGGGAAGTGTTCTCAACAGAGCATGGAGTGCTCTAGGTAGATGGTCCTCCTGGCATCTCTACTTTCTGGGGAGACCATATTGCAACCTTCCAGTACCTGAAGGGGGCCTACAGGAAATCTGGAGAGGGACTGTTTACAGGGGCATGTAGTGATAGGATGAGGGGTAATGGTTTTAAACTGAAAGAGGGTAGATTTAGATTAGATATTAAGAAATTCTTCACTATGAGGGTGGTGAGACACTGGAACAGGTTGCCCATAGAGGTTGAGGATGCCCCCTCCCTGGAAGTGTTCAAGGCCAGGCTGGATGGGGCTTTGGGCAACCTGGTTTAGTGGAGGGAGTCCCTGTTCATGACAGGGGCGTTGGAATAATGATAAGAATTTCACTGAACTGAATTTATTGCTGATTGCATCAACTTATAATTATGGTTACCCAGAATATGGAGAAGGCTGAGGAACTCAATGACTTCTTTGCCTCAGTCTTCACTGGCAAGTGCTTGAGCCACACTGCCCAGGTCACAGAAGGCAGGGACTGGGAGAATGCAGAACTGCCCACTGTAGGAGAAGATCAGGTTCGAGAATATCTAAGGAACCTGAAGGTGCAGGAGTCCATGGGACCTGATGAGTTGCATCTGCGGGTCTTGAGGGAACTGGCGGATGAAGTGGCCAGGCCGCTCTCCATCATATTTGAGAAGTCCTGGCAGTCCGGCAAAGTTCCCACTGACTGGAAAAGGGGGTACATAACCCCCATTTTTAAGAAGGGTAAAAAGGAAGACCCAGGGAACTACAGGCCAGTCAGTCTCACCTCTGTGCCTGGCAAGATTATGGAGCAGACCCTCCCGGAGACTATGCTCAGGCACATGGAAAATAAGGAGGTGATTGGTGACAGCCAACAGGGCTTCACTAAGGGCAAATCCTGCCTGACGAATTTGGTGGCCTTCTATGATGGGGTGACAGCGTTGGTGGATGAGGGAAGGGCAACTGACATCATCTACCTGGCCTTGTGCAAGGCATTTGACACTGTCCCGCATGACATCCTTGTCTCTAAATGGGAGAGACATGGATTCGATGGATGGACCACTCAGTGGATCAGGAATTGGCTGGATGGTCACACTCAAAGAGTTGTGGTCAACAGCTCAATGTCCAAGTGGAGAACGGTGACGAGTGGCGTTCCTCAGGGGTCGGTACTGGGACCGGCACTGTTCAACATCTTTGTCGGTGACATGGACAGCGGGATCGAGTGCACCCTCAGCAAGTTTGCCGACGACACCAAGCTGTGTGGTGGGGTCGACACGCTGGAGGGAAGGGATGCCATCCAGAGGGGCCTTGACAGGCTGGAGAGGTGGGCCCATATGAACTGCATGAAGTCCAACAAGGCCAAGTGCAAGGTCCTGCACATGGGTCGGCGCAATCCCAAGCACAACTACAGGCTGGGCAGAGAATGGATTGAGAGCAGCCCTGAGGAGAAGGACTTGGGGGTATTGATTGATGAGAAGCTCAACATGAGCCAGCAGTGTGCGCTTGCAGCCCAGAATGCCAACCGTGTCCTGGGCTGCATCAAAAGAGGCGTGACCAGCAGGTCGAGGGAGGTGATCCTGCCCTTCTACTCTGCTCTGGTGAGACCCCACCTGGAGTACTGCGCTTAGCTCTGGGGGCCCCAGTACAAGAGAGAGAGACATGGAGCTGTTGGAGTGAGTCCAGAGGAGGGCCACGAAGCTGATCAGAGGGCTGGAGCACCTCTCCTCTGAGGACAGGCTGAGAGAGTTGGGATTGTTCAGCCTGGAGAAGAGAAGGCTCCGGGGAGATCTAATTGCGGCTTAGCAGTACCTGAAGGGAGCCTACAGGAAAGCTGGAGAGGGACTGTTTATCAGGGAGTGTAGTGACAGGACAAGGGGTAATGGGTTCAAGCTGAAGGAGGGTCGATTTAGATGAGATGTTAGAAAGAAATTCTTCCCTGTGAGGGTGGTGAGGCACTGGAACAGGTTGCCCAGAGAGGTTGTGGAGGGCCTATCCCTGGAAGTGTTCAAGGGAGGTTGGATGAGGCTTTGGGCAACGTGGCCTAGTGGAGGGTGTCCCTGCCCATGGCAGGGGGGGAGTTGGAACTAGATGATCTTCGAGGTCCCTTCCAACCCAAACCATTCTATGATTCTATGATTCTATGATTTGGGTACTGAGAAACAAGTAAGAGTCAAATACTCTGGGAAAACACCCTTTCTCCTTTGCCTGTGTCCTAGTTTCAGCTGAGAGGGTTAATTTTCTTCATAGTAGCTAGTATGGGGCTATGTTTTGGACTTGTGCTGGAAACAGTGTTGATAATATAGAGATGTTTTTGTTATATGGACCTGTTGTTGTTGAGCAGTGCTTACACAGAATCAAGGCCTTTTCTGCTTCTCGCACCGCCCTGCCAGCAGGATGGCTGGGGGTGCGCAAGAAGTTGGGAGGGGACACAGCCAGGACAGCTGACCCAAACTAGCTAAAGGGGGTATTCCATACCATATGACATCATGCTCAGTAGAAAAGGGGAGGCTAGTCGGGGAGGGGCAACAGCAGGTCCAGGACGCGTGCCTCAGGGACGATCCGGCTTCGGGGTGGGTCTGAGCATACAGTCTGAGTTGTACGGTCATTGTGTATCACCAGTTTTGTATATTCTGTTAAGTACTGGTTTTGTTTTGTTTTGTTTTCTTCCCCTCTCCCTTTGCTATCCCAGTAAAGTGTCCTTATACCAACCCACGAGGTCTTGCCTTTTCCTTCCTGTTCTCCTCCCCAGCCCACCAAGGGGGTGGGGAGTGAGCGAGCAGCTGCATGGTGCTCAGCTGCCGGCTGGGGCTAAACCACAACAGCCTGTCTCAGCTTTGCCCATGGACACCGCCCCCAGCTCCTCCCATGGACAGTGAGGGGCAACCTCCCTTGCAATGAGGTTAGCTTCTTTTGATAAGCTAGACCATCCTGGTTCGCCCTCAAGGTCCCCAGGGAGCTGCAACTTCAGCTCTCTTTCCCTCACAACAGCATCTCACAGGCTACCCTTCAAGTTTTCCGTGATTCTTTTCTCATCCGCTAATGTTTTCTCAGCTAGTTGCCATTTCACCCATTCTGTTTCCAGTTCTGCCTGTAGTTTTCTCATCAGCTCCTGGAGGGATTCATTTGCCTCCCACTCAGCTTGTTTAACAATGTATTTTTTCCTTCTGGTCAGCTATCAGTGAGGCTCAGCGGAAGTACAAAAGATAGAGGCTTGGCAAAAGTTATTACAATATTTAAAACTTACTGGAACCGCGAACGATAATGGCTTAGCAAAACTTGTAACGATATTACCCTAATGTGCCGAAAATGAAGTTAGAGACAAAGAGAGTGGCGGAGAGAAAGAGAGAAAGAGAGAAAGAAAAGAGAGAAAGAGAAGAAAAGAAAAAGAAAGAAAGAAAGAGAGAAAGAAAGAAGGAAAGAAAGAAAGAAAAGAAATGGAAGAAAGATATCACCATATCACCGCCTTTGGATCCAGTGATGTTCTCTGCTCGTAGCTGCAGTCCTCAGGTGCTGGGCGCACGCTGAAAATCTACATCTCCTCTTTTTATAACCCAATGTGCCCGTCCCATAGGAGGGAGTCTGTCATCACTGAGCAGGCGCAGTATGTGCTCAGAAATGGTCCAGAAATGAGTCGGTGGGTTGTGGGGGTCTTGGGGGTCTCACCATCCTCCCCCCTCCACTTTGGGGTTGACAGAGTGGTGGCCTTTCACAGACACGCATGCGCAGGAGACAGATGGTCTTTTGTCTACATGTTTCAGGAATAGGGGAATGGGCTCACAGGATGGTATCCTGCGTCTGCAGGTTCTGTCCTTGGTTGACACTCCCTCATTCAAGACGGTTGTTTGCAACATTGACTTGTTATCAGAATCTTACACTCGAACCCCCTCGTATGCTGCTGTGATGGGTTGACCCTGGCTGGGGGCCAGGTGCCCACCAGAGCCGCTCTATCACTCGCCTCCTCAGCAAGGCAGGGAGGGGAGAAAGGAAGATGGAGAAAAACAACCCCAAACTCGTGGGTCGAGATAAAGGCAGTTTAATGTAGCTAAAGCAAAAAAAGCCGTGCGCGGAAGCAAAGCAAAAAGCAAAGATTATTCTCTACTTCCCATCAGCAGGCGATGTCCGGCCACTTCCTGGGAAGCAGGGCTTCAGTATATGTGCCCCTTACTCCGGAAGACAAACATTGTAAAAAAAAAACCAACGAATGCCCCCGCCCTGTTCCTCCCCCTATTCTCAGTTTCTTACTGCTGAGCATGACGTCATATGGTATGGAATATCCCTTTGGTCAGTTTGGGTCAGCTGTCCTGGCTGTGTCCCCTCCCAAGATCTTGCCCACCCCCAGCCTGCTGCTGGGGAAAAGGAAATGTTGGAAAGACAGCCTTGATGTGTGCTGGCACTGCTCAGGAGTAGCCAAAACACTGGTGTGTTATCAACAGTTTGCTAGCTACCAATACACAGCACAGCACCATGAGGGCTGCTATGGGGAGAATTAACTCCATCTCAGCCAGACCCAATACAATCTCCACCCCTTATTCCATACCATTTGTGTCGTGCTCACGCTCCACACACTTTAATACATATATATATATATTTTATAACCGTTTCATTGTATTTACTTCTTATTAACTACTATCTCCAGTCCTTTAACAGACAGATGTTATTCTCCCATTCCATGAGCTTCCTCTGCTCCTCCAGATGTTCATGAACCGGCTATGACTTGGGCCCAATCTGTCAGGATGGGTGTTCAGGTTCAGTTGTTGGGCACCAACATCGGCTTGCTTTGGGCTGTTGTTGCATTCATCTGGCTCCTTGCGAAACTTGCTCTTTGTTGGTTTGGGTCATTCCTTCTACATTACTTCCTAGAAGGTACAACTCACATTACAGATTATTTTACCCCAAGGTTAAATCTCCTTGAAGCACACACCGGGTCTCCCCATCTTTCCGCATTACCCACCAAGTACACCCAGGTCCTTGAGCGAAGACAATCCCAGGAATGGGCTTGCCTTTTCCCAAGGGAGGAGCAATCCACACCGCCTTCCCCAGCCACTTTCCCATGTGTACTACAGGGACCTTGTCTCCTCCCACAGTATGCAGGGGTTTTGTTTGGGCAGGACCAGGACGGTTAGCAGATCCTCTGGTATTAATCAGCCAAGTGGCTTCTGCTAAATTTGTATCCCAGTGCTTCCATGCCCCATTACCTAATGCCCTCAACATAGTCTTTAACAGTCCATTATATCTCTCAGTCTTTCCAGAGGCTTGTGGGTGACAGGGGATGTGATACACCCATTCAATGCCGTGTTTCTTTGCCCAAGAGCTTATGACGTTATTTCGAAAATGAGTCCCATTTGATTCAATCCTTTCTGGGGTACCATGTCGCCATAAAATTTGCCTTTCAAGGCCTAGGATGGTGTTTCGGGCAGTGGCATGGTTTACAGGAAATGTCTCTAGCCAGCCAGTAGTTGCTTACACCATGGTGAGTATGTAGCGCTTGCCTTGGCGTGTTCGTGGCAGTGGCCCAATATAGTCAATCTGCCAGGCCTCGCCATATCGAAAACCCAGCCACCGCCCTCTATTCCAGGGAGATTTTACTCGTGTCGCTCGCTTGATTGCAGCACATATTTCACATTCATGAGTAACTTGTGTGATGGCCTCCATGGTCAGGTCCACCCCTCGATCACGAGCCCATCTGTATGTTGCATCTCTCCCTAGATGTCCTGATGTTTCATGGGCCCATCGAGCTACAGATAGCTCACCCTTATGCTCCCAGTCCTGGTCCACTTGAGCTACTTCAGTTTTGGCAGCCTTGTCTACCTGTTCATTGTTTTGATGTTCTTCAGTGGCACGGCTTTTGGGTATGCGAGCATCCACATGACGTACCTTCACAGCCATGTTTTCTACCCGGGCAGCGATGTCCTGCCACAATGCAGCAGCCCAGATGGGTTTACTCCTGCGCTGCCAATTGGTCTTCTTCCACTGCTGTAGCCACCCCCATAGGGCATTTGCCACCATCCAGGAGTCAGTATAGAGGTAGAGTACTGGCCACTTTTCTCGTTCAGCAATCTTTAGGGCTAACTGAATGGCTTTCACTTCTGCGAACTGACTTGACTCACCTTTTCCTTCAGTGGCCTCAACGACTTGTCGTGTGGGACTCCATACAGCAGCTTTCCACTTCCAATGATTTCCTACAACACGACAGGATCCATCAGTAAACAGAGCATAACGCCTTTCGTCTTCTGGTAACTCATTATATGGTGGTGCCTCTTGGGCACGAGCTACCTCCTCAGGCAGTGCTCCAAAATCTCTGCCTTCTGGCCAGTCCATAATCTCTTCCAGAATTCCTGGGTGGTTGGGTTTCCCCAGTCGAGCTCGCTGTGTGATTAGTGCTACCCACTTACTCCATGTAGTGCTAGTTGCGTGATGTGTAGAGGGAATGTTTCCTTTGAACATCCAGTGTAGCACAGGCAATCGCGGTGCCAAGAGAAGAGACGCTTCTGTACCAACAACTTCTGAAGCAGCTCGAATCCCTTCATATGCTGCTAGGATCTCTTTTTCAGTTGGGGTGTAGTGGGCTTCTGATCCTCGATACCCCCGGCTCCAAAACCCTAATGGTCGACCTCGGGTTTCTCCTGCTGTTTTCTGCCAGAGGCTCCAGGTGAGGCCATGCTCCCCAGCTGCAGAGTAGAGTACATTTTGTACAGCTGGTCCTGTCCGAACAGGTCCAAGAGCTACTGCACGAGCTATTTCCTGTTTGATATGCTCAAAGGCTTGTTGTTGCTCAAGGCCCCATTCAAAATAGTTCTTTTTCCAGGTTACTCGATAGAGAGGGCTCACAAGCTGACTATAACCTGGAATATGCATTCTCCAGAACCCTACAAGGCTCAGGAAGGCTTGTGTCTCCTTCTTGTTAGCTGGTGGAGACATAGCTGCTATCTTGTTAACCACATCCATAGGCACATGACGGCGTCCATCCTGCCATTTTATTCCCAAAAACTGGATCTCTTGTGCAGGTCCCTTGACCTTGCTTTTCTTTATGGCGAAACCAGCTTTCAGAAGAATCTGAATTACTCTTTTTCCCTTCTCGAATACTTCTTCTGCCTTATTGCCCCACACAATGATGTCATGGATGTATTGTAGATGTTCAGGGGCACCACCCTCTTCCAGTGCAGTTTGGATTAGTCCATGACAAATAGTAGGACTATGCTTCCACCCCTGGGGCAGTCGATTCCAGCTGTATTGAACACCTCTCCAAGTGAAAGCAAACTGTGGCCTGCATTCGGCTGCCAAAGGAATTGAGAAGAATGCATTAGCGATGTCATTTGTAGCATACCACTTGGCTGCTTTTGACTCCAATTCATATTGGAGCTCTAACATGTCTGGTACAGCAGCACTCAGTGGTGGCGTCACTTCGTTTAGGCCACGATAGTCCACCGTTAACCTCCACCCTCCATCAGACTTTTGCACTGGCCATATGGGACTATGAAAAGGTGAATGAGTCTTGCTGATGACTCCCTGGTTCTCCAGTTGATGAATCAGCTCATGGATGGGAGCCAGGGAGTCTCGATTTGTGCGATATTGCCGCTGGTGCACTGTCCTGGTAGCAATTGGCACCTGCTGTTCTTCAACTTGCAGCAATCCCATAACAAAGGGATCTTCCGAGAGACCAGACAGGGTAGATGATAACTGTTTGATCATCTCTGTGTTCACAGTGGCTACACTGAAAGCCCATCGGTACCCCTTTGGGTCCTTGAAGTACCCTCTCCTGAGGTAATCTATGCCAAGGATACAAGGGGCCTCTGGGCCGGTCACAATGGGGTGCTTCTCCCACTTGTCCCCTGTTAAGCTCACCTCAGCCTCCAATACGGACAGTTCTTGGCATCCCCCTGTCACTCCAGAGATCCGGATGGGTTCTGTGCCCCTGTACCCTGATGGTATCAGTGTACACTGTGCACCAGTGTCTACCAAAGCCTTATACTTCTGTGGGTCTGATGTGCCAGGCCATCGAATCCACACAGTCCAGTATACCCGGTCATCCCTTTCCTCCTCCTGGCCGAAGGCAGGGACCCTCTATTCCTGTTCCTGGTCAGAGTATTCACTCTCTGACCCTCGGAGTGACAGACCAGAAGTCCCCTCACCAGGATCAAGGGAGGTGATTTTAGTTTTACATCTGGGAGATTGCTGTTTGCCTTCTCGTGTCTCTGTAGCAACTACACTGACGGCCTTCTTGGGTGTCCCCTTCTTAACAGCTGTCTTCCCTCTTAGTTCACGAACATGGGCTTCCAACTTAAAGGTAGGTTCACCGTCCCACTTCCTCATGTCCTCCCCTTGGTCACGCAGGAAAAACCAGAGTGTACCACGTGGCATATGCCTGGGGCTCCCTTTCCCTCTGACTGGAGCAGGACATGACTGATTTCTTGGGGTACCTCTGACAGCCAATGTGCTGGCCCGTAGGGAGGAGGAGGTACAGAGGTTTTCTTCAAAGTTCTGAAGCCAAGCGGACACCTTCTCCACAGTTGGTGTGTCCATATCTGGGAAATACATTGCTGCCAAGCTGTTAGAATACGATGCTGGAGCACTTTGAATCACCTTCCTCCACATGGCCCGTGTGCACAGGACATCCTCTGGATCTTTGGAGACCTCCTCATCATCTAGATCACTATAGATGACTTCCAACACCGCTAGTTCTCTCAGGTACTGGATGCCTTCATCTGCGGTGGTCCACTTTCCCGGGGAGTTCACAAGATCTTCCTTGAATGGGTATCTTGCCCTCACACTTGAAAGCAGCTGTCTCCAGAGACTGCAAATTGCTGTCTCTTTTCCAATTCCCCTCTCAATTCCTCGGTTTCTAGCTAGGGATCCCAGCTGTTGGGCTTCCCTGCCTTCCAGTTGCTGACTGTCGGCCCCATTATCCCAACATCGAAGCAGCCAGGCAGCCATCCGCTCACCAGGCTGGCGGCTGTAATCTTTCCGCATATCTCGAAGTTCGGATGAGGTCAGAGACCGGGTAGTTTCTGCTTCTTGTCTTATTTCTCTCACTCCTTCCTCCCACTTCTTTGCTGAAGGACCAGCTTCCTGATCAAACCTCTCCTCCTCTTCTTCCTCTTCCCTTACTAATCGATGATACGGACCCGTTGACCTCCTGGTCCACTGTTTCTTTTTTACTACTGGGGCAATTACTGTAGTTGTTGTTGTTTGGGTCCCTATCTCAACAAGAGTGTCTTCAAATGCAGTTTGGGTGCCTTCCTCAACCACAGTCCTCTGAGAGTTCTGCACTGTGGCTCGATAGGCACAGGCCAGGCCCCAGGACAGTGCTAGAAGCTGTTGGTTTTCATTGGGGTAGGCAAGGCACCCTTCTATCAGGTGGCATGTCAGTTTGCTGGGATTGCTTGCCTGTTCAGGTGTGAAGTCCCAGGCTATAGGAGGTGATAATCGCCCTAGGAACCTGCCCAAATCCTTCCACACACCCTGCCACCCGGGGACTGGCTGCCTCAGGGCACGTTTCAGTATTGCCTCACTTAAAAGTTGTCTCCCCTTAAACGAGGACAAAACCAAACTCCACAACACCCGTAATATGCCAGCAGTATTAATTAGTAATATTAATGAGCTTACATAAGGGTGAACAAGGACCTTGGGAGCCTGCATAATGAAACCATCCACGTCAAAACCAGGTAGAGAGAGAGAGAGATGTATTCCCCCATCATCTCCACAAGATAGCTCCCCCAGCACAGCAATAACATCGATGCCAGGGCCATGCACATAACCATTGTTTGTACCAGCATGCTCCCAAGTTCCTTCATCCTCCCCACAAAATAGCTCCCCCAGCACAGCAAGATAGTCAACAACAGGCCAAAGCACAGAGCAGCCATTGTTTGTATCAGCATGTTCCTAAGTTTAGCGAAATAGAGATAAGCAGCACAGCTAACAAACCCCGTGACCTGCACAGGAGCTTGCAACTTAATAATTACTATAGCTGTAGCACCCTTAATACTAAACTGCCGTTGTCGAGCCCCACGTTGGGCACCAAAAAGGACTGTGATGGGTTGACCCTGGCTGGGGGCCAGGTGCCCACCAGAGCCGCTCTATCACTCCCCTCCTCAGCAAGGCAGGGAGGGGAGAAAGGAAGATGGAGAAAAACAACCCCAAACTCGTGGGTCGAGATAAAGGCAGTTTAATGTAGCTAAAGCAAAAAAAAGCCGCGCGCGGAAGCAAAGCAAAAAGCAAAGATTATTCTCTACTTCCCATCAGCAGGCGATGTCCGGCCACTTCCTGGGAAGCAGGGCTTCAGTATATGTGCCCCTTACTCCGGAAGACAAACATTGTAAAAAAAAACCAACGAATGCCCCCGCCCTGTTCCTCCCCCTATTCTCAGTTTCTTACTGCTGAGCATGATGTCATATGGTATGGAATATCCCTTTGGTCAGTTTGGGTCAGCTGTCCTGGCTGTGTCTCCTCCCAAGACCTTGCCCACCCCCAGCCTGCTTCTGGGGAAAAAGAAATGTTGGAAAGACAGCCTTGATGTGTGCTGGCACTGCTCAGCAGTAGCCAAAACACTGGTGTGTTATCAACACCTTGCTGGCTACCAATACACAGCACAGCACCATGAGGGCTGCTGTGGGGAGAATTAACTTTTTCCCCTCTCAAACACTTCTTCTGCTTTGCTGTCCCACACGATGATGTCATCGATGTATTGTAGATGTTCAGGGGCATCACCCAGTGTCCTGGTTTAGCCTCAGCCAGTAGCTAAGCACCATGTGGCTGGTCGCTCACTCCTCCTAATCCCTGGTGGGATGGGTAGGAGAATTGGAAGAAAAAGGTAAAACTCATGGGTTGGGATAAGGACAGTTTAATAGGATAGCAAAGGAAGAGGAAAATAAGAACAACAATATTATAAAAGAATTGTGATGGGTTGACCCTGGCTGGGGGCCAGGTGCCCACCATAGCCGCTCTATCACTCCCCTCTTTCATTAGACAGGGGAGAAAAGGTACAATGGAAAAAAAAAACTTACGGGTCGAGATAAGAACAGGGAGAGATCATTCCCTAATTATCATCACGAGAAAAACAGACCGAACTTAGAGAGGGAATTCATCTTATTTATTACTAAGCAAAACAGAGCAGAGGAATGAGAAATAAAACCAAATCTTAAAAACACCTCCCCCCACCCCTCCCATCTTCCCGGGCTCAACTTCACTCCCGGCTTCAACCTCCGCCCCCCCCAGCAGCACAGGGGGACAGGGAGTGGGGGTTACGGTCAGTTCATCACACGTTGTTTCTGCTGCTTCTTCATCCTCAGGGGGAGGACTCATCGTTCCCCCGCTCCAGCGTGGGGTCCCTCTCACGGGAGACAGTCCTTCACGACCTTCTCCAACGTGAGTCTCCTCCACGGGGTGCAGACCTTTAGGAGCAAACTGCTCCAGCGTGGGTCCCCCACAGGGTCACAAGTCCTGTCAGCAAACCTGCTCTGGCGTGGGCTCCTCTCTCCACGGATCCACAGGTCCTGCCAGGAGCTTGCTCCAGCGCGGGCTTCCCACGGGGTCACAGCCTCCTTCAGGTGCCTCCACCTGCTCCAGAGTGGGGTCCTCCACGGGCTGCAGGTGGAATCGCTACACCCCCTCATCCTCCCTCCATGGGCTGCAGGGGGACAGCCTGCTTCACCATGGTCTTCACCACGGGCTGCAGGGGAATCTTGCTCCGGCACCTGGAGCACCTCCTCCCCCTCCTTCTGCACTGACCTTGGTGTCTGCAGAGTTTCTTACATCTTCTCACTCCTCTCTCTGGCTGCAAAAGCTCTCTCTAACTGTTTTTCTCTTTCTTAAATATGTTATCACAGAGGCGCTGATTGGCTTGGCCTTGGCCAGCGGCGGGTCCGTCTTGGAGCCGGCTGGCATTGGCTCTATCAGACACAGGGGAAGCTTCTAGCAGCTTCTCACAGAAGCCACCCCTGTAGCCCCCCCGCTACCAAAACCTTGCCACGCAAAACCAACACAAGAATATACAAAGCGGGTGATACACAATGCAATTTGCTCAGCCCTGGAGCCTGATGCCCAGCCCGTCCTCAAGCAGAGGCTCCTCCTTCTTAGCCAGCCCCCTTTATATACGGAGTATGATGTCATGGTCTCAAATATCCCTTTGGCTAGTTTAGGTCAGCTATACTGGCTGTGTCCCCTCCCAGCTTCTTGTAAAAAATAACTCTATGCCAGTCGAAAACCAGGACAGGACATTATCCACCCCTTATTCTATACCATCTACGTCATGCCCAGATACTACACTTTCCAATTAATCACCACCAGTCTTCCTGCCTTTGAGAGAGAAAGAGAGAGAGAGATATACACACACACACACGCGCGCGCGCGCACAGGTATCATTCCTTTAGTCTATGGGCCACCCCTCTAAAATGTCCGTTGAGTCCATTTAATCCATGACTTTGGGCTCCATCGGTCATAACATTCTTTCCCCTCCATTGCTTTCCCACAATGTGACTGGAACCATCAGTAAACAGGGCATATTGCTTCTCATTTTCTGGTAGTTTATTATATAGTGAGGCCTTTTCAGCATGCGTCACCTCCTCCTCTCGTGACGTTCCAAAATCTTTGCCTTCTGGCCAGTCCATGATCACTTCCAGAATTCCTGGGAAACGGGGGTTTCCTATTTGAGCCCGCTGTGTAATCAGTGCAACCCACTTACTCCACGTAGCATCGGTTGCATGGTGTGTAGAAGGGGCCCTCTCTGAACATCTAGCCTAGCACCGGCAGTCGGGGTGCCAGGAGGAGCTGTGCTTCAGTACCAACCACCTCAGAAGTAGCTTGAACCCCTTCATAGGCTGCCAATATCTCTTTTTCAGTTAGAGTATAGCGGGCCTCAGATCCTCTGTATCCCCGACTCCAAAACCCCAGGGGTCGGCCTCGAGTCTCCCCTGGTGCTTTCTGCCAGAGGCTCCAGGTAGGGCCATTCTCCCCGGCTGCGGTGTAGAGCACATTTTTTTACATCTGGTCCTGCCCGGACTGGCCCAAGGGCTACTGCATGAACTATTTCCTGTTTGATTTGTTCAAAGACTTGTGATTGCTCAGGGCCTCATTGGAAATTGTTCTTCTTCCGCATCACTTGACAAACAAGGATTATAATCAGACTGTAATTTGGGATATGCATTCACCAGAAACCCACAACATCTAAGAAAGATTGTGTTTCCTTTTGCTAGTTGGTTGAGACATAGCTGCTATTTTGTTGATCATATCCATTGGGATCTGATGGCATCCATCTTGCTGTTTTATTCCTAAAAACTGGATCTCCTGTGCAGATCCCTTGACCTTACTTTGGTTTACGGCGAAACCAGATTTCAGAAGGATTTGGACTATGTTCTTCCCTTTCTCAGAGGCTTCTTCTGCTGTGTTGCCCCATATGATGATGTCATCAGTGTATTGCAGGTGCTCTAGGGCTTCACCCTTTTCCAGTGCAGTCTGGATCAGTCCATAGCAAATGGTGGGGTTGTGTTTCCACCCCTGGGGCAGTCAATTCCAGATGTACTGGACGACTCTCCAAGAGAAAGCAAATGATGGCCTGCACTCTACCAACAAAGGGATTGAGAAAAATGCATTAGCAATATCAGTTGTGGCATACCACTTGGCTGCCTTAGATTCCAGTTCACATTGAAGTTCTAGCATGTCTAGCATGGCAGCACTCAGTGGCACCATGACTTCATTCAGCCCACGATAGTCTGTTGTCAGTCTCCACTCTCCATTAGACTTTCGCACTGGCCATATGGGGCTGTTAAAGGGTGATCGAGTCTTGTTGATCACTCCTTGGCTCTCCAGTTGACAAATCAGCTTATGGATAGGAATCAAGGAGTCTCGGTTGGTGTGATATTGCCACTGGTGCACCGCTGTGGTATCGATTGGCACCTGTTGTTCTTCGACCCTCAGAAACCCCACAACAAAAGGGTCCTCCGAGAGACCGGGAAAAGTAGACAGCTTTCCAATTTCCCCCGTCTCCAAGGCAGCTATACCAAAAGCCCACCGGTACCCTTTTGGGTCCTTGAAATACCCTCTCCAGAGGTAGTCTGTGCCAAGGATGCACGGAGCCACTGGGCCGGTCACAATGGAGTGTTTTTGCTGTTCGTTCCCCGTTACACTTTCTTCGGCCTCCAGTACAGTTAGCAGTCAGGATCCCCCTGTCGCTCCAGAAATACAGATGGGTTCCACCTCTTCATAGCTTGATGGCATTAGGGTACACTGTGCACCGATGTCTACTAGAGCCTTATACTCTTGTGGATCTGACGTGCCAGGCCATCGAATTCATACAGTCCATTAAACCCGGTTGCCCCTCTCCTTCACCTGGCTGGAGGCAGGGCCTCTCTAATCCTGGTCATAGTATTCGTTACTCACTTCTTGTAAAAATGACGTAGAAGTCCCTTCAAGAGGATCAGAATTATGATCAGGCCTTCCACTTGGTCTGGGGAACTGCCCGCTGGAAGTTATAGCAGCATTTTTCCTGGAAGAATCCCCTTTTGTGATTGCTTTTCCTTGCAACTCACGTACTCGTGCCTCTAGCGTCGAGGTAGGTTTTCCATTACATTTCCTCATGTCTTCTCCATGGTCACGTAGGTAAAGCCACAGGGTGCCTCATGGTGTGTACCCTCTATATCCTCTCTCTTGAGCAGAGGAATACTTACTCCTAACAGCTGAGATATTGATCCATACAGGTGGAGAATAGGACATAATTCTCTTGGAGTTGCTGGACTTTCTGGGACAGTTTCTCCACAGCTGAGCCGAGGGAGGAAGAGAGACTTTCTTTGTATTGCTGGAGGCGGACAGCCACTTCATCCACCATTGGTACCGCTTCGCCTTTCCAGTCCATTACTGCTAATGAGTTGGCGTATGATGCGTTTTCCTTTCAAATATTCTATCACTTTATCAGGGTCCTGTAGTGATTCAGGAATGAAGTTCCAAACCATTGGAGGTGAGACATTCTCCAGATACCTGCCCATATTCTCCCACATGCCATGCCACCCATGACTATCCAGCCTTGGGGCAGATCTCTGGGTGGTATTCTTAAAACAATTTTTTGCAACCCTAAACAAGACCTGGAACACATTCAGGAGACATAGGAATAGGAGCATGCTGGCTTGAATATCCCACGGGTATTCAAACTTCTCAAAAGCTGTTGTAACTAGCCTGAAGGAGAAAGAGGAGGTGAAAGAGCAGGAGAAAGTATCCCCCCGTCTTCCCCATAGATTCGGTGTGTTTAATAATAAATTCCGAGAGATGTCATCCGAGGTACGGGCATGACAGGAATGGCACATACAAATACCAGCTTAACCTCGTGATATGACATCACTGGTATTAAGTCGATATTGCACAGTACAGCAAAATGAGAATCCCGATCCCTTTCCCAGAGGTGATAAACAGCACTGCAGGGAATACAAACAGCAAGTAAGGACAGTGTGAACAAACAAAACTCCATTGTAACCAGTAACTATTTACCTAATATAATAAATGCATATAACAACTTTGTTTTAACATGCGCTGGTCAAATCTGTTGTTATCTCAACCCTTTGAGCCCCACACTGGGCGCCAAAAAGTTAAAACATGTGGGTTGGGATAAGGACAGTTTACTAGGACAGCAAAGGAAGAGGAAAATAACAACAGCAATACTTATGAAAGAATATACAAAGCAGGTGATACTCAATGCAATTTGCTCACCACCCAGAGCCTGATGCCCAGACAGTCCCTGAGCAGTGGCTCGTCCTCTCCAGCCAGCCCCCTTTATATACTGAGCATGACGTCATGGTATCGAATATCCCTTTGGCTTGTTTGGGTCACCTCTCCTGGTTGTATCCCCTCCCAGCCTCTTGTGAAAATTAACTCTCTCTCTCTCTCTCTCTCTGTCCCTCCCCCCTCTCTGTACCTATGTATATGCAGGTGTCTGTGTCTCTTCTGCTACGTCTGTGCATGTGTACGCCTCTCTGTTTCTCTCTGTGTCTGAACATGCGCACTTCTCTCTGTGTCTGTGTGCATGCACTTCTGTCTCTCTTTTTCCGCATCTGTATGCACACCTCCCTGTTTCTCTCTGCATCTGTGTGTGCTTTCTGTTTCTCCTCCTTTGCATCTGTGTGTACGCATCTCTGTGCACAGGCATCTCTCTTCCTCAGCATTTTTGTGTGCACAAGTCTCTGCATTTGAACGTGCATACGTCTCCACATCTTTGTGTGTGTACACCCGTCTATTTTCCTCTGCGTCTGTGTGCATGTGTCTCTGTTTCTCTCCACATCTGTGCGCACCCGTCTATGTCTATGTGCATGCATGTCTGTCTCACTCTCTGTCAATCTCTTCCTCTGTATCTGTACGCACGCACATCTCTGTTCCTCTTCCTCTGCCTCTGTCTGTGCTCGTCTCTCTCTCTCCCTCTCTGCCTGTCTCTGCCTCTGTATCTGTGCATGCCTGTGACTCTGTCTCACTTCCTCTGCATTTGTCCGTGCATGCGCATCTTTCTCTCTTTTTGCCTATCTCTGCGTCTGTGCATGCGCCTGTCTCTCTGTCTCTATTCTTCTGCATCTGTGTGTGTGCATGCATGTCTGTCTCTATTCTTCTGTCTGTGCATGCCTTCATCTTTGTTTCTCTTCCTCTGTGTCTGTGTGCATCTCTGTCTCTCTCTCTGCCTGTCTGTCTCTGTGTCTGTGCACACCCACATCTCTTCCTCGACATCTGTGTGTGCATGTCTCTCCGCATTTGAACGAGCGCATGTCTCTTCACATCTGTGTGCATGCACATCTGTCTCTATTCCTCTGCATGTGTGCCTCCCTGTTTCTCTTTGCGTCTGTGTGTTCCAGTCTGTGTATGTGTGCGCACATCTCTCTGTCTCTCCTCCTCTCTCTCACATGTTTCTCTTCCTCTGCATCTGTGCATGCACGCATCTATCTGTCCATTTTTCTCTCTCTCTCTCTGCATCTGTGTGCATGCGGATTTCTGTCTGTCTCTGTGTCTGTGTGCACGCGTCTCTGTCTCTTCCTCCGTGTCTGTGCACGCACTTCTCTGTCCCTCTTTATCTGTCTCTTCCTCTGCATTTGTCTGCGCAAGCATCTGTCGGTCTCTCTTCTTCTGCATCTGTGTGCGCATGCATGTCTCTCCCCCCCACTCCCCCGCCGTGTGTCTTTGTGTGCATGTGGCTCTCTATCTCTCTTCCTCTGTCTCTGCACAGAGACAGAGTGTTTGTGTGCGCATCTCTTTTCCTCCTTCTCTGTGTGCAGGCACATCTCTCTGCATCTGTGTGTACATGCGTCTATCTCTCTGTGCATCTGTGTGCGTGTCTCTGCCTCTCTTCCACTACATCTATGCGTGTGCTTAAGTATTTGTCTCTTCCTCTGTCTGCACACTCCTCTCTCTCTGCATTTGCACACAGTGCCTCCCCCTGTCTATTTCCTGTCTCTCTCTTTGTCTCTTGTCTCTCTCCGATGCTCGCTCGCTCTCTCATTCTGCCTTTTGGTCTCTTTCTCGCTCTCTCTTCTCCCCTGTCTTCTGCTCTCTTGCACTTTTGTGCACACTCACTTTCTCTCACACTGTCTGTGTCATTCTCTCTTGATTGCACTCTTTCTTGCTCTCATTCTCTCTTGCTGTTTCTCCCTCACTCTTTCTCTTCCTTTCTGCTCTCTCTGTCTTTTTCTTCCTTTATCATTCTATTTCTCTTTCTTCCTCTCTTCTTTCTCTCTCGCTCTCTCACTCTCATGTTAGCGCTCTTCTCTCTCCCCCACCCTTTCTTTTTATCTCTTTCTTCCTGTCTCTTCCTGCTCTCTTGTTCTCTTTATCTCTCTCTTGTGCTTTCTTTTTCTCTCTGCCCCTCTCTCTCATTCTAACTATCTTTCTTTTGCTTTCTCCCTTGCTCCACTCCCCCCGCCCTTCTCTTGCTTTCTGTCTGTCTCTCGCTCGCTCGCTCTGTCTCTCTTCGTGACATGGTCTGGAAAAGTCAGCCTGTAAAATGAAAACTTTTCAATAAACTTCTGAAAAGACTTTCTAGAATTGTAATGGTTGCTTATTTTTAGTACCAGAGATCATTGCACATTCTAGCTCTACTTAAAAATAATGAAATTGAAAACTGTTTCAGAATATAACACTGTAAAATGGAGACTCGGTTGACATGTCCTCTTATTGTAATACTGTGTGAGGAATACGTTAAAGTTATAATAACCTTTATTTATTCTTGGCTATTATATAAACTGATGAACTGTGTTTTAATATTTCCAAAAGTACCTCCTATGCGTGTTATAGAATACGATGTTGTGTTGTACCTCCACATTTATTATTTATTTCAGAGGATTGTTTGAGGAAAATCAGTATTTAGATCAGATTAATCTTGAACTGTGTCAGCTTGGTGTAAGGATCAATTTGGGGTCATGACCACAGTCAATGAGGTTGTGACTGCACTTTTGCTACTGGAATCTGATCATAAACTATATCTCCTTACCATCTTTACAGTCATTATGCATTTTGACCATAATGTGTTTTGTGTAAGAAAGAGTACAGCTGGGTCCTCTACTCTTCTGCATTTCTTGAAAAAGCTTGATTCACTTCGGAAGTGGAGCAGTGAAGTTTAATGTTTGAAAACTGTCTCTAATAAACACCCTTGTTTATATAAGAGAACTGATGCTTATTTTTTAAAAGCTCATTTTGAGTTGCACTTTTAATGGTGAGAAACATAAAAGGAATGCCCGATATTCTAGTGACTCATTAAAAAAGCAAGTTGAAAGAATGCAAATTTGGGGTCTTCTTCCTGGATGTGTGAAGTGAAACTGAGCACTTCCATGAAGTGAGATTTTATTCTCCCTACCACCACCTTGATTCCTGAGAGTTCATACTTTAGTGACTCACAGTATATTTTGGACATGTAACTTCACAGAGGAGAGGTCTGCATTTATTGGAAACTCTGTCTCTGGGTGATGCCTTCATGGGTGAGAGGAAGAGTTTTCACTCCAGAGCATAAGGCTCCCCTCAAAACATGGAAATGAGCAGAACTTTTAAGGCTAGTTATAATTTAGAATCATAGACTCATAGAATGGTTTGGGTTGGAAAGGACCTTCAAAGGTCCAACTCCCCCTCCATGGGCAGGGACATCTTTCACTAGACCAGGTTGCTCAAAGCCCCATCCGACCTGACCTTGAACACTTCCAATGATGGGGCATCCACAACTTCTCTGGGCAACCCATTCCAGTGACTCACCACCATCATCGTAAAATAATTTCTTCCTTTTATCCAACCTAAATCTACCCTCTTTCAGTTTAAAACCATTGCCCTTTGTCCTGTCACTACAGGCCCTGGCAAAAACTCTCTCTTTGACTTTCTTATGAGCCCCCCTTTATATATTGAAAAGCTGCAATAAGGTCTCCCTGTAGCCTTCTCTTCTCCAGGCTGGACAACCGCAACTCTCTCAGCCTTTCTTCACAGGAGAGGTGCTCCAGCCCTCTGATCATTTTTGAGGCCCTCCTCTGGACCCACTCTAACAGGTCCATGTCTTTCTTGTACTGAGGCCCCAGAACTGAACACAGGACCTCAGGTGGGGTCTCATGAGAGTGGAGCAGAGGGGGAGAATCAGCCTGATGGCCATGCTCCTTTTTATACAGCCCAGGATTTTTCATCCACCAGTGCCCCCAAGTCCTTCTCTGCAGGGCTGCTCTCAATCCATTCATCCCTCAGTCTGTACTGATTTTGAGGATTGCCTGGACTCAGGTGCAGGACCTTGCACTTGGTCTTGTTGAACTTCATGAGGTTCACATGGGCCCACTTCTCCATGAAGATGTGATCAAAACCAACTTTGCCCTCGTGGCAGAAGGATATCACAGACAAGATTTACGCATCTCAGATTTTACAGGCAATGAGAGTTTACTCCTCCCAACAAGGGCAGCTGGGAGGGGGGGAACCCCCAGCCTCCTCTGCCACAGGAACAGTGTAACTGCTGCTGCAGGATGGTGGGGACTGGCTCCACGGGGACTGTTTCAAGGGGGAAAAAGCACCGGCAACATGGTGTCTTCCTCCCAGGACACAGCACACAGGTGTAGGGGTAACAGCCCCCTAGGGCAACTACAGAAAGGCGAGCACCCTTGTAGTTTGAAACACATGGGCACCCAGTCCTGATATTGAGGTAGATCTGAGTGGTAAAAAAACCAACTTGTTGGAGGAAGACCCACCTCAAAGGTGGTTATGCTCTCAGGAAATGTGCCCTACCCTGCCACTTTATGTGAGGTTTTCCTTTTTGTTTTTGAGTCAGTACCAGCAACTGCCCTTAAACAAGAAGGGCTGGTTGCAAAGCCACACTAAACCTCAGGCACTTACTCCATAGGAGGGATGCCTTATCTCCATATGTCCTTGAGTGCTGTGAGAAAATGAAAAAAGTCAGGATTCAGGCTTCTGCAACAGTCAGTCTCAAGTAATGAACCAAGTTGATCTGATGCTCGAGTGTAGGAAAGAGTTGCAATTCCCTTCTAGATCTGCCTCTGCATCCTAGGGAATATTTTGTCCATTGCCTACCATCTAAATATTGCAAGAGGAACTGGTCTAACATCAATTAGAATAGTTCTACTCCAGGTGGGACCAGAAGATCTGTAATGTAAGCACTTCTTTTTTAGCCCAAGTGTCAGTCATTACAGACTTGATCTTCATTGGGAGCCAATTTGGAACTGTAGGATCTCAGTAGGAGCTGCTGGAGATACCCAGCACATCTACTGATAACAAATATATTGAGTATATTTCTGTCTGATGGAAAAGCCTACAATTTTCACTAGCTCTATAAAATCATTTCCTATGCCTCCCACTTTAGGGAAGCACTGCTAAACAATACTTTTACAACTTCATCAAGTTTCAAAGCACAAGTCAATGAAATCTGGCTCTTTGACATAGGTAAATTATTTAATTTAGAACGATACACAAATCAGCCTTATCATTTACAGCCCTAAGGTTTTTTATGGTACAATAATAGTTAAGCTCTACATTGTATTGAAGTGTCAGAACACTTAATAAGACAGTTGCTTCTGGCACCTTATGTCTTAACTATTACAGACAGAGCCTACAAATCTTCCATCATTTCTTTCAAGGCAGTCATGTTTTCTTCCCTCAAGGTTCTTTAAACATTGATAAATGTTACTCCTCAATCATCACATTCTTATCCATGCAGTTCCATGAAAAATCAGTTTAGATATGGTAGAGAGGAAAATAAATATCCTACATAGTTAGTAGGAGTAAAGGTGTTTTGCAGGGTTTTTCCTAAATCATTCCCAAGCTGTTTTTTTTTTTTTTTTAAAAAAAAGCCAACCAAACACAACTGTAAGATACTCTATTTAGATGTTCTAGCTAAGGACTGAACCTGCATTCTACATACTCATCTAATCAGTTTGTGGTATTAAGATAGGTAGAACTGAGTCACAGAATTTGAGCTTAAAAACACATTTTCTGTTATTGCTCTATTTTCTTTAAATAAAAGATAAAAACCTCTAGGTGAACTGAGGTAAACCTTCAAAAACTCACTGGCAAGTCCTAAGTCAGCCTAAAAATAACAAAAATGAAAGCCCCGGACAACTGAATCTATATGAGCTGGGAACCTCCAGCAACTCATTTTTGCTGCTACAGGATTTTATAGGTGAAATACACACGCTGAAACAATTTTCATAACATTAATGAATACGTCTGCACAAGTTAGGAAGAGTTGTACAACATTATCCCTTTGCCCACCATAACATTACAAAATTTTGGGATTAGTTTTCACTAAGGAAAAGCTCAAAACCAAACCACCACAAAAGCCAGACAAACTCTTTTCCCCGTTCCCCATGATTACCTTCCCTTTGATATCTGTTCAGCTCACACCTCTGGTCTCTCTAGAATCACATTCATTCCCCTAATATGTAAGAGGCAGCGAGAAGAGCAAATAAAAAAAAAGTCAACAAAACCCAAACCTACATTTTCCACAATTACATGCTAATGACCAGTTATCAGAGAAACATTGCTAGCCTTTTGCTATCAGCATCGTAGGCGACTATCAGTAGTATAAGTATACAACCTTTATCCAAGAAGTAGCAGAATCGATACACCCCACTTCCATGGAAACCCTGCCCCTGCATACAGCCACATGTCCCACTTGCCTCAGAAATCCCACCCCAGTTCCAGTCACACAGTCAGTTTCCCCATGTCTTTTTGCCCCTGAGGGCTGCTATTTTTTAAAGAACAAACCCACTCATATTCTCAGAGTGCCATATGATTGGATAGCAGGGCATGCCACCCCTTCCTGTTTATCCAGAAACAAGCCCTCCCACTACATACAGGGACATTACCATTTTCTTTCAGCCACCATTTTATGGCTGAGAGCAGCCTTTTCTTACAATCTCAACACTCTCTGCATATTTACATACTGCCTTGTGATTGGCTGACTGCCATTTTTGACACCATAATATCCTATATGTTCAGACTGCCCTATGATCGGCTGGCAAGTCAAGTTACCCCTTCCTGCTTACCCTGGAAGGATATTAAGTCCAGGAACCTTCCTCCCACTACCCCAATGGGGCATCTGACATTTTGTTGCAGTTGCAACTTTGTTCATGGCACAGGGGCACCATTTTGAAAATATCATACCCAATGTGATCTCAGTATGCTCCCTATTTGGTTGCCCATTTCCTCTAAACCAAGAAGATCTCGTATACACATATATATACTTTTAAATATATATATATATTTCAAAAGAGGGTGAGAAATAATTATATATGTAAAGGGGTGTACTAATATGTATAAAGATATGTTAATTTATACATAGATAAACTTTATATGTGTATATAAATAAATATATATATCAAAAAAAGTGTATGTATAAATAATCTAAAACATTGTTTTAGAATCATAGAGTCATAGAATGGTTTGAGCTGGAAAGGACCTTCAAAGACCATTTAGTCCAAGCCCCCTGCCATGGTCAGGGACATTTTTTACTAGACCAGGTTGCTCAAAGCCCCATCCAACCTAACTTTGAACACTTCCAAAGATGGGGCATCCACAGCTTCTCTGGGCAAACTGTTCCAGTGTCTCACCACCCTCATCATAAAGAATTTCTTCCTTATGTCCAATTTAAATCTACCATCTTTCAGTTTAAAACCATTGCCCCTTGTCCTGTAACTACAGGCCCTGGCAAAAAGTCTCTCTGTCTTTCTTATAAGCCCCCTTTAAGTATTGAAAGACCGCAATCAGGTGTCCCCCAGAGCCTTCTCTTCTCCAGGCTGATCAACCCCAACTCTCTCAGCCTTTCCTCATAGGAGACATGTTCCAGACCTCTGATCGCTTTTGTGGCCCTCCTCTGGACCCACTCCAACAGGTCCATGTCTGCCTTGTACTGGGGACTCCAGAGCTGCATGCAGTACTCCAGGTGGGGTCTTATGAGAGCATAGTAGAGGGGGAGAATCACCTCCCTCAACCTGCTTGCCACACTTCTTTTTAAGTAGTCCAGGATACGATTGGCTTTCTGGGCTACAAGTGCACATTGCCGGCTCATATCCAAGCCTGTCAAAGTCCCTCTGGATGGCATCCCTTCCCTCTAGCGAATCAACTGCACCACTCGGCTTAGAGTCATCTGCAAACTTGCCGAGGGTGCACTCAATCCCGCTGTCTATGTCAGTGATGAAGATAGTAAATAGTACTGGTTCAAGTACGGACACTACTCGGGGACACTTGAGGGACACTACTCGTTACTGGTTTCCACTTGGACATTGAACCACTGACTAGAAGTCTTTGGACGCTGCCATCCAGCCAATTCCTTATCCATCTAACAGTCCATCCGTCAAACCCATCTCTCTCCAATTTATAGTCCAGAATGTTGTGGGGGACCATATCAAAGTCCTTACAGAAATCCAGGTAGATGACATCTGTAGCTCTTCCCTTGTCCACCAATGCAGTCGCTCCATCGTAGAAGGCCACTAGATTATTCAGGCATGACTTGCCCTTGGTGAAGCCATGTTGGCTGTCTCTAATCACCTCCCTGTCTTCCACATGTTTCGACATATCTTCCAGGAGGATCTGTTCCATGATCTAGCGGGCACAGAGGTGAGGCTGACTGGACGGTAGTTCCCAGGGTCCTCCTTATTACCCTTTTTAAAAATGGGTACATTTTCTTCCTTTTCTGGCCAACGTATCTGTAAAAGCCCTTCCTATTATTATTCTTCACATCCCTTGCCAAATTCAGCTCCAGCTGTGCCTTAGCTTTCCTGATACCATCCCTACATACCCTGGCAGCATCCCTATATTCTTCCCAGGATACATGTCCCTGGTTCCACTGCCTGTGCATTTCCTTCTTACAGTCTAGTTTGATCAGGAGGTCCTTACTCAGCCATGCTGGTCTCCTGCCTTCCTTGCCTGATTTCTTACACATGGGAACTGAGAGCTCTTGTGCTCTAAGAAAAATGTCCTTAAAGAGCTGCCAGCTCTGTTCAGTGCCTTTATCCCTGAGGGTAGTTTCCCAGAGGGTCTCATCCACTAATTGCTTAAACAACTGAAAGTTCACTCTCTTAAAATTCAGGATCTTGATTTTACTCTTCACCTGGCCCATATCCCTCAAGAATATGAATTCCACCAGGGCATCATCACTGCAGCCCAGGCTGCCACTGATCTTGACCTCTCCAATTAGTTCATCTGTGTTGGTGAGCAACAGGTCTAGTAACACTTCTCCACTGGTTGGGCTGTCTATTACCTGGATTAAGAAATTCTCCTCAGTGCACTCCAATAGCTTGCTGTGCTGCTTTTCCAGGAGGTGTCAGGGTGATTGAAGTCCCCCAGCAGGATCAGAGCCTGCGAGCTTGATGCTTCCTATAGTTGAAGTAAGAATGCTTCTTCAACAGGCTCCCCTTGATCGAGCAGCCTGTAGTAAACACCAGCCACGAGGTTTCCTTTGTTGCACAATAGCTTCCAACTCCTCCTGTTTGTTACCTATGCTGCATGCACTGGTTTAGAGGCACTTCAGTTGGGCTGTTGACCGTGTCACCTTTTTAGAGGAACAAGCTCTAATTCCTTCGCGGCATCTCTCAGGTGTTTCCCTGTTGGTTCCTAATGCATCAGCAGCCCCTGGCTCTTCTCTGTTCTCAAAACTCCATCCCCTTCCCCCGATAAATCTAGTTGAAAGCTCTCCTTATAGTCTAGTCAGCTTGTTGGCAAAGACCCTCTTGCCCCACTTGGTCAGGTGAATCCCATCAGCTCCCAGCAGACCTGGCTTCTCAAAGGTAGATCCATGATCATAGAAGCCAAAACCTCGAGTATGACACCAGCCACACAGCCAGGCATTCACCTCTTCAATTTGTCTCCTCCTTCCTGAACCCCTTCCTCTGACTGGAAGGATAGAGAAGAACAGCACTTGTGCTCCAGTTCCTTTTAACATTGTTCCGAGGGTCATATAGTCTCTTTTGATGGTTCTAAGTTGCCTTGTCGCAGTATCATTAGACCCTATGTGGAATAGTAGGAGCGGATGATAATCTGTAGGGTTCACCAGGCTCAGGAGCCTCTCAGGGACGTCACGAATGCGAGCTCCTGGTAGGCAGCAGACTTCTTTAGAGAAATTGTCTGGGTGGCAAATGGGTGCTTCAGTGCCTCGCAGTAAGGAATCTCCAATTGCTAATACTTACGTGCTTTTCTGGTGGCACTGGTTCTAATGCGGGTGGGTGGTTGGATCAACTTTGCATGGTCAGCTTCTCCTGGATCCTGTCCATTTACTTATGTGCTCTTCAATCTTCAACCCCAGAGTATCGTGTCTGTTACACAGAGGCACTTCAGGGGATCGGGGAAGGTTCTTCTTTCTAGCCCGAGCAGAGACAAATGTCCAGTCTCCTTCATCTTGTGAGTTCCTTGTGTCAGTCAGCTCGAGGTTGAATTCAGGCTTATCTTCATAGAATAGTTTGTGTTGGAAGGGACCTTTAAAAGTCATCTAGTCTAAACCCCCCTGCAATGAGCAGGGACACCCTCCACTAGATCAGGTTGCTCTGAGCCCCTTCCAACCTTACCTTGAATGTTTCCAGGGATGGGGCATCTACCACCTCTCTGGGCAACCTGTTCCAGTGTCTCACCACCCTCATTGTAAAAAAATTTCTTCCTTATATCTCATCTGAATCTACCCTCTTTTAGTTTAAAACCATTACCCCTTGTCCTATCGCTACAGGCCCTACTAAAAAGCCTGTCCCCATCTGTTGTGGTTTTACCCCAGCCGGCAGCTGAGCACCACGCAGCCGCTCGCTCACTCCCCCCGCATCGGGATGGGGAAGAGAATTGGAAGAGTTAAAGAAGTGAGAAAACTCCTGGGTTGAGATAAAGACAGTTTAATAGGTAAAGCAAAAGCCGTGCGCACAAGCAAAGCAAAACAAGGAATTCATTCACCACTTCCCATGGGCAGGCAGGTGTTCAGCCATCTCCAGGAAAGCAGGGCTCCATCATGCATAACGGTTACTTGGGAAGACAAACACCATCACTCCGAATGCCGCCGCCGCCGCCCCCCCCCCCCCCCGCCCCAGTCCCTCCTCTTCCCCAAGGCTCTTATAAACTGAGCATGACATCATATGGTATGGAATATCCCTTTGGTCAGTTTGGGTCACCTGTCCTGGCTGTGTCCCCTCCCGACTTCTTGTGCACCCCCAGCCATCCCGCTGGCGGGGCGGTGCAAGAAGCAGAAAAGGCCTTGACTCTGTGTAAGCACTGCTCAACAACAACAAATCTTTATAACAAAAACATCTCTCTATTATCAACACTGTTTCCAGCACAAATCCAAAACATAGCCCCATACTAGCTACTATGAAGAAAAGTAACTCTCCCTCAGCCGAAACCAGGACACCATCTTTCTTATAAGCCCCCTTTAAGTATTGAAAGACCGCAATAAGGTCTCCCCGGAGCCTTCTCTTCTCCAGGCTGATCAACCCCAACTCTCTCAGCCTTTCCTCATAGGAGACATGTTCCAGACCTCTGATCGCTTTTGTGGCCCTCCTCTGGACCCACTCCAACAGGTCCATGTCTGCCTTGTACTGGGGACTCCAGAGCTGCATGCAGTACTCCAGGTGGGGTTTTATGAGAGCATAGTAGAGGGGCAGAATCACCTCCCTCGATCTGCTGGCCACACTGCTTTTTATGCAGCCCAGGATCCAGTTGGCTTTCTGGGCTGCGAGTGCACGTTGCCAGCTCATGTCCAGCTTTTAATCCACCAGTACCCCCAAGTTGTTCTCCTCAGGGCTGCTCTCAATCCCTTCATCCCTCAGCCTGTATTGATACCGGGGGTCGCCCCGACCCAGGTGCAGGGACCTTGCACTTGGCCTTGTTGAACCTCAAGACGTTCATGTGGGCCCACTTTTCAAGCTTGTCCAGGTCCCTCTGAATGGCATCCCGTCCCTCAGTCGTGTCAACTGCACCGCTCAGCTTGGTGTCTGTCGTGGTTTAGGCCCAGCCGGCGGCAAGGTACCACGCGGCCGCTCGCTCACCCCTCCCCCAGCACGATGGGGAGGAGAAGTATAACAAAAGGCTTGGGTCGAGATAAGGACAGGGAGAGCTCACTCACTAATTATCGTCACGAGCAAAGCAGACTGAACTTAGAAAGGAGATTCATCTAATTTATTACTAAACAAAACAAAGTAGAGCAATGAGAAAATAACATCAAGTCTTAAAACACCTCCCCCCACTCCTCCCATCTTCCCGGGCTCAACTTCACTCCTGGCTTCAACCTCCTCCCCCCTCAGCGGCACAGGGGGGGGCGGGGGGGGGACGGGGAATGGGGGTTGCGGTCAGTGCAGCGCACGTTGTTTCTGCCGCTTCTTTGTCCTCAGGGGGAGGACTCCTCTCATCGTTCCCCTGCTCCAGCATGGAGTCTCTCCCACAGGCTACAGTCCTTCACGAACTGCTCCAGCGTGGTCTCTTCCATGGGGTGCAGACCTTCAGGAGCAGACTGCTCCAGCCTGGGTCCCCCACAGGGTCACAAGTTCTGCCAGCAAACCCGCCCTGGCATGGGCTCCCCTCTCCACGGGTCTACCAGTCCGGCCAGGGACTTGCTCCAGCCTGGGCTTCCCACAGGCCACAGCCTCCTTTGGGTGCCTCCACCTGCTCTGGCGTGGGGTCCTCCACGGGCTGCAGGTGGAATCTCTACACCCCCTCATCCTTCCTCCATGGGCTGCAGGGGGACAGCCTGCCTCACCATGGTCTTCTCCACAGGCTGCAGGGGGATCTCTGCTCCGGCACCTGGAGCACCTCCTCCCCCCTCCTTCTTCACTGACCTTGGTGTCTGCAGATGTTCTTACATCTTTGCACTTCTCTCTCCAGCTGCAAAAACTTCCCCCAACTGTTGTTTTTTTTTTCCCCTTCTTAAATATGTTATCACAGAGGTGCTGATTGGCTTGGCCTTGGCCAGGGGCGGGCCCATCTTGGAGCTGGCTGGCATTGGCTCTATCAGACACAGGGGAAGCTTCTAGCAGCTTCTCACAGAAGCCACCCCTGTAGCCCCCACCCGCTACCAAAACCTTGCCACGCAAACCCAACACAGTGTCGTCTGCAAACTTGCTGAGGGTACACTCGATCCCACTGTCTATGTCTTTGATGAAGATATTCAACAGTACTGGTCCCAATACGGACCCCTGAGGGACATCACTCGTCACTGATCGCCATCCGGACATTGAGCCCTTGACCACTACTCTCTGGATGTGACCATCCAGACAATTCCTTATCCATCTGTCAAATCCATATCTCTCCAATTTAGAGAGAAGGATGTTGTGGGGGACCGTGTCAAAGGCCTTACCGAAGTCCAGATAGATGACATTTGTAGTTCTTCCCTTGTCCACTGATGTAGTCACTCCGCTTATCTTCCCCTTGCACAGCCTTAAGGCAGGGCTGTCGCTCAACCGGGACAGTGCACAGTACCACACATCAATCTCCTGCTCGCATTCCCAGATACTGCGCTGCCTGTTGAGCTCCTCTTGTTACAGAGCTACTTGTCTGAAGAGTTCTTCCAGCTGGGCACACTTGTGCAGCTATAACATCCACTGCTGCCTTCAGATGCTAGGGGGACTTCCAGATACTGGAGCTCCGTGCAGCCTGAGGTCTGGACAGCTATATCGATCCTTGGGAGGTCTGTCTGGGGGGAGATGTCAGCATAGGTAGGCTGTAGTGCTTCTCTTTGGGTTACAGCCACAGCCTTGCAGTTGCAGCAGATGGACACCATTTTCTTTCAGCAGATCACCTTGAAGTCCCAGGACAGAGGAGAAAGGGACAGCAGGTACCAGCAAGAGGGGAAGGAAGAGAAGGGGCCTAAATTCAGGCAACAGAGTTGTTTAGGACACAATCTGGCATTTAGGAGTCCTTCAGTTCCAACTAGTGCTTGCTTTCTTGGCATGTGTCTGTACATGGGAAGAATAGAAGCTACTATGGTAAGTAAACCTACTCCCCCCCTTGGGAGTCTGTGGCTGATAATGCAAAGTGAACACCCTCAACTCCTATTGACTTCATTTGAAGTAAAAGGCCCTTTGCACCTTGCAAGTGTAGTTGGTAGCATCACGCTTTTAGACCCTGTTCTGTACTAGAATCACTGTTCAGTGAGCTTCTGAATGAATTATTGTGTGTGTTGTGTTTGTAAGCTAAGGGTAAGTGGACTGCTTTCTTTTAATAATCTCCTTTCACTCTAGATGTAAAAATGTTCATTTTTCTTTCAGATGCTTCAGGCATGCTCAGTCCAACATCTACCAGTACCATATGCAGCGTTCCCACCTCTGATTTCTAACGACCCATTCCTTTTGCATCCTCCTCACCTCTCTCCACATCACCCGTCTCACCTGCCACCTCCAGGGCAATTTGTTCCCTTCCAAGCACAGCAATCACGTTCAGTAAGTAATGCTTCTTATCTCCTCTCCTAAAATATTTGGGGGTTGATCAGGAAATAATGGTCTTGTCCTTCTAATAAGGACAAACAATGCTTCTTGTCCTTCTCTGGTTGAGAGAACAAATGGATCTGATTTAGAGTAATTAATAGGGTTTTGCAGTAGTGCTACCTGAGCAAGACTTAGTCTGAAGGAAAAAAAAATAAATATTGTTTTGAAATTCATTTTGATTGTCTTAAGATTTCCTCAGCTGTTGCCCACTCCACTTTCCTGGAGGCCTGTACTCCTGTCAGTCTGACATAAGTTTGCTTCATGTACTGCTTCTGCAGGTGGTGGTCTTCCAGAAAGTAAAAGAGAATATAGACACCTAAGTGTAGTGCAGCAGTGGTCTCAGAGAAAAAATTTTGTAGCGACACCAGAAAGCACAAAGCATTATTCCTATTGCATGCTTCTACCACATTAATTCACAGTTTATTTAAAGTGACCACTGTATCCTCCCCCAAACACTAGTGTGAAAAGTATTACTTTAACTTTCTACGGCCTACTGGAACCTTTTTTCTCCCCTGCTTATGGAAATTATCAACTCTTTTCACTTAAACAAACTTGACTGAAAAGTTAATTTCTTCATAATAGAGCTTATGCAAACATGAGAGAAGATGCTATTTTGGACATGAGAGAAAAAATTACATTTTGTAATTTCTACTTACTAATCTTCTGCCAGGCACCTTTGTGCCTGTTTCTTTGGAGCTCTACCAATATTTCATTAATACAGAAATACAAAATAATTTCAGCTTTACTAACAAATACTGCTCAGACTGTTTTGAGCAGTAACAAATACTGCTGTGTTAAATGTCAGGTGTTGGCACTACTGTAATAATTGCATTATAGTCATGGGGGAACGGTTCTGCATAGTTTTCTCTGGTAATCAGGATGTCTTCCCTCAGAAAATGTTGGGGCTTCTTTCTTAACTTAGATTGCTAATTTAGCTTCAGGAATAGGCTCCCTTGTTAACTTTTAGCTCTGTTTGATAGCTTGATTTTTTGCTGTCAAGTCTTACTAGAATTATTGCCTTAAAAATGCTGACTATTTAAAGTTTGTTCAGCAGAATGGGGAAACAATTTTCCTTTTCCTTTGCTTCCACAAGATGACTTTCATATCTGACTGTTTTGAAGCATGTGGAATTCAGTACTGGGAAAAGAAGGGTGAATTACTAAAATAGTAGAGTTAGTAGAGTTAAGGTTTTCCTGAAAAATGAGACCAAAGTGAGCTGAGATTTGAATTGATCTTTCCTTTGCTTCATAGGGAAATGCTGAGTTGTTTTTGTAAGAAACTTCTTAATTCTTCATTTCTTAATTTCATTTCATTCAATTATTCCTTATGGTAGTGAAGTAGAACTATTTTCTTCAGTTTGAGAACATGTCTCTATTAAGGAAGTCAGTTGCTGCCTTATATATGCAGCCTGATGAAAGGGATCTCAGGATCAGGTTGGAAGACATCTCAGGAGGTCTCTAGTTCAACCTTCTGTTCAAAACATGATCGGCTATGAGGTCAGGTGAGGGTGCTCAGGGCTTTTTTCAGTTGAGTCTTGAAAACCTCCAAGGATGGAGACTACACAAACTCTCTAGGCTCCTGTTCCACTGCTTGACTGTCCTCATGGTGAAAAAGCTTCTCTTTGTATTTAGCTGGAACCTCTTTTGTTTTGACTTATGCCCACTGTCTCTTGTCCTTCCACCATGCACCACCGTAAAGAGCCTGGCTCTATCTTCTTGATCAAATCTCTGCAGGTATTGGAAGGCCACTGTTAGGTGTCCTTCTCCCCTCCCCCAAGCCTTTTCTTCTCCTGGCAGAAAAAGCCTGGTTCCCTCAAGCTCTTCTAATAGGACAAATGCTCCAGTCCCCTGACCATCTTGGTGGCCCTCCTTTGAGCTTGTTCTACTTTAACAATGTCCTTTTTTTTCTATTTGGGTGCCCAAAACTGGATGTAGTATTCTACATGAGGTCTAACAAGTGTTGAGTAGAAGGTGGATAATCACTTCGCTCAATCTACTGGCTATGCTTCCATTTGTTAATACAGCCCAAGATATTGCTAGCCTTCTTTGCTGCCAAGGCACACTGTTGTCTCACGTTCAGCTTGCTGCCTACCAAGGGCCCCAGGGCCTTTTCAGCAGAGCTGCTTCACAGCCAGTCGTTCCCCAGCCTGTATTGTTGCCAGGGGTTCTTCCTTCCCAGGTGCAGGACTTGGCATTTGTCCTTGTTGAATATCATAAGGTTCCTATTGGCCCATTTCTCCAGCCTGTCCACATCCTGCTGTATGGCAGCCCTACCTTCCAGTGTATGGACTGTTCTCTGCAATTTGATATCAGCTGTAGACTTCATGAGCAAGTACTCTGTCTCTTCCAGGTGACTGGTAATGTTGGTAAATAGGATAGGTCCCTGTGGTATACCACTTGTTACCAACATCTTGGTAGAGTATGACCCTTTAACCACTATGATCATCCAAAAATTTGTTTATCCATCTGGTTGTCCACCCATCCAGATTGTAACATCCGAACTTGGTTACAAGAATATTGTGGGAGATAGTGTCAAAAGCCTTGCTAAAGTTGAGGTAAATGACATCCACTGCTCTCCCCTCATCCACAAGTCCAGTCACCTTATCATACTAGACGATCTGCTTGATCCGGCATGATTTTCCCTTGGTATAGCCATGCTGACTGTTCCCTCTTCCATGTGCCCAGAAATATGTTCCAAGAGGACTCACTCCATGATCTTCCCAGGGACTGAAGTAAGGTCGACTGGCCTATAGTTTCCCAGATTGTGCTTTTGGCCTTTTTTTGTTGATGAATGCAATGTTTGCCATTCTCCAGTTGTCAGGTATCTCCCCCTGATCTCCACAACCTTTTAAAGATGATAGAGAGCATCCTTGCAAGGACATCGGCCAGTTCTCTCAGCACCCTTGGATGTAGGCCACCTGATCCCATGGACTTGTATGGGTCAAGTTCTCTCAAGTAATCAATCCCTGACTCAGTCCTCATCCACTGCTAGTAGTTCTTCTCCTCCAGATTCCTCTCCCTGCCCAAGCGGCACAAGACAGAGGAGGGGTGGGGGGTTGTGGTCAGTATATAGCAGTCATTCTCTGCTGCACCTTCCTTTTCACACCTTTGCTCTGCTCTGGCGTGGGTTCTTCATGGGCTGCAGTCCTATCAGGAAAATCTGCTCGGGCAGGGGTTCTCAGTGGGTCACAGTTCCTTTGGGAAATATCAATCTGTTCCAGAGTGGGTCCTCCACGGGCTGCAAGGAATATCTGCTCTGGAGCACCTCCTCCTCCTCCTTCTCCTCCTCTGACCTCGGTGTTCCCTCTGCTGTTTCTCACTCTTTTTTGTTCCCTCTTACTCTCCATCCAGCTTTTTTTTTGCCCTTTCCTAAATAGTTTTTCACAGAGGCACCACAAACACTGCTGATTGATTGGCTCATCTTTGGCCTGCAGTGGGTCCACTGCCGAGCCAGCTGGAACCAGCTGTGTCTGGCATAAGGCAGCAGCCCCTTACCTCTTCCCACAGAGGCTACCCCTGCACTCCCCCGCCAAACCTTGCCGCATATACCCAGTACAACTCCATAAAATTTCCACAACCCCTCAGAACATATAATTGGAGTTGTGCTTTTTTGGTATTAAAAATAAATTAAAATAACTGGTTTTCTATTTATACAACAAACCCTGTGTTTCTTTTAGCCACTTCAAAGGATAGAGAATGAAGTAGAACTGCTTGGAGAACATCTTCCTATAGGAAACTTTACCTACCCTCCATCAACTCATCCACCAACACTGACTTCCTCAGCTCCTATCCAATTCTTAACCCATGATCCTTTACACCAAGAGGTTTCATTTGGAGTTGTAAGTATTGCTTTTTGTACTACATTCTCATGCACACTGAGTTCAAGTTCTTGGTCTTTGCTCTAAGTTATAACCATTTTATTGAAATTATTATTGAAAAATGGCATTTTTGCAATTGAATTTCATTAGTGGCTGCAGCTGTGGAAAGTCAGGGTGGTTGGTTTTTACGGTTAGACTTACTTCATATAGTCTGAGGGCTCAAACTTGGAGAATGAAAACATGCTAACAAAATCTTTGAGCAATCTTTTTTCAGAAAAGTAAATGTCTCAAGGCCTCTGAATATCATTTCAGTAGTGGTGTGTGAATTTTGGTTCTAAAAATCTGCTAACTTTTTTTTTCACTATTGAGTATTTTTAGAAAAATACAATTTATGTCTAAGTTACAATTCTTCACCTGCTCCCATTTTAGTGGACAGTGCAAGATGTTTTAAACAGTCATACTGAGGACTTATGTAAGTGAATGTGGTGGGTTGACCCTGGCTGGGGGCCAGGTGCCCACCAGAGCCGCTCTATCACTCCCCTCTTTCATTAGACAGGGGAGAAAAGGTACAATGAAAAAAAAACTTACGGGTCGAGATAAGGACAGGGAGAGATCATTCTCTAATTACCATCACGAGAAAAACAGACCGAACTTAGAGAGGGAATTCATCTTATTTATTACTAAGCAAAACAGAGTAGAGGAATGAGAAATAAAACCAAATCTTAAAAAACACCTCCCCCCACCCCTCCCATCTTCCCGGGCTCAACTTCACTCCCGGCTTCAACCTCCGCCCCCCTCAGCGGCACAGGGGGACGGGGAGTGGGGGTTACGGTCAGTTCATCACGCGGTGTTTCTGCCGCTTCTTCATCCTCAGGGGGAGGACTCATCGTTCCCCCGCTCCAGCGTGGGGTCCCTCTCACGGGAGACAGTCCTTCACGGCCTTCTCCAACGTGAGTCTCCTCCACGAGGTGCAGACCTTCAGGAGCAAACTGCTCCAGCGTGGGTCCCCCACGGGGTCACAAGTCCTGTCAGCAAACCTGCTCTGGCGTGGGCTCCTCTCTCCACGGATCCACAGGTCCTGCCAGGAGCTTGCTCCAGCGCGGGCTTCCCACGGGGCCACAGCCTCCTTCAGGTGTCTCCACCTGCTCCGGCGTGGGGTCCTCCACGGGCTGCAGGTGGAATCGCTACACCCCCTCATCCTCCCTCCATGGGCTGCAGGGGGACAGCCTGCTTCACCATGGTCTTCACCACAGGCTGCAGGGGAATCTTGCTCCGGCGCCTGGAGCACCTCCTCCCCCTCCTTCTTCACTGACCTTGGTGTCTGCAGATGTTCTTACATCTTCTCCCTCCTCTCTCTGGCTGCAAAAGCCCTCTCTAACTGTTTTTGTCTTTCTTAAATATGTTATCACAGAGGCGCTGATTGGCTTGGCCTTGGCCAGCGACGGGTCCGTCTAGGAGCTGGCTGGCATTGGCTCTATCATCAGACACAGGGGAAGCTTCTAGCAGCTTCTCACAGAAGCCACCCCTGTAGCCCCCCCCGCTACCAAAACCTTGCCACGCAAAACCAACACATTCCACCCCTCGCCTCTGTGAATCACATATTTAAGAATTATCATTAAAATATACATTCAACACAAAACTTCACAAACACTAATCACATCAACAAAGGAAAAGAAAAAAGAATTCCCCACACCAACATCAAAACAACACTATCACAACACCAAACAGGAGTGGACAATCTACACACAAAATCTACCTCTAGTCCCTTCACCACTATATCACTCTCAAGTTACGTTCAGTCAATGTTTTGCCCGTTACCTCTTCCAATTACTATCCTTATCTCGATTTTCTCGAGCCCCACGTTGGGCGCCAAAAAGGACTGTGGTGGGTTGACCCTGGCTGGGGGCCAGGTGCCCACCAGAGCTGCTCTATCACTCCCCTCTTTCATTAGACAGGGGAGAAAAGGTACAATGAAAAAAAAACTTACGGGTCGAGATAAGGACAGGGAGAGATCATTCTCTAATTATCATCACGAGCAAAACAGACCGAACTTAGAGAGGGAATTCATCTTATTTATTACTAAGCAAAACAGAGTAGAGGAATGAGAAATAAAACCAAATCTTAAAAACACCTCCCCCCACCCCTCCCATCTTCCTGGGCTCAACTTCACTCCTGGCTTCAACCTCCGCCCCCCCCAGTGGCACAGGGGGATGGGAAGTGGGGGTTACGGTCAGTTCCTCACGCGGTGTTTCTGCCGCTTCTTCATCCTCAGGGGGAGGACTCATCGTTCCCCCGCTCCAGCGTGGGGTCCCTCTCACGGGAGACAGTCCTTCACGGCCTTCTCCAACGTGAGTCTCCTCCACGGGGTGCAGACCTTCGGGAGCAAACTGCTCCAGCATGGGTCCCCCACGGGGTCACAAGTCCTGTCAGCAAACCTGCTCTGGCGTGGGCTCCTCTCTCCACGGATCCACAGGTCCTGCCAGGAGCTTGCTCCAGCGCGGGCTTCCCACGGGGCCACAGCCTCCTTCAGGTGTCTCCACCTGCTCCGGCGTGGGGTCCTCCACGGGCTGCAGGTGGAATCGCTACACCCCCTCATCCTCCCTCCATGGGCTGCAGGGGGACAGCCTGCTTCACCATGGTCTTCACCACGGTCTTCACCACGGGCTGCAGGGGAATCTTGCTCCGGCGCCTGGAGCACCTCCTCCCCCTCCTTCTTCACTGACCTTGGTGTCTGCAGATGTTCTTACATCTTCTCCCTCCTCTCTCTGGCTGCAAAAGCTCTCTCTAACTGTTTTTGTCTTTCTTAAATATGTTATCACAGAGGCGCTGATTGGCTTGGCCTTGGCCAGCGACGGGTCCGTCTAGGAGCCGGCTGGCATTGGCTCTGTCAGACACAGGGGAAGCTTCTAGCAGCTTCTCACAGAAGCCACCCCTGTAGCCCCCCCCCGCTACCAAAACCTTGCCACGCAAAACCAACACAGTGAACTAAAGAGCTTTGCATGCAAATTGAAACAGGAAAATAGTCTTTTTCTCCTATGGAAAGAATGTGTTGAAGCTGTAAACTCGAATGTCTCTTTAGGCACTATATCTGTTGTCCTGGTTTTCGGCTAGGATAGAGTTAATTTTCACAAGAAGCTGGGAGGGGACACAGCCAGGATAGCTGATCCATACTAGCCAAAGGGATATTCAATATCATGATGTCATGCTCAGGGCGAGCTAGGCATCAGGTTCTGGCGGTGAGCAAATTGCATTGTGTATCACCCGCTTTGTATATTCTTTTATAAGTACCCGGGGAGCGGGGGGAGGCGGGGAGGGGGAGGAGGAGTGAGTGAGCGGCCGTGTGGTGCTTAGCTGCCGGCTGGGGCTAAACCAGAACATCTGTATGGAGTTGAAAGGCTTCAGCCCCTCCTCCCAAAAGTGAATGTAATTGAGCCCAACTCTGAATGTGATTTCTTTATTTATTAATTTTAAACCTTGATCTTTATTTAAAGTGCTTTTGCTGTGGAGCATCCTGGCAGTGCCCCCTAATGGATATTTGGCTTATACCAGCGAAAGAACTCCTGTATATATGTTGTTTAAAACTCTCATTCCTACCCAATCAGCTGCACCAGCCAGCGCATTGCGCCAGGTCAAAAGCCCTCAGCTTTTGGTTTGCAGCATGTTCACCAATTCAAGTCCTGCCTGTCCAAACCAGCCTGTATATAGGCTAAGCCTTACAAAATGCTTATTAGCTAGCTTGCAAGGGCTTCTGGTTAGCATTGTTACTTTTTTTCCTGCAGGATAGTATAATTGTATATTACTGATGAGATTTGTTGGTCAAAACAATTGTTTGAAAAGGCTGGTATTTTTTGGCTTGGACAGGGCTGAATTTTTTTGGATAATGCCTTATTTAAAATGTATTTCAACATTCACTTTTCATTTAATTTCATTATTAAATAAGACAAGAAAATATTGAAGTTTTTCTTCCTTTTTACAGCCTTACCCACCTTTTATGCCTCGAAGACTCACAGGACGCAGTAGATACCAATCACAGCAACCAATACCACCACGCTCGTACCATCCCAGCCTATTACCATATGTGCTGTAAGTCCAAAGCACATTGTACTCGTAGACTACTAAATAACTCTGTAAGCTAGTTGATCACCTCAGTGGTTTTTTATGTTTGCGCTCTACCACAGGATACAGACAGTTCAGACAATACCAAGGAATAAGAAAACTTGTAGTTATATTTAACGTTTCCAGTGTATTTGAACAGCATACATACCTGAGCAAGGAAAAAACAAGTACAAGTGAACAGTTTGATGATAATGTAGTTTTGGGATCTGCTATGCCTCTTCTTTCTGTTGAAATCGCCTTAAAGATGTTCAGTGTTACACTTGATTCTTGGATAATAGTTATGAGTTATACCCATGTGTATTGAGTCTGGCTGAGATGGAGTTAATTTTCTGCACAGCAGCCATCATAGTGCTGTGCTGTGTATCGGTAGCAGCAAGGTGTTGATAACACACCAGTGTTTTGGCTACTACTGAGCAGTGCTGGCACAGCACCAAGGCTGTCTCTCCAACATTCCCCCCCCCCCCCGCCCCAGCAGTAGGCTGGGGGTGGGCAAGATCTTGGGAGGAGACACAGCCAGGACAGCTGACCCAAAGTGACCAAAGGGATATTCCATACCATATGATGTCTGTTCAGCAATAAGAAGCTGAGAGACAGGGGGAGGAACAGGGTGGGGGCATTCATTTTTTTTCCCAACATTTGTCTTCTGGAGTAACTGGTACGCGTTCTGAAGCCCTGCTTCCCAGGAAGTGGCCGGACATTGCCTGCTGATGGGAAGTAGAAAATAATCTTTTGCTTTTTGCTTTGCTTCCACATGCGGTCTTTTGCTTTTTCTGTATTAAACTGCCTTTTTCTTGACCCACAAGTTTGGGGTTGTTTTTTCCATCTTATTTTTCTCCCCTCCCTGCCTTGCTGAGGAGGGGAGTGATAGAGTGGCTTGGTGGACACCTGGCATCCAGCCAAGGATAAACCACCACACCATGGTTACATCCTAAAGTCTACTTATGTAGGATAAAGATCTAACAGTCCTTAAAAAAAAAACCAACAAAAAACCAGCAGGCAAATCAATTTACTCATAATTAATTACTGAAAGATAATGAGGGGAGCCTTCTGGGTGTGGGTGGTTTTTTTTTTGTTTGGGGGGCTTGCTTTCTTCTGAATTGATAATCTGTTACAGCTTTTGGAGTTCTGCATCTGATTAACCATTTCTGGAAGAGAAAGGATGAGAGAAGTAACATTAAGAGATTATCAGTAACCTTTTAAAGTAGATCCCATCTGCTGTAGTTTAGATGTATGACATGGAATTTATTGTTCTTTGTAGGTTCCGTTTTTGAAATTAATATAAAATGCTTAGAAAATGAGGATTTATTTTAAAGGTGTAATTGACAGGGAGACAATCCAACTTTGTCATTTGTTGTTTTGCCACAACATCTATAGTTTCTGACTGCAGTTTGACTTGCATCAAAATAGTACCAGGATATATGATTCAATGAAGTTGTTAAATTTTTCATTGTGCATTCTGACAAAGTCTGCTCTAATGTTATAGCTGCTTGCCTGTCTACTCAGGGACATTGTGTCACAATCATTCCTGATTAATTAGATAACATCTGGATTTTTTATTTCTATGGTTGTGCATTGAACTTTGACCCATATTACTATCTTGGGATGGAGATGCTTCTTTAACGTAAAAGAAAAACAGAAAAATGGCACGCTCTTGCCTTTATATCTGAAGAGGTTCTTCTCTGGCCAAATCCATGTTATATGGGAATGTATAGTTGAGTCTGCTGTCAATGTGGAAGTTGGCCCAGTACTATATTGTAATTATCTTTGTTATTTGTATTATCAAAAAGGAGGCTGAAGGGTGACCTCATTGCTCTCTGCAGCTTCCTGAGGAAGAGAAGTGGAGAGGGAGGTGCTGAGCTCTTCTCCCTGGTATCCAGTGACAGGACACGTGGGAATGCTGCATCAGGGGAGGTTCAGACTTGACATTAGGAAACATTTCTTTACCGAGAGGGTGGTCAAACATGGGAATGGGCTTCCTAGAGCGGTGGTTGATGCCCCATGCCTGTCAATGTTTAAGAGACATTTGGACAATGCCCTTAATAACATGCTTTAACCTTTGGTCAGCCCCGAAGTGGTCAGGCAGTTGGACTAGATGATTGTTGTAGGTCCCTTCCAACTGAACTATTCTATTCTATTCTATTCTATTCTATTCTATTCTATTCTAGTACTTGAATGCTTTTGTATTGGGGAGCTAAGTGAACTTGGGTTATTTATCTTTCTTGATATTCTATCTATGTAAATAAGTCAAATTTTAAACCAGAAACTCTGTTCAATATTAATATTAACTCTGTGATGCAAGCTATCAAGAGATTAATTTCTGTATTAACAATGAGCCTTACTGTAAGTATGAGTTGTCATAGCAATATACATGCAATTTAAAAATGCAATACAGTGAGTATCAAAAAGCATCACAATTAGCTTTCCTTTTACTCCTTTACTTTGAATTTCAATTCTTAATTTAAAATTTAACCTTTTTACTGATTTTTAGAATTTATTGATTTAAGAAGGATCAATAACATAACTCTACCTATACCATATGTTTGCATGCTTTCCTTCAGGAAGATGATGAGTCTTACTGCTGTTTGTTCTTCTGGCAGATCAGTGCTTCCAGTGCCACCTGCAGTTGGACCAGCTTTCAGTTTTGAGTTGGACGTGGAAGATGGAGAGGTGGAAAACTACGAGGTTGGTGTGTGAAGTACAAATTCACAAGGAGCAGAGGTTAACTCAATACATGAACTTAAATTGCTTTTCAAAGACAAAAATGGGATTAAATAAATGTAATGTTTATGAAGGCAGAATCTGGAAACATTTTTTCATAGTAGTTTCTAACACTCGATGTTAGAAACACTCTTATTTTGTATCTATTGCCTTTCCCTAGAATCTATCCTTTCAGATTAGCAATGGTTAAATTCCTCAACTTTCCATTCTAGGTGTAACTCTTCTTTTTGCATTTTGCTTGATTTTTAAATATCAAGCATAAATATCCTATTCTTTTGAATATGCTATAACTTAGTGCTTTTTATGTGCCTTGCTAACTTCACAGATTAGTGTTAACATTATAGGATGAATTCAGGTAAATGTGATGTTTGCAAGAATCTCTTAATACATATTTTCTCTTGACAATAAAAAGAGTACAGCGTCTTAGATAATTGAGAGCTGATCCCAACTCTTGTCCTTGCTGCTTCTCAGACTGTTGAATTCTCATCAGATTCTGTTCAGAAAACCTCAGCTGCTGCCTACCCCTCCTCATGTATCTATTTCTCCTTGCTTCTGCTCAGAGCTGTGTATTTACACAGTTACATAGCATTTTCAGTGTAATGACAAGCTCTCCTATAATGCTTCTTGTGCTAGTTAAAAGAAGTATCATATTGCAGCTGACATTTTGGGCTCCAGGTTTTGGGCTATTTGAGTATCTGTACTCTTTGCATCTTTCATCAGATCTCTTTTAACTTCTGTGCTTCGGTTCTCTATCAAGTTGATACTGCTGCTTTTCTGGAGCTCCTCATGAGGGAGCAGAAATTTACATGAGGAGCACTTAGGTACAGTGTTCTACCTGTATGAATGAGTACAAAATTTAATCAGAAAGTATCTCTGTTCAGTTTGATGTCATGGCTTTGTTTCCAAAGGTTCAGCATAAAATCTCCATGTCTCAATTCAGCTAGCCCAAGGAGTGGAATGGGAGTCAAAAGTTGCCCCTTTAAACTCTTGGCCACATAGAGCTAGGTTCATTGCATATTCCTAGAAAGCAAGTTTGTCAGCATTTTCTTCTGGTTACTCACACTACTGTGTGAGGGATGGGGAAAGGGGGTTCACTTCCAAAGCAAAACATGTATCAAGCTGTGAATACAGCTGCAGGAGTGATTAACATGGGTAAGTGAGGTCATGGGTATTTGGAAATCCCAAAGATACTATCTTATGCAGTTCAGAAGGATTCATCAATGATCAAACTTTGAAAGACATCTTTCCATAGTGCTTGCAGTTGGAGAGAGAGAGAAGCAAGACCAAACATGTCTTGATGGAGAGGTGGGTTGTGCTTCCTGGTGGGATAGTGACATGGCAGAAGAAATCACTTCTGGTAGAGCTGGAGCTTGTTTGAGCAATGAACGTTAAAAAGTCCAAATTCCTTGTTTCATAGGCACTGCTGAATTTGGCAGAACGTCTGGGAGAAGCCAAACCTCGAGGACTGACAAAAGCAGACATTGAACAGCTTCCATCTTACAGGTTCAATCCAAGCAATCATCAATCGGAACAGACATTGTAAGTACATCTAGCTCAAATTTACATACTTTACATGACTGTATTTCCATTCCTTTAGGCTGCAGCTTCAACTAGACAAATACTGTAACACAAGTGCTCTAAAAGCACTCAAATAAAAAAGATAAATTATCTTAAATGATTTTTCAAATCAGATATCATTTATCTTGGCTTTAAAATTCTGCATAGTCTCACTTCAGTTAAATGTTCAAATTTAGTTATTCAGTATTTTTAAAAAGTTTTCCAAATTTTTGTTTGGCATATTAGATATTAAATGGCCATTATCAACTTGGAATTCAGCCTATATTGAAATATTTTCCAATTACTAAAATTTCTAGTGCTCCTGGAAGAGCTTTTGACAGTCTTTGAGGTTTACAGTCATATTTTCTTATTTTTAAGACTAATTATGTTTGAAAGATTTACATAACAGAGAAATGACCTATAGGTGAGAGGCAGTGAAAGTGATATACAGTGCTGTCAAATGTTTGAAATTGAACAGAAGAGTTTTTTCCTCTGATCTTCCACTCAGAGCAATCTTCAATGTTATTTTTAACATAGTAGGGAATAAGAAAAACTAAAAGTACCAGAGAACTGAAGTTGATAATGTCCCTGGAGAAGAAATGTGTTTATAGAACATGTACAACAGAATATAGATGTAATTTAAGGAGAAATTTTGCATAGTAAAAATGTGTGTGAGATCTTTAATCAGTTATGGATTTGAGAAATACTCAAAGCAAGTTTTCTGATTTTTATTTTAATACAGATACAATTAAAGTTAAAACTGAAAAAAATATTCTATGGAGTTTGCACTACCTGCTTATATCAACAGGCATGAACTCCAGTATTGTGAATTATGGTAATACAATCTATTTACTGCTTGAGCCAGTGAACTCCCATGGGTATGAGTTCGAGCCCTTGTCTGCTTTGGGATTTGAAACCATGGTGAACAAAACAAAAGCAATTCTCATTTTGCACTGGTCCACTAGAGATCTGTACCCACTTATCACTGTAGATACTCCAGTGGTTTTAAAAAAAAAAATTTGCAGACACACCTTATAAGTTGCCTATAGAATATAAATTATTGTTTTTAAATAGGAAAATTTATAGATATTTTTTGTCTATTTTTTTAGGTGTGTAGTGTGTATGTGTGACTTTGAGGCAAGGCAGCTACTTAGAGTCCTACCCTGTAACCACGAGTTTCATGCCAAGTGTGTTGATAAATGGCTTAAGGTAAATAAAATCTGTGTTGGATGCAATTTATAATGTCATCAACTGTAGTTTCATTTTTTCTTTAGTTTTCTACTGCATTTCATCTCTTGTTTCTCATTTTTAATATTTAAGCTCTGAAGTAACAAAAAATGGCACAAGCTGAATTCATCATTTGTTGTCTCCTTACACTATAGAAATATTCTTTTTAAGTGATTAAAAAAAGATATGATAGGATTTTAAAAAAAAAAAGGAATCTGAATACAAATTTGTGTTAGAGTAACCAACATATTCTAAAGCTTTTATAGAATCTAGGACTGGTGTAAATGTTTCCACAACACTGCTTTGTTTTTTTCCAGTAGAACTTATTTGAATGAAATATGTGCTTGGGTTCAGAATACTGTAGGAGAACATGTCTGACAATCAACAAGATGACTGTAAACATCTAGTTGTTCTAGCTTGAAATATATTTTTTAAAGCATGTTAACAGAATCACAGAATCACAGAATGGTAGGGATTGGAAGGGACCTCTGGAGATCATCTCGTCCAATCTCCCTGCTAAAGCAGGATCACCTAGAGCAGGTTGCACAGGATCACATCCAGGTGGGTTTTGAATATCTCCAGAGAAGGAGACTCCACAAACTCTCTGGGCAATCTGTTCCAGTGCTCTGTTACCCTCAAAGTGAAGAAGTTTTTTCTCATATTCAAATGGAACTTCCTGTTTTCCAGTTTGTACCCATTGCCCTTTGTCCTGTTGCTGGGCACCACTGAAAAGAGGCTGGCCTCATCCTCTTGACATTCACCCTTTAGATATTTATAAGTGTTGATGAGATCCCCTCTCAGTCTTCTCTTCTCCGGGCTAAACAGACCCAGCTCTCTCAGCCTTTCCTCATTAGAGAGATGCTCCAGTCCCCTAATGTACTGGGTTTGCGTGGCAAGGTTTTGGTAGCGGGGGGGCTACAGAGGTGGCTTCTGTGAGAAGCTGCTAGAAGCTTCCCCTATGTCTGATAGAGCCAATGCCAGCCAGCTCCAAGATGGACCCGCTGCTGGCCAAGGCCAAGCCAATCAGTGATGGTGGTAGCGTCTCTGTGATAACATATTTCAGAAGGAAAAAAAACAAACCAAAAAACAACTAGGAGCAGTTTTTGCAGCCAGAGAGAGGAGTGAGAATATGTGAGAGAAACAACTCTGCAGACACCAAGGTCAATGAAGAATGAGGGGGGAGGAGGTGCTCCAGGCGCCGGATCAGAGATTGCCCTGCAGCCTGTGGAGAAGACCATGGTGAGGCAGACTATCCTCTTGCACCCAAAGGAGGCTGTGAGCCCCTGGGAAGCCTGCGCTGGAGCAGGCTCCTGGCAGAACCTGTGGACCCATGGAGAGAGGAACCCATGCTGGAGCAGGTTTGCTGGCAGGACTTGTGACCCCATGGGGGACCCACACTGGAGCAGTCTATTCCTGAAGGACTGCACCCCATGGGAGAGACTCATGTTGGAGCAGTTTGTGAAGAACTGCAGTCCGTGGGAAGGACTCACGTTGGAGAAGTTTGTGGAGGACTGTCTCCCGTGGGAGGGACCCCACGCTGGAGCAGGGAAAGAGTGTGAGGAGTCCTCCCCCTGAGGAGGAAGGAGCAGCAGAGACAACGTGTGTTGAACTGACTGCAACTCCCATTCCCCGTCCCCCTGTGCTGCTTGGGGGGAGGAGGTAGAAAAAACTGGGAGTAAAGTTAAGCCCAGGAAGAAGGGAGGGATGGTGGGAAGGTGTTTTAAGATTTAGCTTTTATTTCTCATTTCTCTGATTTGATTGGTTATGAATTAAATTAATTTTTCCTAAGTTCAGTCTGTTTTGCCTGTGATGATAATTGGTGAGTGATCTCTCCCTGTCCTTATCTCGACCCACGAGCCTTTTGTTATATTTTCTCTCCCCTGTTCTAGTTGAGGAGGGGGAGTGATAGAGCAGGTTTGGTGGGTTCCTGGCCTCCAGCCGGAGTCAACCCACCTGATGTGGTTTAGACCCAGGCGGCAGCTGAGCACCACTCGCCACTCACTCACCCCTCCCCTGGCGGGATGGGGAGGAGAATGGGGAAAAACAAAGGCAAAGCCTAGTGGGTTGGGATAAAGACAGTTTACTGGGATGGTGAGGGAGAGGGAAACAATCAACGACAGTACTGATAACAGACATTCACAATGGGTGAATAGAACAGAAAGCAATTTACAGATCCTACGACCCACCCACCTGACCGACCAACTGGCCGACTGGCCGCTCAGCCTGTCCGGGAGCCACGCCAAGCCTGCCCCTCCCTGACTAGCCCCCTTTTATGGTGAGCATGACATGGTATGGAATAGCCCCCTGGCCAGCTTGGCTCACCTGTCTTGGCTCCTTGTGAAATTAACTCTATCCTAGCCAGAACCAGGACACCACCACAGTCCTTTGTAGTCATCTTTGTAGCCCTCCACTGGAATCTCTCGACTAGTTGTCTGTCTGTCTTGAACTGCAGAGCCCAGAACTGGACACAGTACTCCAGATGTGGCCTCACCAGGGCAGAGTAGAGAGGGAGGATAACCTCCCTCGACCTGCTGGCCACATTCTTCTTAATGCACCCTAGGATATCATTGGCCTTCTTGGCCACGAGGGCACGTTACTGGCTCATGGAGAGCTTGTCCACAATGACTCCCATGTCCTTCTCTGCAGAGCTGCTTCCCAGCAGGTCAACCCCTAACTTGTACTGGTGCATGGGGTTATTCCTCCCTAGGTGCATGACCCTACACTTGCCCTTGTTGAATTTCATTAGGTTCCTCTCCACCCAACTCTCTAGTCTGTCCAGGTCTCACTGAATGGCAGCACAGCCTTCTGGTGTATCAGCGACTCTTCTCAGCTTTGTATCGTCAGCAAACTTGCTGAGGGTACACTCTGTCCCCTCGTCCAGGTCATTGATGAAAATGTTGAATAAGACTGGACCCAGTACTGATCCCTGGGGCACACCTCTAGCTACAGGCATCCAACTAGACTCTGCGCTGCTTATCACAACCCTTTGGGCTCTGCCATTCAGCCATTTCTCAACCCACCTCACTGTCCACTCATCTAACCCACACTTCCTAAGCTTACCTATGAGGATGTTATGGGAGACAGTGTCAAAAGCCTTGCTGAAGTCAAGGTAGACAACATCTACTGCTCTCCTCTCATGTATCCAGCCAGTCATGCCATCATAGAAAGCTCTCAAATTGGTCAGGCATGATTTCCCCTTGGAAATATAGATAAATAGATATTTATTTAGACTGTTTTATACAGTGATTGTATAACTCTAACATATATGCAAGTGTCAGTACAGAATATTTTCCAGTCCCCTGGTATTCATGTCTGTGGTCTAGGTCAAAGCTGAAGCATGTTTCCACACTGGACTTGTTAAACCATATAATTGCATAAAGCTTATTCATGTCAAGAGCAGTCAAGAGCAAGTGCAAGATTCTGCACCTGGGATGGGGTAATCCTGGTTATATGTACAAATTGGGGGATGAGAGGCTGGAAAGCAGCACCGCCGAAAGATATCTGGGGATTTGGGTGGATGACAAGTTGAACATGAGTCAACAGTGTGCCCTGGCAGCCAAAAGGGATAACCAGGTCCTGGGGTGCATCAAGCACAGCACAGCTAGCCAGTTGAGGGAAGTGATTGTCTCCCTCTGCACTGCACTGGTGTGGCCCCACCTTGAGTACTGTGTGCAGTTTTGGGCACCTCAATATAAGAAGGACATCAAACTACTAGAGTGTGTCCAGAGGAGGGTGACCAAGATGGTGAAAGGTCTCGAGGGCAAGACTTATGAATAGTGGCTGAGGTCACTTGGTTTGTTCAGCTTAGAGAAGAGAAGGCTGAGGGGGTGACCTCATCACAGTCTACAACTTCCTCAAGGGGGGCAGCAGAGGGGGGAGGTGCTGATCTCCTCTCTCTGGTGACCAGCGATAGGACACAAGGAAATGGAATGAATCTGCATCAGGGGCAGTTCAGATTGGACCTTAGGAAAAGGTTCTTCACTGAGAGGGCAATTGGTCACTGGAACAGGCCCCCCCAGGGCAGTGGTCATGGCACCAAGCCTGTCCAAGTTCAAGGAGCATCTGGATGACGCTCTTAGTCATATGGTTTTGTTTTAGGTAGTCCTGCGAGGAGTAGGGAGTTGGACTTAATGATCCTTACGGGTCCCTTCCAACTCAAGATATTCTATGATTCTATTGATTCTATGTGTAGCATGGAGAGAAGGTAAACAAGGAACAATAGCTGGCTCCCTCTTCTGAAATGAAAACTAGGACCATTGGGTGTCATACATCCCATGACATGGTGGATACTGAAATTCTGTGAAGGCTGATAAGGTTTTGAAAAAAGAATTCCTCCCAGGGTTGTTGATGCAAAGACATTGCATCTGGCTCAAAAAGCACTTGACCCACAGACTGCTGGAAGGTAGGGGAATGTATCAGGGGAATATCATGTATGCTCTTTCTTATGCACCTGCTGTTGGTCACTTCAATTCAGAGTATTTGGTTAAATGAAGCTTTGGTTGGACTCAGTATGGCAGTTCTTATGTTACATTAAGCACTTTCAATTGGCAATCAAAGGGTAGGGAAGATAGCCCTTAGAGATCAGTAAAATGGGGAAAAACCCAGTTTTGGGGCATTCTTTTTTTTAGTAATCTGAAATGAACTGTAGTATTTGTGAGGCAATTTTGTGCTGATGCTTCTAGCCAAGCTTAGAAATTGCTGACTTATAACACTAGTATTGGCTAAGGGATGACTGACTTTAGAAACAACACATCAGCATAACAGTGTCAACTTGGCAGGTTTCTCTTTAATTGAAAGATTTGGGTAATCTGATCCAAAAGGGAGTACAGTTACACTGTGTCAACACAAAGTTTTAGACTGTGTTTAGAGAGTGGGGTAAAAGAACTTTAAATTCACATCCCATGTTGATAAAATGTGCAAGGGAACATATTATCGTTGGTAAATTTTAGTAAAAATTGCTATTCCATTACAAGCTGATGATGCAACAATAGAAGACACCAAAGCAAACTTTGACTTGTCTACATATGAAATTTGGATTTTTGCCTGTCCTATAGTTCTAAAACCCTACATAGAAACACTTTTTCAGGCAATATGAGATATCCAGGGGGAAAACTATTTTATACTGAATTATGTGACTGTATATTAGACTACAGTGAGAAAATAATCCATGTTAAAAAAGGCTGAAGACTCATGAAAGAGAGGTTAAACAGTGAATGGGACAAGATTAACAAGAGAGAGATTATCCTTTTTGCTTGTCAGTCTTTTCAACTCTCAATTTTATCATGTTTCACAATGTCTGATTGTTTATTGATATCCTAACTCCTTGAGTCAAAGGAATACATGAGAAATCTTTTTTTTTTAAAGCAGGATTTAGTCATAGTTCCAAAGAAAAACTTTAAAACATGACCTATATTCACCCTGAATACAGCTCAGGCTGTAAATACTTTTCTTCTAAATGCAGTTCACTTCAGCTAGAAAATTTCTATTTAATGTTTCTTATGATAATTTCAGTTCATTGTGCAGCTCTTATGTTACAGAAAGTTAGCTCGCTTGAAGGAATAGCAAGTTAAGAGAGGATACACATTGCAGCCTATGATGCATTATGTGCACCTAATACATCTTTACACCAGTTATGTTAAGATGTGAAGGGGAATTAATTTCATGAAATACACAAGAACAAATAGTCAAACAGGGGTCCAGAGATGCTGTGCAGCCTCCATCCTGGATATTTTTGGGACCTAATGGGAGACACCCCTGAGTAACCTGGTCTGACCTTACAGCTGACCCTGCTTTGAGCAAGAGGCTGGACTAGACATCTCCTGAGGATCATTCCAACATGAATTGTTTTATGAATTGGTGTATTCTCAACAAGTTTTTCACTGAATGGCTAAACTTAAAATTTTTACACATGTTCAACTTTAGAGCTGTTTAGTCAGATTGTGTGTTGTGTCTGTTACTAAAAACCCTTCTCTTCCCCCCCCCCCGCCGCTCAGCTTTCAAGCTTTGGCCAAGCCTGCATGATAGACTTCTGCTCTTCAACTGGGATAAGTGGGTAGTGAGAGCCTAAAAAGCTGTGATTCATGACAAAGAGCTAGTAAGACTAGGATGCCCTAACATAGGGCACTTTTTTCCATCTCTGTCTGGCTTCTCTAGTGATGGTGGGTTTCTCTGCCCACTCTATTTTTCTTTTGAATTTAAAAAACTTTTAGGTCATTTTCACATATTCTAAAGTAACAGAAAATAGATGCATGCTGGGGTTTTTTTGTCCCTTTTGGGTACTCTTGATCACTGCGAGTGGCAATTTCATTTTGTTTCTGGATTGCAGAAACTGTTACCTTAATGAGCATATTTGTCAGTGCATTAATCTTTCTTTTATTTCTGGTTTTACAGGCAAATCGTACCTGCCCAATTTGCAGAGCTGATGCTTCAGAAGTGCATCGTGATTCAGAATGACTAATCTAAGAGCACAAATCTGGTTTGGGTTTTCCTGGTCACGTGTATATATGAACTATCCATTGAACTTGTCCATGTGGCTTCCAGCATTCCCTTTAAACAAAAGGGTCAATGGACATTTCTTTGCACTGTTCGACTTAATCAATTATAAAGCTTATAATTAGTCTTCACAGTTGTGGGATTGCTATACTGTGTGATTGGAACTCCAAATATGTTTTTTTAGCTTAATTTTGTGTGTGCACTAACTTTTGTGTGATCATTCTGAGTGTTGCTGCGAGATTACAGTGGACATGATCTTTTAGCATGTGCTTTTATAAAAAATGGTAGCTCCAAACAACATAGCAATCTACCTGCAGATACTGTGAGTGGACATGAATTGGGGGGGTTTGAGAGGATGTGTGAAGTGCACTTGTGACTGGGTGTGTGTATATGTGTTTGAGAACATATATACCAGCATGTACTAAGAATGTATATACGTAGTATTAATTATGCTGCAATGTATAATCTTATGTTATTTAAACAGTACTAGTACTAGTACTATACACTGTTTTCTTTCCTTGTGTTTGGAGGCATACACTGAATGCAGAGGGTGCTGCAATTACAGACATTTAATATTTCCTCCCCAATATACTTAATGATATAAAAAGACTTTTTTACTTGCTATTCAAACAGATGTTATGCTTCCCCTTTATTAGAGGCTTTTAAGTGTACCTCTAAAGAGTGTGTTCATTACTCAGTATGTGAGTAACCTTGTTTTTTTACACACAATAGGAAATCCAAATTCCAGTATGACAGGTTTACTGCTTATTTTATCAATATAAAGTTGCAATATTGAAAAACCCAGTTAAAAATATTAACACTTCCAATTAGTGACTTTAAAGTTGAAGCTTTTCTGTTCTCCTTCTCAGTTCTAGCTGAATTTTATTTACGTACAGTTCATTTCAAATTAGACTTGAGTTTTGAAGATACTGCACTTTGTGCTCCTCCTCCAAAAGGAAGGTGAAAAGGTGCTGAGGGTCTTGTGCAAAGTTTCTTCACTTTGACCATTATACTTGCTAAGTATGTACTCCTTTAATATCATAGAATCATAGAATGGCCTGGTTTGGAAGGGACCTTAAAGATCATCTAGTTCCAACCCCCCCTGCCATGGGCAGTGACACCTTCCACTAGACCAGGTTGCTCAAAGCCCCATCCAACCTGGCCTTGAACACTTCCAGGGATGGGGCATCCACAACCTCTCTGGGCAATCTGTTCCAGTGCCTCACCACCTTCATAGTAAAGAATTTTTTTCTTATATCTAATCAAAATCTACCCTCTCTCAGTTTAAAACCATTATCCCTCATCCTATCACTACATGCCCTTGTAAACAGTCCTTCTCCAGCTTTCTTTTTACTCCCTTTACATAGTGGAAGGCTACAACAAAGTCTCCCTGGAGCCGCCTTTTCTCCAGGCTGAACAATCCCAACTCTCTCAGCCTGTCCTCATAGGAGAGGTGCTCCAGCCCTCTGATCAGCTTCGTGGCCCTCCTCTGGACTCTCTCCAACAGCTCCATGTCTTTCCTGTACTGGGGCCCTCAGAGCTGGACGTAGTACTCCAGGTGGGGTCTCACCAGAGCAGAGTAGAGGGGCAGGATCACCTCCCTCCACCTGCTGGTCACACTTCTTTTGATGCAGCCCAGGACACGGTTGGCTTTCTGGGCTGCAAGCACACACTGCGGGCTCATGTTGAGCTTCTCATCAATCAATACCCGCAAGTCCTTCTCCTCAGGGCTGCTCTCAATCCATTCTCTGCCCAGCCTATAGTCGTGCTTGGGATTGCACCAACCCATGTGCAGGACCTTGCACTCCGCCTTGTTGAACTTCATGCAGTTCATACGGGCCCACCTCTCCAGCCTGTCAAGGTCCCTCTGGATGGCATCCCTTCCCTCCAGCATGTCGACCCCACCACGCAGCTTGGTGTCGTCGGCAAACTTGCTGAGGGTGCACTTGATCCCGCTGTCCATGTCGCCGACAAAGATGTTGAACATTGCTGGTCCCAGTACCGACCCCTGAGGAACGCCACTCGTCACCGTTCTCCACTTGGACATTGAGCCGTTGACCACAAGTCTTTGAGTGCGACCATCCAGCCAATTCCTTCTCCACCGAGTGGTCCATCCATCAAATTCATGTCTCCCCAATTTAGAGACAAGGATGTCGTGCGGGACAGTGTCAGATGCCTTGCACAAGTCCAGGTAGATGATGTCAGTTGCCCTTCCCTTGTCCACCAATGCTGTAACCCCATCATAGAAGGCCACCAAGTTTGTCAGGCACGATTTGCCCTTAGTGAAGCCGTGTTGGCTGTCACCAATCACCTCCTTATTTTCCATGTGCCTGAGCATAGTCTCCGGGAGGGTCTGCTCCATAATCTTGCCAGGCACAGAGGTGAGACTGACTGGCCTGTAGTTCCCTGGGTTTTCCTTTTTTCCCCTTCTTAAAAATGGGGGTTATGTTTCCCCTCTTCCAGTCAGTGGGAACTTCACCAGACTGCCAGGACTTCTCAGATATGATGGCGAGTGGCCTGGCCACTTCATCCGCCAGCTCCCTCAAGACCCACGGATGCAACTCATCAGGTCCCATGGACTTGTGCACCTTCAGGTTCCTTAGATATTCTCGAACCTGGTCTTCTCCTACAGTATGTTGTGTAAAAGGATACGAGTCTGATGTGTGGCTGAGGGAGGCCCTCCTGTTGAGTCACGAGGTTCAGAAAGGACCACCTTGCTTTCTGAACTCCTTCTCAGAGAGGAGCCCAGCTGCAGCTAGGTCCAGTCTAAGTCCCAGACTTGGTCAACGGTTTATGTCTAAAGGATTATGTGTGTAGCCACTTATCAGAGTCAACGTTTGCCTGTCAGAGCCCCACCAAGGACTTTCACTGAAACAGTTTTGCAAAGTTGAAAAGAGAAGCAATTTATTGAGGCGACAGATATAAAAAGTTCGGAATTGCCATTGATAAATACACTTACTGCAAAAATTTTGAGCTCAAGTTAATAGTTCAGCGCTTTTGTTAATGATAGCTTTCCCGGGGTAACATCCGACATAATCGGAGGCGCAAGTCTTACCAAAGAGGCGTCCCTGCTTGGGGAGGAGAGAGAGGTCCAGGCCCGTCAACTCGTCCGGATAGTTGGAGTTCTCGTCCTCAGAAAAGAGGATTCTAAATGCCAGATTTATCCTTTTGGCAAGGTGGGACTAAAAGTCAGGTATTGTGTGCCGATTGGCCCTTGACAAGGCTTGTTGCACAGTTGATCAGGGTGAGGGGAGTATCAGAGAACAAAAGTGTTCAGTACAGAGGTGTGGTGGTCTGTTCAGCTTTACCGAAGTAACGTCGGGCTGTGAAGGCTCCCCTCACCCCAGGTGTCGCTCAGTTGATTGAGGAGCAGACCATCAGGCACCTACATCTGTTAAGATAAGCAAGTTGCTCATCCGTTGCCTGTGTTCAGGTCAGGTGCTTATCAGCGCAAGATAAGCAAGCTGCTCAATCTGCACTCTCGCTCAAATCGGACACCCCACCCCATGACTTTAGTCACAGCTCGCCAAGAGGAACATCATATAATTTGGATTTACGCAAATTCTCCATATCCCAGGTAACCAGGTCTCTTGTATCATTCCAGAGGGGACCAACATTTCCCCTCATCTTCCTTTTATCATTGATGTACCTATAGAAGCTTTTCTTGTTGTCCTTGATGTCCCTGGCCAGATTTAATTCTATCAGGGTTTTAGCTTTCCGAACCTGATCCCTGGCTGCTCAGACAGTTTCTCTGTATTCTTCCCAGGCTACCTGCCCTTGCTTCCACCCTCTGTAGGCTTCCTGGTTTTGGTTTACTTTGCCCAGGAGCTCCTTGTTCATCCATGGGGGCCTCCTGGTGTTTTTGCCTGACTTCCTCTTTGCTGGGATGTATCGCTCCTGAGCTTGGAGGAGGTGACTCTTGAATACTAACGAGCTGTCTTGCGCCCCTCTTCCCTCCAGGGCTTTGTCCCATGGCATTCTACCAAGCAGGTCCCTGAAGAGGCCAAAGTCTGCTCTCCTGAAGTCCAGGGTAGTGAGCTTGCTGAGTGCTCTCCTCGCTGCCCTGAGGATCTTGAACTCCACCATTTCATGGTCACTGCATCCAAGGCTGCCCTTGAGCTTCACATCCCCTACCAGGCCCTCCTTGTTGGTGAGAATAAGGTCCAGCATGGCACCTCTCCTCATTGGCTCCTCTGTCACTTAGAGAAGCAAGTTATCATCAACACATTCCAGGAACTTCCTGGATTGCTTGTGCCCTGCTGTGTTGCCCCTCCAACAGGTATCAGGGTGGTTGAAGTCCCCCATAAGGACCAGGGGTTGTGAGCGTGAGGCTGCTCCTATCTGCCTATAGAGGGCTTCATCTGCTCGGTCCCCCTGGTCAGGTGGCCTGTAGCAGACCCCCACTATGATGTCCCCTGCCCCAGCACTCCCTTTAATCCTGACCCATAAGCTCTCAGTTGGCTCCTCATCCATCCCCAGGTGGAGTTCCATGCACTCCAGCTGGTCATTGACATAGAGGGTGACACTCCCTCCTCATTTTCCCTGCCTGTCCTTCCTAAAGAGCCTGTATCCTTCGATTCCAGCACTCTATGCATAGGAGCCATCCCACCACGTCTCGGTGAAGCAAATAAGAAAGCTCATAGCCCTGCAGGCATGCGCACGTCTTCAATGCCTCTTGTTTATTCCCCATGCTATGTGCATTTGCACAGAGGCATTTCAGTTGGGGCCCCTGATGAAGCTGACTTACTGACTGCAGTGGCTGGGATTCTTTTGAGGTACTTTACCAGTGTTTCCCTGTTGGTTCCTATTACCTCAGGAGCCCCTGGCTCATCTCCTCTAGACTTCAAATGTGCTCCAGTGTATCCAGCATGTCTCCAAGCAACAGGCTAAGGGCCCTCATTGGCACCCCATCCTAGAGGGATGTCATCTCACAGCTTGTCGCGGGCAAGCCTGATATTATGCCCCTCCCTCTTCAAGCTTAGTTTAAAGCTCTGACAATGAGCCCCACAAGCTCCTGGGCAAAGATCCTTTTTCCCCTTTAGGAAAGGTGAATCCCATCTGACACCAGCAAGCCTGGCGCTGTGTAGGCTATCCCATTATCAAAAAAAACAAAATTGTGGTGGTGATACCAGCCGCGGAGCCATGTATTGATAGACTGGGTCTGTCTGTTTCTCCCAGTGTCACTGCCCGCAACTGGAAGGAGAGAGGAAAAAATAACCTGTGCACCAGATTCCCTCAGCAACCATCCCAAGGCCCTGCAGTCTCTTTTGATTGCCCTTGGACTATGCGTTGCAGCTTCATCACCACTTACATGGAAGAGTAGTAGTGGGTAATAGTCAGAGGGCCGTACCAGGCTGGGAAGTTTCCTAGTGATGTCCTTAACCTTAACCTTCCTTAGTGATAGCCTTAACAGGCTCTGGCAATCCATGCAGCCGGAGATCTGGGTGGCTGCATGTTTTCGTGGGAGCTCTGTCTGGCTTGCCACATCCATTCTGGCGAGTGGAGAGGACAGAGCTTTCTGCCAAGTGTATACCATAGCTAAGCTCCTTCCGAGAGAGTGATGACCACCAATGGAACTCACCTCTTGAGCTGGTAGGGTGACTACATCCTTCCTGCATGCCCTTCATGCAACAATTGCCATGCAAACTTCCACATCATGCTCTGTTAGCAGCACTCTGGGTTGCTAGTGCTCCCTAAGCTGCTTTTTATAGGTGTGGGGGTGGCCACCATTACTCTGGCAATGCTCAGGCCTTGTCAGCATCTCTCCCAAGAGCTGACGGCTCCTGGTGGGTCTGTCCGCTCCCCTGGCATTTCCCTTCTTCAGGAACACTCCCCGTGTGCTAAGATCTGCTGCTCCACTGCAGGTTGTGCTGGCAGCAGAGCAACTCCCCTTGGCAACTGACTCCTGTTAGCTGATGGAGACATAGTTGCTATCGTGTTGACCACATCCATAGGCATATGACGGCGTCTATTCTGCCATTTATTTCCAAGAGCTGAATCTCCTGTGCAGGTCCCTTGACCTTGCTTTTTTTTATGGCGAAACCAGCTTTCAGAAGAATCTGAATTACTCTTTTTTCCCTTCTCGAATACTTCTTCTGCCTTATTGCCCCACACAATGATGTCATGGATGTATTGTAGATGTTCAGGGGCACCACCCTCTTCCAGTGCAGTTTGGATTAGTCCATGACAAATAGTAGGACTATGCTTCCACCCCTGGGGCAGTCAGTTCCAGGTGTATTGAACACCTCTCCAAGTGAAAGCAAACTGTGGCCTGCATTCGGCTGCCAAAGGAATTGAGAAGAATGCATTAGCGATGTCATTTGTAGCATACCACTTGGCTGCTTTTGACTCCAATTCATATTGGAGCTCTAACATGTCTGGTACAGCAGCACTCAGTGGTGGCGTCACTTCGTTTAGGCCACGATAGTCCACCGTTAACCTCCACCCTCCATCAGACTTTTGCACTGGCCATATGGGACTATGAAAAGGTGAATGAGTCTTGCTGATGACTCCCTGGTTCTCCAGTTGATGAATCAGCTCATGGATGGGAGCCAGGGAGTCTCGATTTGTGCGATATTGCCGCTGGTGCACTGTCCTGGTAGCAATTGGCACCTGCTGTTCTTCAACTTGCAGCAATCCCATAACAAAGGGATCTTCCGAGAGACCAGACAGGGTAGATGATAACTGTTTGATCGTCTCTGTGTTCACAGTGGCTACACTGAAAGCCCATCGGTACCCCTTTGGGTCCTTGAAGTACCCTCTCCTGAGGTAATCTATGCCAAGGATACAAGGGGCCTCTGGGCCGGTCACAATGGGGTGCTTCTCCCACTTGTCCCCTGTTAAGCTCACCTCAGCCTCCAATACGGACAGTTCTTGGCATCCCCCTGTCACTCCAGAGATCCGGATGGGTTCTGTGCCCCTGTACCCTGATGGTATCAGTGTACACTGTGCACCAGTGTCTACCAAAGCCTTATACTTCTGTGGGTCTGATGTGCCAGGCCATCGAATCCACACAGTCCAGTATACCCGGTCATCCCTTTCCTCCTCCTGGCCGAAGGCAGGGACCCTCTATTCCTGTTCCTGGTCAGAGTATTCACTCTCTGACCCTCGGAGTGACAGACCAGAAGTCCTCTCACCAGGATCAAGGGAGGTGATTTCAGTTCTTCTATGTCTGGGAGATCACTGGTTGCCGCCTTGTGTCTCCGTCACAACTATGCTTAACAGCTGTCTTTCTTACCTCTCAGTTCACGAACACGGGCTTCCAACTTAAAGGTGGGTTCACCATCCCATTTCCTCATGTCCTCCCCTTGGTCACACAGGAAGAACCAGAGTGCGCGACAAAGTATGTGCCTGGGGCTCCCTTTCCCTCTGACCGGAGCAGGACATGACTGATTCCTTGGGATGCCCCTGACAGCCAAGGCACTGGCCCGTAGGGATGAGGAGGTACAGAGATTTTCTTCAAAGTTCTGGAACCAAGAAGAGACCTTCTCCACAGTTGGTGTGTCCATATCTGGGCAATACATTGCTGCCAAGCTGTTAGAATATGACATTGGGGCACTTTGAATCACCTTCGTCCACATGGCCCATGTACATAGGACATCCTCTGGATCTTTGGAGACCTCCTCATCATCTAGATCACTGTAGATGACTTCCAGCACTGCTAGTTCTCTCAGGTACTGGATGCCTTCATCTGTGGTGGTCCACTTTCCCTGGGGAGTTCACAAGATCTTCCTTGAATGGATATCTTGCCCTCACACTGTAACCTGCTGTCACGTGAAAGGGTACAAGTCTGTTATGTGGCTGAGGGAGGCCCTCCCGTTGAGTCACGAGGTTCAGAAAGGACCCCCTTGCTTTCTAAACTCCTTCTCAGAGACGAGCCTAGGTGCGGCTAGGTCCAGTCTTAGTCCCAGACTTGGTCAACGGTTCATGTCTAAAGTATTGTGTGTGTAGCCACTTATCAGAGTCAACGTTTGCCTGTCAGAGCCCCACTAAGGACTTTCACTGAAACAGTTTCGCAAAGTTGAAAAGAAAAATAGGTAATTTATTGGAGCGACAGATATAAAAGTTCGGAATTGCTGTTGATAAATGCACTAACTGCAACAATTTTGAGCTCAAGTTAATAGTTCAGCGCTTTTGTTAATGATAGTTTTCCCGGGGTAACATCCGACATAGTTGGAGGCGCAAGTCTTACCAAAGAGGCGTCCCTGCTTGGGGAGGAGAGAGGTCCAGGCCCATCGACCCGTCCGGATAGTTGGAGTTCTCGTCCTCAGAAAAGAGGATTCTAAATGCCAGATTTATCCTTTTGGCGAGGTGGGACTAAGTCAGGTATTGTGCGCTGATTGGCCCTTAACAAGGCTTGTTGTGCAGTTGATCGGGGCTGGGGGGGGGGAAGTGGCGGAGAACAAAGGCGTTCAGTACAGAGGAGCGGTGGTCTGTTTAGTTTTACCAAAGTAACGTCAAGCTGTGAAGGCTCCCCCTCACCCCAGGCATCACTTAGTTGATTAAGGAGCAGACCCGTCAGGCGCTGCATCTTGTTAAGATGAACAAATTGTTCATCTCCTGCCCCTGTTCAGGTCCAGTGCTTATCAGTACAAGATAAGCAAGTTGCTCAATCCCTGCTCTCGCCCAAGCTGGACTCCCCCAGGGCCCCTTCTGCTGGGTCATAATGGCCCTGTATTCGGCACCAACAAGCCTGGACAAGTCCAGCATCCCACACCTGCACAGCAGCTTGCCACTTGATAACTATGTTTTGTATATTTTATTATTATAATCTTCCTTTCCTGTCCTATTAAACTATCTTTATCTCAACCCACAAGGGTTGTTTTTTTGTTTTTCATTTTCAATTCTCTCCTCCACCCCACTGGGGCTTGAAGGGTTGAGATAACAACAGATCTGACCAGAGCATGTTAAAACAAATTGGTTTTAAGCATTCATTATATTAGTTTATTAGTTGTTGAACACAGTGTTGTATTATTTGTTCACATGATCGTGTCATGTAGTCCTTACTTGTATTATGAATTCCCTATGGTGCTGTTTATCACCTCTGGGAGCTGGATGAGAATGTTACTTTTGCTGCACTATGTACTACTCGTTTATGATAACATTATTGGCCATGAGAATTGTTTGGTCTGTGTATTCAGCATTGCTGTCACTTCCGTACCTTGGGCGCTATCTCCTGGGAATTATTAGGAATCACACTCTCTACCTTTTTTCCACTGAGAACCAACCTATGGGGAAAACAGGAGGGAACACCTTCATCTTCCCTTTCTCCTTCAGGATAGTTATAACAGCTATTGAGAATTTTGAATATGCTTGGAATGTTCAGACCAGCATGCTTCTATTGCTAGGTCTCCTGAATGTGTTTCAGGTCTTGTTTAGGGCTAAACAACTATTTAAAAATATCACCCAGAGATCTGCTCCAAGGCTGGATAGGTATGAGTGGCAGGGTGGTGGGCATCTCCAGTGTTTTGGAACTTCACCTCTGAACAAGTGCAGAATCCTGAAAAGCTAGTAGAATATTTGGAAAAAGTATGCTGTAACCCTGGTAATTCCAGAGAGACACAAATCACTGCAACATGCTGGGGCCTGGCCCATGCCTACTGAGCTCTGTTCAATACTGTTCAGTACCCTCAAAGGGAAGAGAAGGTCTCTGGACTTGACAACAAAACAACAGGCACTGTGGCTACACTAACCGTCACAACAAGCACTGCAGCCACTCCAACCCCAGCAGCAGGCACCAGAGCCACTCCAACCTCAATGACAGGCACTGTGGCTGAACCAAAAAAACCAACCTGTGCCGATATCAGTCACCCCTATAAAGTAGTAATACAAAAAAAAATTCAGTTCACTTAGTAAGGGATGACTGTCTTCGGTTCAGCTAGGATAGAGTTAATTTTTACAAGAAGCTGGGAGGGGACACAGCTGGGACAGGTGATCCAAACTAGACAAAGGGATATTCCATACCATATGATGTCATGCTCAGCATAAAAGGGAGCTAGTCGAGGAGGGGCAGTGCAGCTCCAGGGTGCATGGCTCAGGAGGGTCCAGTTTTGGGATGGGTCTGAGTGTGCCATCTGAGTTGTTACACTGTCATTGGGTGAGAAACTGCACTGTGTATCACCCATTTTGCATATTCTATTTGCTTTTGTTATTTTCCTCTCCCTTTGCTGTCTCAGTAAAACTGTCCCAAACCACAAGCTTTACCTTTGTCTTCCTATTCTGCTCCCCATTCCGCCAGGGGGAAGGGGTGAGCGAGCGGCTGGTAAACAACAATGACAATGAACCCGGGTCATCACAAGAACAGGAGGAAGAGACAGAACCAGAGATAATCACCCAATCCCTGGCACATCAGATCCACAAGAGTATAAGTCTCTAGTGGACACCAGCGCAGAATGTACCCTAAGGCCATCAAGCTATGAAGGGGCTGAACCCATCTGTATTTCTGGACTGACAGGGGGATGCCGACAGCTAACTGTACTGGAGGCTGAAGTCAGTCTAACTGGGAATGAGTGGGAAAAGCACCCCATTGTGACTGGCCCAGAGGCTCTGTGCATCCTTGGCATAGACTATCTCCAGAGAGGGTATTTCAAGAACCCAAAAGGGTACACATGACCTTTTGGCATAGCTACCTTGGAGATGAAGGAAATATTGTAAAGTTGTCTACTTTGCCCAGTGTCACGTAAAGGGTGTGAGTTTGATGCGTGATTGAGGGAGGCCCTCCTGTTGAGTCATGAGGTTCAGAAAGGACCCCCTTGCTTTCTAAACTCCTTCTCAGAGAGGAGCCTAGGTGCAGCTACATCCATCCTTAGTCCCAGACTTGGTTAACAGTTTATGTCTAAAGGATTATATATAGCCACATATCAGAGTCAATGTCTGCCAGTTAGAGCCCACTAAAAGACTTTCACTGAGACAGTTTTGCAAAGTTGAAATTAACAGAAAGTTTATTAAAGTGACAGCAAAATGCTATCCCGGGTATTCTTCACCAAAAAGGTGAAGTCGCAATGCTTACCAAGAAGGCCTCTCTATCTTGGGTGGAGGAGAAGGAGCATAGCCCGTCGACTGCCTCTTTGGGGTCTTCAATTTCTTCTCTCCCATCATGGGAGTAACTTCCTCAATATCCTTTATACCCCAGTCTTAGCTGTCCCCTCCCTGGGGTGACATTTAACATGATTTGGGTGGAGAGTCGAGTACTATAGTCATATATGTTTAGCATCTACTCCTTATAGCTCATTATCATACTTAGGGGTGTCAACTTTAATATTCGTTTCATGGATAATGAAGCAAAAGTTCTCACTCCAGGCAAGTCAAGGCCTTTTCTCCTTCTCACACAGCCACGCCAGTGGGATGGCTGGGGGTGCACAAGAAGTTGGGAGGGGACGCAGACAGGACAGCTGACCCAAACTGACCAAAGGGATATTCCATACCATATGACATCATGCTCAGCATATAAGGGGCTGAAGAGGAAGGAGAGGGACAGTGTTCAGTGTGATGGCGTTTTACTTCCCAAGTAACCATTATGTGTGATGAAGGCCTACTTTCCTGGAGATGGCTGAACATCTGCCTGCCAATGGGAAGTGGTGAATGAATTCCTTGTTTTGCTTTGCTTGCGCAAGCGGCTTTTGTGTTACCTATTAAACTGTCTTTATGTTAACCCACGAGTTTTCTCACTTTTACCCTTCTGATTCTCTCCCTCATCCTGCTGGGCAGGGAGTGAGTGAGCCACTCCGTGGTGCTTAGGTGCCGGCTAGGGTAAAACCACGACAATATTGCACCAACAGAGACTCCCTGATTCCCATCCATAAGCTGATTCATCAACTGCAGAGATAAGGAGTGATCAGCAGAACCCGCTCACCCTTAAACAGTCCCATATGGCTAGTGCAAAAGTCTAATGGAGAGAGGAGACTGACAGTAGACAATTGTGGCCTGAGTGCTGCCGAGCCAGACATGCTAGAACTTCATAATGAACTGGAGTCAAAGGTAGCCAAGTGGTACGCCACAACTGATATTGTTAATACATTTTTCTCAATCTCTTTGGCAGCAGAGTGCAGGCTGCAGTTTGCTTTCACTTGGAGAGATGTCTGATAAACCTGGAATCGACTACCCCAGGGGTGGAAACAGAGCCCCACCATTTGCCATGGGCTGATCCAGAGTGCATTGGAAAAGGGTGAAGCTCCAGAACACCTGCAATACATTGATGACATCATCATATGGGGCAACACAGAAGCAGAAAGCTCTGAGAAAGGGAAGAAAATAATCCAAATTCTTCTGAAAGTCAGTTACACAATAAACCAAGGGTCAAGGGATCTGCTCAGGAGATCCAGTTTTTAGGAATAAAATGGCAAGATGGACGTCATCAGATCCCAATGGATGTGATTAACAAAATAGCAGCTATATCTCCACCAACCAGCAAAAAGGAAACACAAGCTTTCTTAGGCGTTGTGGGTTTCTGGAGAATGCATATCCCTGTATTGGATTTGCGTGGCAAGGTTTTGGTAGCAGGAGGTGGCTACAGGGGTAGCTTCTGTGAGAAGCTGATAGAAGCTTCCCCTGTGTTTGATAGAGCCAATGCCAGCCAGCTCCAAGATGGACCTGCTGCTGGCCAAGGCAGACCCAATCAGCGACAGTGGTAGCGCCTCTGTGATAACATATTTAAGAAGGAAAATAAAACAACTAGTGGGAGCTTTTTTGCAGCCAGAGAGAGGAATGAGAAGATGTGAGACTCTGCAGACACCAAGGTCAGTGAAGAAGGAGGGTGTATTGGGTTTGTGTGGCGAGTGTTTGGATGGGGAGGAGATGCTCCAGGCACTGGAGGAGAGATTCCCCTGCAGCCCATGGAAAAGACCATGGTGAGCCAAGCTGTCGCCCTGCAGCCCATGGAGGATGATGGAGAGCAGAGATTCTACCTGCAGCCCATGGAGGACCCCATGTCAGAGCAGGTGGAGGCACCTAAAGGAGACTGTGACCCTGTGGGAAGCCCGTGCTGGAGCAGGCTCCCGGCAGGACCTGTGGACCCGTGGAGAGAGGAGCCCACGCTGGAGCAGGTTTTCTGGCAGGACTTGTGACCCTGTGGGGGACCTACACTGCAGCAGTCTCTTCCTGAAGGTCTGTACCACATGGAAGAGACCCACGCTGGAGCAGTTCATGAACTGTAGCCCATGGGAAGGACTCATGTGGGAGAAGTTTGTGGAGGACTGTCTCCCGTGAGAGGGACCCCACGCTGGAGCAGGGGAAGAGTGTGAGGAGTCTTCCTCCTGAGGAGGAAGGAGCAGCAGAAACACCGCGTGATGAACTGACCGCAACCCACATTGCCCATCCCCCTGTGCCGCTCAGGGGGAGTAGGTAGAGAATTTGGGAGTAAAGGTGAGCCCAGGAAGAAGGAAACGGGTGAGGAGAGTTGTTTTAAGATTTCAGGTTTTTTTTAATTGCTCTACCCTGTTTTTTAGATTGATTTTTTCCTATGTTAAGTCTGTTTTGCCCGTGACGGTAGTTGGTGAACAATCTCTCCCTATCCTTATCTCGACCCATGAGCCTTTTGTTATATTTTCTCTCCCCTGTGCAGCTGAGGAGGGGGAGTGATAGACTGGCTTTGGTGAGCACCTGGCCTCCATCTATGATCAACCCACCACAATCCCAAATTACAGTTTGATTGTAAGCCCTCTCTATCAGGTGACCCGGAAGAAGAATGATTTCAAATGAGGCCCTGAGCATCGACAAGCCTTTGAACAAATTAAACAGGAAATAGTTCATGCAGTAGCCCGTGGGCCAGTCTGGGCAGGACAGGATTTTAAAAATGTGCTCTACACTGCAGCCAGGGAGAATGGTCCTGTGTGGAGTCTCTGGCAGAAAGCACCAGGGGAGACTCGAAGTCAACCCCTAGGGTTTTGGAGTCAGGGATCCAAGGCCTGCTATACCCCAACTGAAAAAGAGATATTGGCAGTTGTCTTGGTTTAACCCAGCAGGGAGATAAAACAACCACACAGCCATTCGCTCACTCCCACCTCCCAGTGGCATGGGGAGAGACTCAAAACTAGAAAGGGAAAAAACCATAAACTAGTAGGTTGAGAGAAAGACAGTTTAATAGGACAGAAAAGGAAAATACCAATACCAATACCGATACCGATACTGATAACAATAATAAAATATACAAAACAAGTAACGAACAGCACAATTTCTCACCACCCAAATTTGATGCTCTGCAAGACCTGGAGCTGCCTCTCCTCCAGGCAAACCCCCCAGTTATATAGGGAATATGACATCATATGGTATGGAATATCCCATTGGTCAGTTTGAGTTAGCCTGTCCTGCCTGTGTCACCTCCCAGCTTCTTGGGCTCCCCCGCCTTCTTGTTCACAGGCTAGTATGAGAAGCTGAAAAGTCCTTGACTGCTTGGCAACAACTAAAAACATCAGTGTGTTATCAATGTTATTCTCATCCTATATCCACACAGCACTATACCAGCTGCTAGGAAGAAAATTAACTCTATCCCTGCCGAAACCAGGACAGCAGCATATGAAGGATTTTGAGCTGCTTCAGAAGTGATTGCTCGTCCTGGCACCCTAACTGCCGGTGCTGGGCTGGATGTTCAAATGGAGGGTCCCCTCTACACATCATGAAATGCTATGTGGAGGAAGTGGGTCACATTAATCACACAGTGGGCTCGAATAGGAAACCCCAGTTGTTCAGGAATTCTGGAAGTGATCACAGACTGGCCAGAAGGGAAAGATTTCAGAATATTGCCAGAAGAAAAGATGACGTGTGCTGAAGAGGACACACCGTATAATAAACTACCAGAAAATGAGAAGCCATATGCCCTGTTCACTGATGGGTCCTGTTGCATTGTGGGAAAGCATCGAAGGTGGAAGGCCGCTGTATGGATTCCTACACCATGAGTCGCAGAAGCTGCTGAAGGAGAAGGTAATCAAGTCAGTTTGCAGAGATGAAAGCCATCCAGCTAGCTCTATACATTGCTGAAAGAGAAAAGTGGCTGATGCTCTACCTCTATACTGATTCATGGATGGTGGCCAATGCCCTGTGGGGGTGGTTACAGCAATGGAAGCAGAGCAACTGGCAGCGCTGAGGCCAACCCATCTTGGCTGCCCCATTGTGGCAAGATAATGCTGCCCAGCTAGAGAAGCTAGTTGTGAAAGTACATCATGTAGATGCCCACGTACCCAAGAGTTGGGCCACTGAAGAACATCAGAACAACCAGCAGGTAGATCAGGCTGCCAAGATTGAAGTGGCTCAGGTAGATCTGGACTGGCAACCTAAGGGTGAATTATTTACAGCTCAGTGGGCCCGTGACACCTCAGGCCATCAAGGAAGAGATGCGACATATAGATGGGCCCGTGATCAAGGGGTGGACTTGACCATGGACGCCATCTCACAGGTCATCCATGAATGTGAAACGTGTGCTGCAATCAAGCAAGCCAAGCGGATAAAGCCTCTGTGGTATGGAGGATGATGGCTGAAATATAAATATGGGGAGGCCTGGCAGATTGATTATATCACGCTCCCACAAACCTGCCAAGGCAAGTGCCATGTGCTTACAATGATGGGATACACATTTAGCAAAGGCCACCTGGTTAGTTAACACTAGGGGATCTACCAATTGCACTGGCCGTGCCCAATCAAAACTTTTACATACTGTAGAAGGAGATAAAGTCCCCATAGTGCACATGAAGAATATGTTGGGGAAGACATTCTGGGTTACTCCTGCTTTGGGCAAAGGCAAACCCATCCGTGGGTTTGCTTTTGCTCAAGGACCTGGGTGGACTTGGTGGGTAATGCAGAAAGATGGGACAGTCCAATGTGTCCCTCAAGGGGATTTCATTTGGGGTGAGAATAGCCAATTATTTAAATTGTATGATGTTGATTGCTACATAATATTGCATGTCATCATTATTATGATTGCTATATCCCATAGTAACAGTATTACAGTAAGAATTATCCACATTAATGAAGAATGAACTTTGATGAAACCAAGTAAGGTGCAGAGGTGATGAAACCAGAATTGGCTTCAGAAATGAGCACCCAGCAACTTCTTCGAGATTGACATCTTCAGCCTGCAGACCATGAGTATGAACCACGTCACATGCATCAGCTACGAGCTCTGGATGCAGCATGCATCAATCCACCATCACACACTATCTCCCCTGACCTGAGAGACTGTTATGACAAATGGAACCCAAAGTCATGGACTAAAGGAACTCAGTGGAGATTTTCTGAACATTTATGAACATTTTGCAGACATTTCACAGTGGTGGTCCATTGACTAAAGGACTGTGTGTATATATCAAAAGACTGGAAGAGTGGTGATAATTAATTGCAATGTATTGGAAAGTGTAGGACCTGGACATGATGTAGATGGTATAGAATAAGGGGTGGATACTGTCCTGGTTTCAGCAGGGATAGAGTTAATTTTCTTCCTAGCAGCTGGTATAGTGCTGGATTTTGGATTTAGAATGAGAATAATGTTGATAACACACTGATGGTTTTAGTTGTTGACAAGCAGTCAAGGACTTTTCAGCTTCTCATACTAGTCTGTGAACAAGAAGGTGGGGGGAGCCCAAGAAGTTGGGAGGGGACATAGGCAGGACATTTGATCCAAACTGACCAATGGGATATTCCATACCATATGACGTCATGCTCCATATATACCTGGGGAGTGGGCCGGGAGGCGGGGCAGCTCGGGATCTTGCGGAGCATCAACTTCGGGTGGTGAGAAATTGTGCTGTTCATCCCTTTGGGTTTTTTTATATTATTATTATTATTATTATTATCATCATCATCTTCTTTTTCTGTCCTATTAAACTGTCTTTATCTCAATCCACGAGTTTTACTTTTTTTTTTCATTTTCGATTCTTTCCTCATGCCACTGGGAGGGGAGGTGTGAGCGAATGGTTGTGTGGTTGTTTTAGTTGCCTGCCAGGTTAAACCATGACACAGACAGACTCAATACACTCAGAGTGGATTATGAAGTTTTACAGTTTGTATTGTAGCAGGGGAACGTTTTGTGTTCTCTTCTGGTATTTGTGCAACAGGAAGATCTTTGACAAAAATAGAAAACCAATCCCTAGGCAGCTTCCCTCTGCACCTTTCAGTGCAAATAAATGTAATATTCAACTTGACATCTGCAAGAGAGGTAAATAAGGTATATGTGGCAAGATTTTCATAGTGAGGGGAGGGGACTGGGACCTGCAGGGATGACCTTTGTAAGAAGAAACCAGGGGCTGCCCCATGCTGGACACAGCCAGCTCTAGTTGGCTTGGCAATGGGCCCACCAGAGTTTAAAGATGAGCAAATCAGCAAAGCTGGTGGCACCTCTGAAAACATATTTAGAAAGGGAAAAACACTGCATGGCCATGAGGAGCGAGGGGGAAAAAGTGTGAGAAACAATCCTGCAAACACCAAGGTCAGACAAGGAAAGGGAGTAGATGCTCCAGGAGCTGGAGCAGATATTCACCTGCAGCCTGTGGAAGTTTTGGAAGAGACCACAGTGGAGCAAGTATTTCCCTGTAGCCTGTGGAGAGGACCACATTGAAGCAGGTATTTCCTGCAGCCCATGGAGAAGACCATGCCAGAGCAAATATCTGCACTGTAGCCTGTGGAACACTCCATGTTGGAGCAGGTGGATATTTCCTGAAGGAACTCTGGCCCTTGGAGGGCCCACGCTGCAGAAAGTTCTCCTGTCAGGAGCTGCAGTCTGTGTCCACACCAGAGCAGGTTTAGCCTGAAGGACTGCAGCCCATGGAGATGACCCACAGTGGAGCAAGGGAAAAGTGTGAGGAGGAAGGAGAAGCAGAGAGGACCTGTTATGAACTGACCTTAACCCCTCCATTCCCCATCCTCTCTGTGCTGCTTGGGGCAGGGGGAGGAGGTAGAAGAGTTGGGAATGGAGTGAAGTTGAGCCTTGGAAGAAGGGGGTATAGGGCTTTAATTTTTTGTCTTTGTTTTTCAGTATCCAAATCTCTTTTAATTGTCAATAATTTAAATTAATTTTCCTTAAGTTGAGTGTGTGTTGCCCATGACAGTAATTGGTCAGCTTGTGTTGGCTTCAAGCCATGTATTCTTTCCTGGCAACTGGAGATGCACAGCATCAGGATGGTGAACATATAGATATCGGTGATGGGAATCATATTTGTATTGTGATTCAATGGTATATTGCAATTGCTATATTATGCTTGTATTAGGATTTCGGTATATTGTTGTATCACTCTGCTAAATAAAAATCCTGTGTAACATCAAATATCTTCAAATAAGCAAATTTGGTATTAAAATATTACAACCTCCTTGTGTGAAATATCTAAGAGAATCTGGTCAGAGAGTATTGGACTCTGGCACATGGGCCGCAGTTCCTGTCAGGAGAATCTGCTCCGGCATGGATTCTCCATGGACCACAGGGAAATACCTGCTTCATTGTGGTCTCTTCCACAAGATTCAGGGGAATATCTGCTTTGGTGCCTGGAGCATCTCCTCCACTTCCTTCTTCTCTGACTTTGGCGTTCACACTGTTGTTTTTCACACTTCCCCCCCCCCCCCGACTCCTCTCTGCTCTCTGGCATTTTTGCTCTCTGAGCCCTGTAGTCACTGTTGGTATGTTCAAGGTCTCCCTTTGGAGTTTAATTGATATTCACATGGATGAGTGACCACTTGGTGTTATTCCAACCACTAACACAGAATCACAGAATCACAGAATCATAGCGGTTGGAAGAGGCTGGTCTTGAGATCATCTAGTCCAGCACCCCTGCTCAAGCAGGAGCAGCTAGAGCAGGTTTCCTAGGCCTGCGTCCAGTTGGGTTTTGAAAATCTCCAGATTAAGATTTCACAACCTCTCTGGGCAACCTGTGCCAGTGTTTGACCACCCTCACAGTAAAAGTGTTTTCTTACGTTCAGATGGAATTTAATCTGTTTTAATTTGTGACCATTGCATCTTGTCCTGTCACTTGGCACTACTGAGAAGACTCTGGTTCCCTCTTCTTTATTCCTTCTCTTCAGTTTCGTAGCCAGCAGGATCTGGTTGAGTTGTGAGTACTCCCGAGATTACACATATATAACTCTTATGTGAGGGGGGGAACTGATCCTTTGCTAATGTGCCTACAGTGTTAAATTTGTAACCAACCTTCTAGAGCTTTATGTGGGCACCTAAACAGGCTCAAACTGCAGACTTAGTGATGGGGATTTGTAGTTTGGGGATGAAAAAAGAGGCTTACCAAAGTATGTACAAGACCTCCTGTAAGTAACAGATCACTTCCACCTATCAAATAATTAATGATATTTGCTAAAAAGCAGGAGGAAACCTGAAAGAATCAGGCTAAGGCTGAGCTCTCTACAAATTGAATTTCCAAATTTGTGAAGAATCAGGTAGAAAAGGGAAATGCACAGTTGCAATGGAAGAGCCTCATCTTACAGAGGTTTAAACCTGATGGAGCCAAGTATTAGACCTGAGTAGTGCAGAGGAAATTGATGACTTACAGAGGAACAAACATCACTCGACTCTGCAAATAATATACCTAGTGGAAACATAAATCCCTCATTAGACAAATGCATACCATCCTGCTTGTAAACAAGAGGTCACTGGACAGGACAACCCAGGGTCAGCCAGTCCGATTATCAGTGGCACAAGAGGTCCTTCTCTCCAAGGATGCTCAGATAAGTCCCTGATCCAAGGGGTGTCATGGTCCATTTGGATCTATCAGATTTACAGGACAATGTGCTCTGTGATTTAAACTTTATTTCATGAGTTCATTGAGAAATACGATAGACAAACAGGGCTCAGTCCCTTTTTGTCCAGACTAGTCTAGCATGTGGATTCACTTATTCACCATTCAAGTCATAAGGTTTCGTAACTTATAACCCATAACTCTTAATATTGTGCACCTATGAGAAAAAAAAAAAAAAGAATTAGTTACCTAGCCAACAGTGAGAGTGCTCATACTTCCTCCTTCATCACCGTGCAGGCGTCCCCTGTATCACACCAGGAAGCATGAAAGACTCAGCAGTCAAGCTGCTGTTGGATCCGCTTCAAAAGTTTTTTGAGTAAGCTGATGTTTTATACCCTCCAGCTTGGAGATTTGGTCTATACCATTTCCATAAGTTAGTGGATTCTGATGAAACTGCCAGACAAAAGATAATGATTGTCGGAGACAGCAATTTGCAGGTTGTCCTGGTTTTGGCTGAGATAGAGTTAATTTTCTTTCTGGCAGCTGGTATAGTGCTGTGTTTTAGATTTAGTATGAGAATAATGCTGATAACACACTGGTGTTTTTAGTTGTTGCCAAGCAGTCAAGGACTTTTCAGCTTCTCATGCTGGCCTGCCAAGTATTGGGGGTCTGGCAGGGGGCACCTAAGAAGCAGGGAGGGGGACACAGCCAGGACAGCTGACCCAAACTGGCTAAAGGGATATTCCATACCATATGATGTCATGCTCAGTATATAACTGGGGGGTGGGCCGGGAGGCAGTTCGGCTAGAGAACTAGCTGAGTATCGGCTTCGTTTGGTGAACAATTGTGCTGTGCATCACTTGTTTTGTATATTCTATTATTATTATTGGTGTTGTTATTGTTGCTATTATTATTGTTATTATTATTATCTTCCTTTTCTATCCTATTAAACTGTCTTTACCTCAACCCACAAGTTTTACGTTTTATTGCTTTTTGATTCTCTCCCCCATCCCCCTGTGAGGGCAGGTGAGCAAACAGCTGTGTGGTTGTTTTAGCTGCCTGCTGGGTTAAACCACAACACAGATGACAATGGCTGCATAATGGCCCTTTAGGTCTTTCTGGCCACCTGTCCTGCCTATGTGGTGCTCTCACTTTGACCTAATGTCACTGCTCCCAGCATACATCAGGCCTTAGCATGAGCTGTGTTAGCCAAAATCTAAGCAGGAGTTGAGTGAAATCACAAAGGGGTTATATGAATTTTTTCCTCCCCTAAGGAGCTAGAACCCTTCTAGGGGTCCTTAAAAGCATGTATTGGGTCTTGCTGGGATGGAGTTAACTTTCCCCATAGCAGCCCTCCTAGTGCTATTCTTTGTACTGGTAGACAAAGGGTGTTGATAACACGCCAATGTTTTGACTACTGCTGAGCAGCGCTCACACAGCATCAAGGCTCTCTCTCCAACCACCCAAAGGCCAGTAGGCCAGAGGTGGGCAAGAAATTGGGAGAACACATAGCCAGGACAGCTGACCCAAACTGACCAAAGAAATATTCCATACCATATGATGTGCTCAGCAATAAAAGCTAAGAGAAAGGTGGAGGAAGGGGGGGCATTTGTTATTAAGGCATTTGTCTTCCAAAGCAACCACTACATGTACTAAGGCCCTACTTCCCAGGAAGTGGCTGGAAATCACCTGTTGATGGGAAGTAGAGAATAAATCTTTTGTTTTTCCTTTGTGCGGTGGGTTGACCCTGGCTGGGGGCCAGGTACCCACCAGAGCCGCTCTATCACTCCCCTTGTTCACTAGACAGGGGAGAAAAAGTATAACAAAAAGCTTATGGGTTGAGATAAGGACAGGGAAAGATCACTCACTAATTATTGTCACAAGCAAAACAGACTGAACCTAGAGAGGGAATTCATCTAAGTTATTACTAAGCAAAGCAGAGTAGAGGAATGAGAAATAACATCAAGTCTTAAAACACCTCCCCCCACCCCTCCCATCTTCCCGGGCTCAACTTCACTCCTGGCTTCAACCTCCGCACCCCCACGGGAGACGGGGAATGGGGGTTATGGTCAGTTCATCACACGTTGTTTCTGCCGCTTCTTCCTCCTCTGGGGGAGGACTCCTCTCATCATTCCCCTGCTCCAGCATGGAGTCCCTCTCACGGGAGACAGTCCTTCACGAACTTCTCCAGCGTGAGTCCTTCCCACAGGCTACAGTCCTTCATGAACTGCTCCTGTGTGGGTCTCTTCCATGGGTTGCAGACCTTCAGGAGCAGACTGCTCCAGCGTGGGTCCCCCACGGGGTCACAAGTCCTGCCAGAAAACCTGCTCTGGCGTGGGCTCCTCTCTCCACGGATCCACAGGTCCTGCCAGGAGCTTGCTCCAGCGCAGGCTTCCCACAGGCCACAGCCTCCTTCAGGTGCCTCCACCTGCTCTGGAGTGGGGTCCTCCACGGGCTACAGGTGGAATCTCTACACCCCCTCATCCTTCCTCCATGGGCTGCAGGGGGACAGCCTGCTTCACCATGGTCTTCACCACGGGCTGCAGGGGGATCTTGCTCCGGCGCCTGGAGCACCTCCTCCCCCTCCTTCTGCACTGACCTTGGTGTCTGCAGAGTTTCTTACATCTTCTCACTCCTCTCTCCAGCTGCAAAAGCTCTCCCTCTAACAGTTTTTTTTCCTTCTTAAATATGTTATCACAGAGGCGTTGATTGGCTCGGCCTTGGCCAGCGGCAGGTCCATCTTAGAGCCGGCTGGCATTGGCTCTATCAGACACAGGGGAAGCTTCTGGCAGCTTCTCACAGAAACCACCCCTGTAGCCCCCCCGCTACCAAAACCTTGCCATGCAAACCCAACACACTTTGCTTCCATGCATGGCCTTTGCTTTTCTTTATTAAACTGCCTTTACCTCGATCCACAAGATTTTAATTTGATTTTCTCCCCCCGTCCTGCTGAGGAGGTGAGTGATAGAGTGGCTTGGTGGGCACCTGGCAGCCAGTCAAGGTTAACCCACCACAGAGCGACAATTCAGGCACAGGGACAGGTCAGGTGAGAGTTTCGTTGCTGTCCTTCAGGACACCCCCCCCACACACACCTTGAATGTAAGCGCTGAAGGAGGCTGCAGCGGCAGCACTCAGTGATGAAGGGGGTTCAGTGCAGGGGAAGGGGCTGAAATAACATTCAGATCCTCCTGATATCGGGCATTGAAGTTAAAAGCTAATCATGATTCTGTAGATAAGAAGTTACAGATAGTTTTTCATAGTTCCATAGTTAAGGATGTCACAGATTGTTTTGTAAATAGTTGCTAGGTACTGCTAAGGATGGCTGTTGTACAGTCCTACCATTATGTTAGTTAATATCTACCCAAACAATGTATCAATTAAGACGTGATTGTTAAGAGGTAGAAGCATAACCGATAAATCGTCAGTCTGATCAACAGACCCTGAAGAACCATTTGGGAGCGCCAGAAGTATTGAGAAACTAGGGGAAAGGTAATTTGGGCCAGGGTCTCCGCGATCACTGGCCCATGAGCCCCCTACCCAAATTGTACCACCTACTCAAAAGATAAAGGCGGAGAAAAGAACTGAGCATGCGTTCTAGTTTGCATACTAGGGGAAGAAATATGAACCAATCATTGTAACTGGGAGTGTACTATCTTGTAACATTTGTGTATAAATATAACAAAGAAACTGGCATTGGGTGTGCTTGATTTGTGGAAATCCACTGAGCACCCAGGCCTGAATAAAAAGCAGCATCTCTCCTGTGTGTGTGAGAATTGACTTATTGCACACCAGGCAACGAATCCACTTTTCGGACAACACTTCCACTGGGGAGTCAGAGCTCATTCAGCAAAGCAGCAGAAACTTTGCTTTTAATATTTCAGTTCATACTGAATATGCTCTAAATTAACTACTCAACCACCACCGGTGTTTAATATTTTATACCTTATTTGGTATTTAAGGATGAAGAAGGTGGGGCTAATCAACTGAAACAGAGACACCCCCTAACCCCATGCAGCTGCTGGGAAGGTGAGGTAACTCAAACTCCTGTGATGTGCCCAGGGATTTGTCCCTAGGAGATATTCCTGAGAAGATAGTAAAGGAGAGATAGGGAGACTCTCCTATTGCTTGAAAACATTCTCTCCCACCCTGGTTTCTCAGACTATAGTTCACTTAATCACTTCACATTAATTGTACTACAACTACCCAAGAGGTAGGAAATACCCTGCAGTGACCTCAGCTAGAGTTATTTACTCAGCTCCCTGCCAATTGCAGGCAAAATGGCTTTTGGAGTACAGCAAGAGTAAAAGATTTATATACCCTTGCTCATGTGGCCCATTCAGTGTCCCACACCAGCAAAGGAGGGATGATTCCAGCTATATAACAGGATTAATTTGCTCCAAATTTTTCTCATGCATGTATTTTTCAGTTATTTGTCTATTCTCAACATTATTTTGGAATGGGATGAGAGCAATGGAATGCTTTAGTGAAGTTACTGAGCTAATGACTACATCATTAAAATGTTAGTATATCTGAAGATAAATCTAATACTGAGAAAGAAAAATTAAAGAACTTTAAATGTGTTAATGAAATGTTTAAGGACTTTCCACACACAGATGAAAGAAGCTTTGCCAAATCCTCCACTGAAGTCTGTCACCCCTTGAAACCAGGAGACTGGGTCTGCATTAAGGTATACCAGTGAAAATATACACTTCAGCTGTGCTGGAAGGGACATTATCAGGTACTGGTAATTACTAATACTGCAGTAAAGTGTAAAGGCCTGCTCAACTGGATCCGTGCTTCCGAGTGTGAAAGGGTCACACCTCCTTCGGACGCAATGCAGAGTTTATTACCTGTCATAGCAGAGCTGAATGATCTGGATGAACTTCCCTTGATCAAATGTCAACAGAAGAACACCCTACAATCCTGCAAATAGTCTTTGATGACCCTACTGATATCACCAGAAACTGTCAATTGTTTTTGGAAATTATAGCTTTATTTGCTCTGGGATTTTGCATTTGGGTTTATATTATTACTGGTCATATACTAACCTATAAGAATTGTTATATGATAAGACCTTAGGGAATGAAGGATTACGAGGGGTATGTGGCTCTAAGGCCCAGAAGATAACACCTGTTAATTGGACTGGCACTTGTACATTAGGATGGGGTTTTTCCTCACATCAGACTGGGAATATGGGCACAACTTATCCCAATATACCAAACAAAGTACAAAATGCTCTGTGTGAAATCCACTTGTTATTCGATAAACTGGATTCCACCAGTTTGCACAAACATTCTTGTCCTGACTAGGAGTATCAGAATTAGAAAGGGTTATTGCAAATATATCTGCTGTAATAGAAGAGATGTTTAACAATATTTCAGCCTTACAGTTAGAGGTAAAACAAGCATCTCAGGTAGCCCTGCAAAACATAATGACATTAGATTATGTGCTTGTCATGCAAGGAAGATACATGTGTCTAAGTTAACACCACTTGCTGTACATATGCAGACCAAGATCAGAGAATAGAAATGGACATACATAAAATTCGAGTTAAACTTCAGATATTGCATGCAATACCTGGAGAACTCCCCACAAACACTTTTTGACTGGTGGGGATGACTCCCAGACATGGAAGGATGGTTAGAAAAAATTGCTTAAGACAGCACTGAAGTATATTTTGTTGGGATTATTAACTTCGGTGGTTGTGTATACATTGGTACAGTTGATCTTCAGTTGTAGCAAATTGATATGTAAAAGGATAGAACTGTAACCGATGTGTTTAACTTTTTTTTAACCATGGTGATGGGATAGGTTGTGTATAGTCTTTGTAACCAGGGTGATGGGATCAAGGTGATGAGATTATTAGCAATAGTAAGGTAATGGTCAAATGGTTGTGGTGTTAGTAACCAGTCTTGCTGCTATGGCCCCTGTACAGCCCCAACCTAACAGGTAACCAATAAGAAATTAGAAAAACATTTTAAGAATGAGAACCTGAGAGCTTGGTGGTCTCATGGAGCTGATAAATTGCATGGTTGGTACATGAGCCAAGTAATATTTCATTTTCTGTTAAAATCATGTCCTTTGAGTGAACTTTGTTCATTATAATCTAATTATAATACCAAAACACACCTCCATTCTAAAAGCTACCCACCTCCAAGGTATGACCAACCCCCACTGGGCATGCTCTCTGAATTTCTTTAAGTCTATAGCTTTGAAAGCAAAGCGAGAAAGTTTTACACCAATCATAACGAAGTAACTATGTGATGTAATTGTAACTATGTGTGTTTTGAGACTATAAATATGTGTATGTTTGTAGGCTAGGTGTGCATGTTAGGAGGAGAGATCCCCCATGCACCCCAGCGCTGAATAAACCAATGTTGGCTTTCTAAACTGTATTTCTGTTTGGAAAGTTTTTATTGCCATTTGAGTGGTAACAGTTTTGGTGACCTAGATGGGACCTGCTCTCTGAAGGCTCGGCAGAGTGGAGGAATCATCAGGGTTCCCAGTGCGCACACCGAAGTGATTTTCGGAGGGAGGCACGACCATTCCTCTTCTCGGGTGAGTCCCAGACAGCTTTCTGAGAACAACATTGGTTTCCAAAATCAATTGGTAACTGCTGGCTGCATTATGAGTATTGTACTTGCTTTGCTTGGTTTTGGTAATGCGCACTTTGGCAATCCGCACGCTACTACAGGGATACCCGGAGTTCGGATTTAGGTTGTGGGTTGGAGTCCTATCAGGAGGGTGAGAGTCCTGCCTGAATTACTGGTAATTTGGATGCTTGTACGGGGATGCCCAGAGTCCAAAATTTGGTTTTGGTTTATATTGGTAACTCGAATTAAAAAGGTATAGTAATAATGGGAATACAACAATCACTGGAGGGTGGGATCCCAAAATGTTCACCTCGAGGCTGTATTCTGAAACACTGGAATAAGTTTGGGGGAGATCCTCTAATTAGAAGAAAGTTTGTTGAATATTGTAGTCATTGGTAGCCATTGTATACTTTGGACGATCAGGAGAAATGGCTGAAAAAATGGTAGTTTAAATTATAATACTATATTGCAGCTAATGTTGTTTTGTAGAAGGGAAGGAAAGTGTGATGAAATACTGTATGACGATTTGCTTTTTGCTCTGAGAAATGATTGGCCAATCTGGCAAACATGCAGATTAAATAAGGATCAAGTCATGATGGTGGTACCAGGATCTGCTTGGTAGAATACCATGGGACAAAGCCCTGGAAGGAAGAGGGGCCCAAGACAGCTGGCTAATATTCAAGCATCACCTCCTCCAAGCTCAGGAGCGATGCATCCAACAAAGAGGAAGTCAAGCAAAAACACCAAAAGATCTGCATGCATGAACAAGAAATAAGAGACTTGGCAAAAGAAAATAAGTTTAAGCCTGGTTTGTGGTGTCTTGGGAGCCTCATTGGTAGCTGCCCAGAAGGACAAATATATTGTCACACAAGCTGAGCACAAGGCAAATGAATCCCTCCAGGAGCTGGTTAGAAAACTGCCATCTGTACACACTCTCTGTAAGCTGGCTTACTCCAGGGGTGGGGATGGCAACGGGATCTCCTCTCTCCAAGGGGTCTAACCCTCCAGCCCAATACGTCACCCTCTGGGTCAGGGACCAAGGTTCCCGCTCGTCATCTACGGTCAAAAATACACCGGGACCCCAATATCCCTGACCCTCTTCCTCCGAAAGCCTTATTCTGTCTCCGCCTGTCAGGGAGACCCTCCACACATATTCAATTTCAGTTTCCTTAGCCTGCCTACTATATTTTTCCTGCAGTTTTGCCAATTCAGTAATGGTATAAGGTATTTCTGTAGTGGTAATGACAGGTTCCGCATCTTTGCCATCATACACGACTTCAGTTTTAATAAGTGGCTGGAGCTTGGGGGTAGGGTCAGGTTCCATCACTGCCCCCAGCTCCTCCCATGGACAGTGAGGGGCAACCTCCCTTGCAATGAGGTTAGCTTCTTTTGATAAGCTAGACCATCCTGGTTCGCCCTCAAGGTCCCCAGGGAGCTGCAACTTCAGCTCTCTTTCCCTCACAACAGCATCTCACAGGCTACCCTTCAAGTTTTCCGTGATTCTTTTCTCATCCGCTAATGTTTTCTCAGCTAGTTGCCATTTCACCCATTCTGTTTCCAGTTCTGCCTGTAGTTTTCTCATCAGCTCCTGGAGGGATTCATTTGCCTCCCACTCAGCTTGTTTAACAATGTATTTTTTCCTTCTGGTCAGCTATCAGTGAGGCTCCCAAGACACCACGAGCCACAGCCTTTCCCTTTCCAGGCCTAAACTTATTTTCTTTTGCCAAGTCTCTTCTCTCTTCCGCTACAGTTGCTGGGGACTGTCAACGTCCCTCAGCCCAGCTACGCCCTTTCGGGGTCAGGTAGGCTTCATAGCTCTTTAACAAATCCAACAGTGGGGAGCAGTCAAAATCAGGCTTATCCCGGGTTGCCATGACCTACTGCCAGAGGTTTCAGCTTCAACCGAAAATCAGTTCTCCTTTCTTCAGCACTCTGGCTGATATCCCTTTTAAGGAACCTCTTTACCACTTTTCACAGAGTATCCTGTCCGTGACGCCAGTTTAATGTCCCGTCCCACTCAGGGGGTGAGGGTGAGGTTAACTTTTTAATTCTCTGCACGGTAATCAGGAGTAACGACAATTACTCTAGAGTTTCAAACAAATCACAAATTTACTTAAAACTCAGTGGAACCACAAAAGATAGAGTCTTGGCAAAAGTCATAACAATATTTAAAACTTAGCAGAACTACAAAAGGTAATGGCTTAGCAAAACTTGTAACGATATTACCTTAATGTGCCAAAAATGAAGTTAGAGACAAAGAGAGTGATAGAGAGGAAAAGAAAGAGAGAAAGAAAGAAAGAGAGAGAGAGAAAAAAGAGAAAAGATATCACCACCCTTGTATCCAGTGATGTTCCCTGCTTGTAGTTGTAGTCTTCAGGTGCTGGGCGCACGCCGAAAATTTATGTTTCCCCTTTTTATAACCCGATGTGCCCGCCCCATAGGCGGGGGTCTGTCATCACTGAGCAGGCACAGTAGGTGCTCAGGAATGTTCAGAAATGTTCTAGAAATGAGTCGGTGGGTTGTGGGGGTCTTGGGGGTCTCACTGTCCCCCCCGCCTTGAGGTTGACCAAGTGAGTGGTGAACTTTCACAGGCACATGGCGCACAGGAGACAGATGGTCTTTGTCTGCATGTTTCAGGAATAAAAGAGTAGGCTCACAAGACGTTATCCTGCATCAGCAGGTTCTGTTCTTGTTCAACACTCCCTGGTCATCATCAGCCCATCCCTGCCCATGTCAAGATGGGTGTTTGTGACATTCACTTGTTATCAGGGCCTTACAAAGGCCTGATGATACTTATGATCCTCTTGAAGGGACTTCTAAAGTCCTTTTTTCAAGAAGTGAGCAGTGAATACTTTGAGCAGGATTAGAGGAGCCTTGTGTCCAGTCAGGTGAAGGAAAGGGACAACTGGGTTTATTGGACTATGTGGATGCAATGGCCTGGCATATCAGGTCCACAAGAGTATAAGCCTCTAGTGGACACAGGTGCACAGTGTACCCTCGTGGTGGTTTAACCTTGGCTGGATGCCAGGTGTCCACCAAGCTGCTCTATCACTCCTCTCCTCAGCAGGACAGGGAGGGGAGAAAAATAAGATGGAAAAAACCAGCCCCAAAGTCGTGGGTCAAGATAAAGGCAGTTTAATACAGCAAAAACAAAAGGCTGCACACAGAAGAAAAGCAAAACCAAAAGATTTATTCTCTACTTCCCATATGCAGGCAATGTCCGGCCACTTCCTGGGAAGCAGGGCTTCAATAAGCATAGCGGTTGCTCCGGAAGACAAACGTAGAAAAATGAATGCCCCCAGTTCCTCCTCCTATCTCTCAGCTTCTTATTGCTGAGCAGACGTCATATGGTATGGAATGTCCCTTTCGTCAGTTTGGGTCAGCTGTCCTGGCTGTGTCCCCTCCCAAGATCTTGCCCATCCCCAGCCTACTGGACAGGGCAGGGAGAAATGTTGGAGAGACAGCCTCGATGTGTGCCAGCACTCCTCATTAATAGCCAAAATACTGGTGTGTTATCAACACCTTGCTGGCTACCAATACACAGCACAGCACTATGAGGGCTGCTGTGGGGAAAATTAACTCCATCTCAGCCAGACCCAATACAAGCTTAATGCCATCAAACCATGAAGGGGTCGAACCAATCTGTATTTCAGGAGTGACAGGGGCATCCCAACTGCTGACTATTGGAAACTGAAGTGTTAATTTTCACAAGAAGGTAGGAGGGGACACAGTCAGGAAAGATGCCCCAAATTAGCCAAAGGGGTATTCCATAACATATGATGTGATGCTCAGAATATAAAGGGGGCTGGTCAGAGAAGAGCAGTGGCTCAGGGACAGGCTTGTTTTCCAGTGAGCAAATTGCATTGTGTATCACGCACTTTGTATATTCTTAGTATTGCTGTTGTTATTTTACTCTTCCTTTGCAGTCCTAGTAAACTGTCTTTATCCCAATTCATGCGTTTTACCTTTTCTTCCTGTCGTGGTTTAGCCCAAGCCGGCAGCTCAGCACCACGCAGCTGCTTGCTCACACACCACCCCTCCGGTGGGACAGGGAGGAGTATGGGAAGAGAAAGGCAATAGCCTCCTGGGATGAGATAAGGACAGTTTTACTGGGACAGCAAAGGGAGAGGGAAATAACAACAATAGTACTTAACAGAATATACAAAACTGGTGATACACAATGCAGTTTCTCACCCAACAACTGTACAACTCAGACCGCACGCTCAGACCCGTCCCAAAGCCCGACTTTCCCTGAGCCACGTGTCCTGGAGCTGCGTCACCCCTCCCTGACTAGCCTCCCTTTTATGCTGAGCATGACATCACATAGTATGGGATACCCCCTTTGGCTAGTTTGGGTCACCTGTCCTGGCTGAGTCCCATCCCAGCTTCTGGTGAAAATTAACTCTATCCTAGCTGAACTCAGGACATTATGTACCCCTTATTCCATACCATCTACGTCATGCCCAGATCCTACACTTCCCAATTAATCACCACCATTTTCCCTGTGTTTGATATATATATATATGACGTGGTTTAGCCCCCGCTAGCTCAACCCTTCCCCAGCGGGATGGGGAGGAGAACGGAAAAACAATGGCAAAGCCTCGAGGGTTGGGATAAGGACAGTTTACTGGGACAGCAAGGGAGAGGGAAAATAATCAACAACAGTGCTGATAACAGATAGTAACAATGGGTGATAACAGAGAACGATTTACTGATCCCAGGACCGACCGACCGACCGGACGCTCGACCCGTCCTGGAGCCGCGCCAACACGCCGAACCCGCCTCTGCCCGACCAGCCCCCTTTTATGGTGAGCATGATGTCACATGGTATGGAATAGCCCCCGGCCAGCTTGGCTCACCTGTCCTGGCTCCTTGTGAAATTAACTCTATCCTTGCCAGAACCAGGACAATATATATATACACACACACAGATATCATTCCCTTAGTCTCTAGGCTATCCCTCTATGGTGTCCATTGAGTTCATTTAGGCTGTGACTTTGGGCTCCACCTGTCATAACAGTCTCTCAGGGCAGGAGTGATGACATGTGCTCTTGGATTCTTCCATGCTGCATCTGGAACTCGTGGCTGTATATCCGTCGTAGTCCATGCTCACGGTCTGCGGGTTGAAGAGGTTGATTTTCAAGGAAGTTGGTGGGTGCCAATTGCTAAGGCTAGTTCTAGTTCCATCATCATGGCATTCATCCCTCATTAATTTGGGTGATTCTTACTGTAATATTGTTGATACAGCAAAGAGTAATTGTGGCAATGATAATGTACAATCACAGGTTTATTTGGCAATTAACAACAGACAATTTAATTTATTGGCTATTCTCAGCCAAAATCAGATCCCCTTGAAGTACACCTCAGAATTCCCTATCCTTCCACATCACCCACCAAGTGCACTCAGGTCCTTGAGCAAAAGCAATCCAATTGATGGGTTTGTTTTTCTCTGAAGCAGGGATAACCCAGACTGTCTTCCCTAGCATATTCTTCATACATACTAAGGGGACTTTATCTCCTTCTACAGTGTATGAAAGTTTTGATTGGGCAGGGCCAGCTCGATTGGTAGACCCCCTAGTGTTAACTAACCAGGTGGCTTTTGCTAAATGTGTGTCCCAGTGTTTGAGGGTCCCACCACCCATTGCCCTCAGGGTAGTTTTTAGCAGCCCATTGCACCTTTCAACTTTCCCAGAGGCTGGTGCATGATAGGGGATGTGATACACCCACTCAATGCCATGCTCTTTGGCCCAGGTGTCTGTGAGGTTGTTCCGAAAATGAGTCTCGTTGTCTGACTCAATTCTCTCTGGGGTGCCATGTCGCCAGAGGACTTGCTTTTCAAGACCCAGGATTGTGTTCCGGGCAGTGGCATGGGGTACGGGATATGTGTCCAGCCACCCAGTGGTGGCTTCCACCATTGTAAGTACATAGCACTTGCCTTGGCCGGTTTGTGGGAGTGTGATGTAGTCAATCTGCCAGGCCTCCCCATATTTATATTCCAGCCATCGTCCTCCACACCAGACAGGCTTTAGCCACTTGGCTCGTTTGATTGCAGCGCATGTTTCACATTTATGGATGACCTGTGAGATAGTGTCTATGCTCAAGTCCACCCCTCGATCATGAGCCCATCTATATGTTGCTTCTCTTCCTTGATGACCTGAGGTATCACGAGCTCAATGAGCTATAAACATTTCACCCTTATGTTGCCAGTCCAGATCTACCTGAGTGTCGTGGTTTTACCCCAGCCGGCAGCTGAGCACCACACAGCTGCTCGCTCACTCCCCCCGCATCGGGATGGGGGAGAGGATTGGAAGAGTGAAAGTGAGAAAACTCGTGGGTTGAGATAAAGACAGTTTAATAGGTAAAGCAAAAGCCACGTGCACAAGCAAAGCAAAGCAAGGAATTCATTCACCACTTCCCATGGGCAGGCAGGTGTTCAGCCATCTCCAGGAGAGCAGGGCTCTGTCATGTGTAACGGTTACTTGGGAAGACAAACGCCATCACTCCGAATGCCACCGACGCCGCCCACCCCCACTTCCCCCAAGCTCCTTATAAACTGAGCATGACATATGGTATGGAATATCCCTTTGGTCAGTTTGGGTCACCTGTCCTGTCTGTGCCTCCTCCCAACTTCTTGTCCACCCCCAGCCATCCCGCTGGCAGGGCAGTGCAAGAAGCAGAAAAAGGCCTTGGCCCCGTGTAAACACTGCTCAACAATAAGTCCATAGAACAAAAACATCTCTCTATTATCAACACTGTTTCCAGCACAAATCCAAAACATATCCCCACACTAGCTACTATGAAGAAAATCAATTCTCTCAGCTGAAACCAGGACACTGAGCCACTTCACTCTTAGGAGCCTGATCCACCTGCTGGTTGTTTTGGTGTTCCTCAGTGGCCCGACTCTTGGGTATGTGGGCATATACATGTCATTCTTTTCAACCAGCTTGTCCAGCCAGGCAGCAATATCTTGCCACAGTGGGGCAGCCAAGATGGGTTTGCCTCTGCGCTGCCAGTTGCTCTGCTTCCACTGCTGTAACCACCCCCACAGGGCATTGGCCACCATCCATGAGTCAGTGCAGAGGTACAGCATTGGCCACTTCTCTCTTTCAGCAATATCTAAAGCCAACTGGATGGCTTTCACCTCTGCAAACTGGCTCGATTCACCTTCTCCTTCAGCAGCTTCTGCGACTCGTCATGTAGGACTCCATACAGCAGCCTCCAATGCTTTCCCACAAAACGACAGGACCCATCAGTGAAGAGGGCATATGGCTTCTCATTTTCTGGCAGTTTATTACATGGTGGGGCTTCTTCAGTATTTGTCACCTCCTCCTCTGGCAACATTCAAAAATTTTGCCTTCTGGCCAGTCTGTGATCACATTCAGAATTCTTGGATGATTTGGGTTTCCTATTCAAGCCCGCTGTGTGATAAGTGCAACCCACTTACTCCACGTAACATCAGTTGCATGATGTGTAGAGGGGGTTCTCTCTTTGAACATCCAGCCCAGCACCAGCAGCTGGACTGACGAGAGTTGTGCTTCAGTACCAATCACATCTGAAGCTGATCGAAACCCTTCATAGGCTGCCAATATCTCTTTTTCAGCCAGAGTGTAGTGGGCCTCAGATCCTCTGTATCCCTGACTCTAAAACCCCAGGGGTCGGCCTCGAGTCTCCCCTGGTGCTTTCTGCCAGAGACTCCAGGTTGGGCCATTCTCCCCGGCTGCGGTGTAGAGCACATTTTTCACATCTGGTCCTGCTTAGACTGGCCCAAGAGCTATGGCGTGAACTATTTCTTGTTTAATTTGTTCAAAAGCTTGTCGTTGCTCAGGGTCCCATTTGAAATCGTTCTTCTTCCAGGTCACCTGATAGAGAGGGCTTACAATGAGACTGTAATTTGAAATGTGCATTCTCCAGAAACCCACAACACCTAAGAAGGCCTGTGTCTCCTTTTTGTTGGTTGGTGGGGACATGGCTGCTATTTTGTTGATCACATCCATTGGGATCTGATGATGCCTGTCTTGCCATTTTATTCCTAGAAACTGGATCTCCTGTGCAGGTCCCTTGATCTTACTTTGTTTTATAGCGAAACCAGCTTTCAGCAGGATTTGGACTATGTTCTTCCCTTTCTCAGAGACTTCATCTGCTGAGTTGCCCCATACGATGATGTCATCAATGTATTGCAGGTGCTCTGGGGCTTCACCCTTTTCCAGGGCAGTCTGGATCAGTCCATGGCAGATGGTGGGGCTGTGTTTCCACCCCTGGGGCAGTCGATTCCAGGTGTACTGGACGTCCCTCCAAGTGAAGGCAAACTGTGGCCTGCATTCTGCTGCCAAAGGGATTGAGAAAAATGCATTTGCAATATCAATTGTGGCGTACCACTTGGCTGCCTTTGATTCCAGTTCATATTGAAGTTCCAGCATGTCCGGCACGGCAGCGCTCATTGGCAGCATGACTTCATTCAGGCCACGATAGTCTACTGTCAGCCTCCACTCTCCATTTGACTTCCGCACTGGCTATATGGGACTGTTAAAGGGTGAGCGGGTACTGCTGATCACTCCCTGGCTCTCCAGTTCATGAATCAGCTTATGGATGGGAACCAGGGAGTCTCGGTTGGTGCGATATAGCCACCGGGGCACCGTTGTGGTAGCAATTGGCACCTATTGTTCTTTGACCCTGAGTAAACCCACAACAGAAGGGTCCTCCAAGAGACCGGGCAAAGTAGACAATGGTACAATTTCCTCTGCTTCCAAGGCAGCTATACTAAAAGCCCACCGGTAGCCTTTTGGGTCCTTGAAATATACCCTCTCCTGACGTAGTCTATGCCCAGGATGCACGGAGCCTCTGGGCCAGTCACCATGGGGTGCTTTTCCCACTCATTCCCAGTTAGATTCACTTCAGCCTCCAACAGAGTTAACCATTGGGATCCCCCTGTCACTCCAGAAATAGACATGGTTTCCACCCTTTCATGGCTCGATGGCATTAGGGTACACTGTGCACCAGTGTCCAATAGAGCCTTATACTCTTGTGGATCTGACGTGCCAGGCCATCGGATCCATGCAGTCCAATAAACCCAGTTGTCCCTTTCCTCCACCTGGCTGGAGGCAGGGCCCCTCTAATCCTGCTCATTGTATTCACTACTCACTTCTTGCAAAAAGGCCTTAGAAGTCCCTTCAAGAGGATCATAAGTATGAGTAGGTCTTCCACTGTGTCTGGGGGACTGCCCACTGGAAACAGGAGCATCATTTTTCCTGGAAGAATCCCCTTCTGTTATTGTTTTTTCTTGCAACTCATATACTCGTGCCTGTAAGATCAAGGTAGGCTTTCCATCCCACTTCCTCATGTCCTCTCCATGTTCACGCAGGTAAAACCACAGGGTGCCTCGTGGTGTGTACCCTCTATATCCTCTCTCCTGAGCAGAGGAACGCTTATTCTGAATAGCTGAGATACTGCTCTGCACAGGTGGGGAGTAGGATATATCCTCTCTGCATTGCTGGAACTCCCGGGACAGTTTCTCCACAGCTGAGATGAGGGAGGAAGAGAGACTCTCTTCATATTGCCAGAGTCGGCCAGCCACTTCATCCACTGTTGGTGCCTCTTTGCCTTTCCAGTCCATTACTGCTAATAAGTTGGCATACAACAACGGTGCACTCCGTGGGTCATGTGCACTGGACTTCATCAGGATCTGTGGGTAACTGCACATTGTCTGGGTCATAATAAACCATCTCCCGCATGGGTAATTCACCCAGGTACTGGATACCTCCCTCCATGGTGGTCCACTTGCCTGGCCGACATACAACATCTTCGCTGAAAGGATACCTTTCCCTCACACTTGACAGGAGTCGCCTCCAGAGGCTGAGGGCCTGCGCCTTCTTCCCAATCACCTTGTCGATGCTCCCTTCCCTAGACAAGGATCCTAGCTGCTTGGCCTCCCTGCCCTCTAATTCCAGGCTACTGGCCCTGTTATCCCAGCATCGGAGCAGCCAGGTAATGTTATGCTCCCCTGGAAGGCAGCTGAAATCTTTTCTCATATCTCGCAGCTCACTCAGGGACAGGGATGGGGTGATTACCTCTGGTTCTGGCTCTTCTTCCTGTTCTTGTGATGGTCCCGGTTCATCATCATCCCTCACTAAGCAAACTGATTTCTTGGTGTATTTCTTCTTGTGTATAGGGGCAACTGATACTGGTATGGGTTGGTTTTTTGATTCACCTGCAGTCCCTGTCATGGGGGTTTGAGTGGCCACAGTGCCTATTGTGGGAGTTGGGCTAGCCGCCTTGCCTGCTGTGGGGGTTTGGGTAGCTGCCGTGCCTGTCGTGCCAGTGGGTCTGTTCTCCCTCCCTTCCCCCTCATGGAGCTGCCTACTACCGAGCAGTATATGGTAGATAGTGGCCAGGGCCCAGCACAGTGTGGTGAGTTGTGCCTCCTTGGAAGAGCCACAGTGTTTTCCTTTCAAATATTCTATCATTTCATCAGGGTCCTGTAGTTGTTCGGGGGTGAATTTCCAAAGCATTGGGGGTGAGAAGTTCTCTAGATACCTGCCCATACTGTCCTACATGCCATGCCAGCCCTGACTATTTGTCCTCGGGGAAGATCTCTGGGTGATATTCTTAAAACACTTTTTTGTAACCCTGAACAAGATTTGAAACATTCAGAAGACATAATAATAGGAACATGCTGGCTTGAACATCCCAAAGGTATTCAAAATTCTTTAAAGCTGCTGTGACTAGCCTGAACAGAAAAGGGGAGGTGAAAGAGTGTGGAGAAAGTATCTCCCCCCATCTTTTCCCTAGATTGGGTGTAATTACTAATCAATTCAAAAAGATGTTGGCCGAGGTACAGGCATGACAGCTGACGTGGTTTAGCCCCAGCCGGTAGCTAAGTGCCACGCACTGCTCGCTCACTCCTCCCACAGCGGGACGGGGAGGAGAACGGAAAAACAACGGCAAAGCCTCGAGGGTTGGGATAAGGACAGTTTACTGGGACAGCAAGGGAGAGGGAAAATAATCAACAACAGTGCTGATAACAGATAGTAACAATGGGTGATAACAGAGAACAATTTACCGATCCCATGACCGACCGACCGGCCGCTTGACCCGTCCCGGAGCCATGCCGACACGCCGAACCTGCCCCTGCCCGACTAGCCCCCTTTTATGGTGAGCATGATGTCACATGGTATGGAATAGCCCCCGGCCAGCTTGGCTCACCTGTCCTGGCTCCTTGTGAAATTAACTCTATCCTTGCCAGAACCAGGACATTATCCACCCCTTATTCCATACCATCTACGTCATGCCCAGATTATTTTACAGATCTCATTGCCTTACTCTATGGGCTATCGCTCTAAAATGTCTTGTCGAGTTCATTTAGTCCATGGTTTTGGGTTCCATCTGCCATTACAGTCTCTCAGAGCAGGAGCAATGGTGCGTGCTGCTGGATTGTTGCACGCTGCATCCGGAGTCTTCACAGCCGGTGTATCTGGTATGGTCCATGCTCACAGTCTGGATGCCAAAGATGTGATTTTTCAATAAAGTTTCTGGGCACCAGTTGAAGGCAGTTCTAGTTCCATCATCGTGGCACTTTGTTCAGTTTCAAAGTCCATCCTTCATTAGTTTTGGATGATTCTTATGGTCATACCATTGATACAGTGCATCGCTATTAACATCATGCAATTTAATTTATTGGCTATTTTCACCCAAAATCAAATCCCCTTGGGGTACACACCGGACTTCCCCATCTTTTCTCATCACCCACCAAGTGCACCCTGGTCCCTGAGCAAAAGCAATCCCACAGATGGGCTTGCCTTTGCCTGAAGCAGGGATAAGCCAAACTGTTTTACCCAACATATTTTTCATGTGCACTACAGGAACTTTATCCCCTTCTGCTGGGTGTGGAAGTTTTGACTGGGCAGGGCCAGCTCGATTGGCAGATCCCCTAGTGTTAAGTAACCAGGTGGCCTTTGCTAAATGTGTGTCCCAGTGTTTGAGGGTCCCACCACCCATTGCCCTCAGGGTAGTTTTTAGCAGCCCATTGCACCTTTCAACTTTCCCAGAGGCTGGTGCATGGTAGGGGATGTGATACACCCACTCAATACCATGCTCTTTGGCCCAGCTGTCTGTGAGGTTGTTCCGAAAATGAGTCCCGTTGTCTGACTCAATTCTCTCTGGGGTACCATGTCACCACAGGACTTGCTTTTCAAGACCCAAAATAGTGTTCCGGGCAGTGGCATGGGGCACAGGATATGTTTCCAGCCACCCAGTGGTTGCTTCCACCATTGTAAGAACATAACGCTTGCCTTGGCGGGTTTGTGGGAGCGTGATGTAGTCGATTTGCCATGCTTCCCCATATTTATATTTCAACCATCGGCCTCCATACCACAGAGGCTTTAACCATTTGGCTTGCTTGATTGCAGCGCCCGTTTCACATTCATGGATGACCTGTGAGATGGCATCCATGCTCAAGTCCACCCCTCGATCACGGGCCCATCTATATGTCGCGTCTCTTCCTTGATGACCTGAGGTGTCATGGGCCCACCGAGCTACAAAGAATTCACCCTTACGCTGCCAGTCCAAATCCACCTGAGCCACTTCAATCTTGGCAGCCTGATCTACCTGCTGGTTGTTCTGATGTTCCTCAGTGGCCCGACTCTTGGGCACGTGGCCATCTACATGACGTACCTTTACAACCAGCTTCTCTAGCCGGGCAGCAATATCTTGCCACAGTGGGGCAGCCCAGATGGGTTTACCTCTACGCTGCCAGTTGCTCTGCTTCCACTGCTGTAACCACCCCCACAGGGCATTGGCCACCATCCATGAGTCAGTGTAGAGGTACAGCGTTGGCCACTTTTCTCTTTCTGCAATATCTAAAGCCAGCTGGATGGCTTTCACCTCTGCAAACTGGCTCGATTCACTTTCTCCTTCAGCAGCTTCTGCAACTCGCCATGTAGGACTCCATACAGCATCCTTCCACCTTCAATGCTTTCCCACGATGCGACAGGACCCATCAGTGAAGAGGGCATATGGCTTCTCATCTTCTGGTAGTTTATTCTACGGTGGGGCTTCTTCAGCACGTGTCACCTCCTCCTCTGGCGACATTCCGAAATCTTTCCCTTCTGGCCAGTCTGTGATCACTTCCAGAATTCCTGGATGACTGGGGCTTCCTATTCGAGCCCGTTGTGTGATCAGTGCAACCCACTTACTCCACGTAGCATCGGTTGCATGATGTGTAGAAGGAGCCCTCTCTTTGAACATCCAACCCAGCACTGGCAGTCGGGGTGCCAGGAGGAGCTATGCTTCAGTGCCAGTCACCTCTGAAGCAGCTCGAACCCCTTCGTAGGCTGCCAATATCTCCTTTTCCGTTGGAGTGTAGCGGGCCTCGGATCCTCTCTATCCCTGACTCCAAAACCCCAGGGGTCGACCTCGAGTCTCCCCTGGTGCTTTCTGCCAGAGACTCCAGGTAGGGCCATTCTTCCCGGCTGCGGTGTACAGCACATTTTTTACATCTGGTCCTGCCCGGACTGGCCCAAGAGCTACGGCATGAACTATTTCTTGTTTAATTTGTTCAAAAGCTTGTCGTTGCTCAGGGTCCCATTTGAAATCGTTCTTCTTCCAGGTCACCTGATAGAGAGGGCTTACAATGAGACTGTAATTTGAAATGTGCATTCTCCAGAAACCCACAACACCTAAGAAGGCCTGTGTCTCCTTTTTGTTGGTTGGTGGGGACATGGCTGCTATTTTGTTGATAATATCCATAGGGATCTGACGCCGCCCATCATGCCACCTTATTCCTAAAAATTGGATTTCCTGCGCAGGCCCCTTCACCTTACTTCATTTTATGGCAAAGCCAGCCTGCAGCAGGATTTGGATTATTTTCTTCCCTTTTTCAGGAACTTCCTCTGCTGAGTTGCCCCATACAATGATGTCATCAATGTATTGCAGGTGCTCTGGGGCTTCACCCTTTTCCAGTGCAGTCTGGATCAGTCCATGGCAAATGGTGGGGCTGTGTTTCCACCTCTGAGGCAGTCGATTCCAGGTGTACTGGACGCCCCTCCAAGTGAAGGCAAACTGTGGCCTGCATTCTGCTGCCAAAGGGATGGAGAAAAATGCATTAGCGATATCAATTGTGGCGTACCACTTGGCTGCCTTTGACTCCAGTTCACATTGAAGTTCCAGCATATCCGGCACAGCAGCACTCATTGGCGGTGTGACTTCATTCAGGCCACGGTAGTCTACCGTCAGCCTCCACTCTCCATTGGACTTTCGCACTGGCCATATGGGACTGTTAAAGGGTGAGTGGGTTCTGCTGATCACTCCCTGACCCTCCAGTTGATGAATTAGCTTGTGGATGGGAACCAGGGAGTCTCTGTTGGTGCGGTATTGCCGCCGGTGCACAGTTGTAGTAGCAATCGGCACCTGTTGCTCTTCAACCCTCAGCAACCCTACAACAGAAGGGTCCTCCGAGAGACCAGGCAAACTAGACAATGGTTCAATTTCCTCCGCTTCTAAGGCAGCTATTCCAAAAGCCCACCGGTAGCCTTTTGGATCTTTGAAATACCCTTTCCGGAGGTAGTCTATGCCCAGGATGCATGGAGCCTCCGGCCCAGTCACAATGGGGTGCTTTTCCCAGTCATTCCCAGTTAGACTCACTTCAGCCTCCAGCAGAGTCAACTGTGGGGATCCCCCCGTCACACCAGAAATAGATATTGGTTCCACCCCTTCATAGTTCAATGGCATTAGGGTACACTGTGCACCCGTGTCCACTAGGGCCTTGTACTCTTGTGGGTTCGATGTGCCAGGCCATCGGATCCACACAGTCTAATACACCCTATTGTCCCTCTCCTCCACCTGGCTGGAGGCAGGGTCCCTCTAATCCTGCTCGTCATAGTCACTACTCACCTCTTGCAAAAAGGACTTAGAAGTCCCTTCAAGAGGATCAGAAGTGCGATCAGGCCTTTAACTTGGTCTGGGGGGCTGCCCGGTGGAAACTGGAGCAGCATTCTTTCTGGAAGTGTCCTTTTTCACAGCTGTCTTGCCTTGTAGCTCATGTATGCGTGCCCGCAGGGTTGAGGTGGGCTTCCCATCCCATTTCCTCATGTCTTCTCCGTGGTCACGCAGGAAAAACCACAGGATACCTTGTGGTGTGTATGCTCTATATCCCCTCTCTGGAGCAGAAAAACGCTTGCTCCTAACAGCTGAAATGCGGGTCTGTACAGGTGGGGACTAAGATATATCCTCTTTGAGTTGCCGGACGTCCTGGGACAGCTTCTCCACAGCCGAGATGAGGGAGGAAGAAAGGCTCTCTTCATATTGCCGGAGTCGGCCAGCCACTTCATCCACTGTGGGTGCCTCTTCACTTTTCCAGTCAATTACTGCCAGTGAGTTGGCGTACAATGATGGTGCACTTCGCACAAATTTTTGCCACATGGGTCAGGTACAGTGGACTTCATCGGGGTCTGTGGGCAACTGTGCGTTTTCCGGATCATAATAAACCATCTCCCGCGCAGCTAATTCCCTCAGATATTGGATACCTCTCTCCATAGTGGTCCACTTGCCTGGCCGACATACGACATCTTCGCTGAAAGGATACCTTTCCCTCACACTTGACAAGAGTCGACTCCAAAGACTAAGGGCCTGTGCCTTTTTCCCGATCGCCTTGTCAATGCCCCCTTCCCTAGACAAGGATCCCAGCTGCTTGGCCTCCCTGCCCTCCAGTTCCAGGCTACTGGCCCCATTATCCCAGCAGCGGAGCAGCCAGGTAATGATGTGCTCCCCTGGAAGGCGGCTGAAATCTTTCCGCATATCTCGCAGCTCACTCAGGGACAGGGATCAGGTGATCACTTCTGGTTCTGGCTCTTCTTCTTGTTCTCGTGATGGCCCCGGTTCATCATCATCTTTCACTAAGCGAACCGATTTCCTTGTGTATTTCTTTTTGTGTATAGGGGTGACTGATACTGGTGTGGGTTGATCTTTTGGCTCGACTACAGTGCCTGTTGCGGGGGTTTGGGTAGCTGCAGTGCCTGTTGCGGGGGCCTGGGCAGCTGCAGTGCCTGTGGGTCTGCTCTCTCCCTCTGGATGGTGCTGTCTACTATCAAGCAGTGTTTGATAGATTGTGGCGAGGGCCCAGCACAGCGCAGTAAGTTGTGTCTCCTTAGAGACAGCATTTTCCTTTCAAATATTCCACCATTTTATCAGGGTCTTGCAATTGTTCAGGAGTGAAGCTCCAAACCATTGGGGGTGAAAAGGTCTCTAGATACCCGCCCATACTCTCCCACATGCCATGCCAGCCCTGACCATTCAGCCTTGGGGAAGATCCCTGGGTGGTACTCTTGAAAAGATTTTTGCTAACCCTGAACAGGAGTGGGAAATCATTCAGGAGACCTAGCAATAGGAATATACTGGCCTGAACATTCCAAGGGTATTCAAAATTCTCAAAAATTGTTGTAACCAACCAAAAGGGAAAAGGGGAGGTGAAAGAGTGGGAGAAGGTATCCCCCCCTGTCTTCCCCATAGATTGGGTCCAATTATTAATCAATTCTGAAAGATATTGACCGAGGTACAGGCCTGACCGAAATGCTACATACACATACCAGCTCAGACCCATGACTGTCAATGATATCTTATCATCAGTCATTATCACACAATACAACAACATGAGAACACGAACCCCTCTCCCAGAGGTGATAAAGAGCGCCGCAGGGATTACATAGAGTAAACACGGGTTTACAAACCAGAGCCATGTGACCAAACAGAACATCATTATGACCAGCGACTGTTTCAGTAACATTATAAATGCTTATCACAACTTTGTTTTAACACACTTGGGTCAGACTTGTCGTTATCACAACCCCTCGAGCCCCACGTTGGGCGCCAAAAAGGACTGACGTGGTTTAACCCCAGCCGGTAGCTAAGTGCCACGCGCCGCTCGCTCACTCCTTCCCCAGCGGGATGGGGAGGAGAATGGAAAAACAACGGCAAAGCCTCGAGGGTTGGGATAAGGGCAGTTTACTGGGACAGCAAGGGAGAGGGAAAACAATCAACAACAGTACTGATAACAGATAGTCACAATGGGTGATAACAGAGAACAATTTACCGATCCCACGACCGACTGGACCGACTGACCACTGGACCGACTGACCGGACGCTCGACCCGTCCCGGAGCCACGCCGACACGCCGAACCTGCCTCTGCCTGACCAGCCCCCTTTTATGGTGAGCATGATGTCACATGGTATGGAATAGCCCCCGGCCAGCTTGGCTCACCTGTCCTGGCTCCTTGTGAAATTAACTCTATCCTTGCCAGAACCAGGACAACAGCAAAGCCCCATACAAATACCAACTTAAGCCCATAATCATTGATGTTATCTGAGCATGATGTCACATGGTATGGGATACCCCCTTTGGCTAGTTTGGGTCACCTGTCCTGGCTGTGTCCCATCCCAGCTTCTGGTGAAAATCAACTCTATCCTAGCCGAACCCAGGACAGTTTACAATCCTCCTCGCCATTCTTCTGTTATTTTCCCACACAGGCAGAGAGTCTGTGCTGAAATCCAAGGGATCAATAGGTGTGGGGGTGCTTGCAAGAGAAGTGCACGAGTGTATGCATCTGTTTGCTAGTGAGCATAAGCTATCCAGCGAGTGAGACCTGCATAATGGGTAAAGAGGGCCCAGGATCCAGGCATGGATATTATATGGGCTGAGGGCTCATCCTGATATTCGAGGGACCCATGAGTATGTGTATGCTTCTGAACTTAGAGAGTGAGGGCATGTGTGCTTTCATTCCTTCATCAATTTGCATAGTCCCACTGACACCCATCCCCACTCTGGAATATCCATGACCCTCAGGTCTATAAAGATATAGAAATTAACTCTAGGCTTGCCAGAACCAGGACAGGTGGGCAGGGTCTTCCTTTTCTGATGTCCTTCTGGGAAAACAGGAAGAGGTGGTTGGTCCTGCCAGCCAATTAGAGAGCAGTCTGTGAACGTGTGGGCGTATGCTATTTTACAAAATGGTGACTCCCAGGGGCAAAAGGAGGTGGAATAAGCAGACCACGTGATTGGAAGAAGGGAAGGACTTCTGGGGCGAGACATGTGTCTGCTGGTAGGGTCGGAGCTTCTGCCAGAAGTTGGGGAGTGTGGCAACTGTCACTTCTTATCTTGGATAAAAGATTTTCTTATTTTACTTGTACTTGTCTCTGGTCCTGTTTCCCGAACAGCCCTCAGACTTACATTGTAGGTAGCTTCTCACCTCAGTGGATCCCCTTGTATGTATGTTGTCGCTTGTCTCCAGTCTTGTCTCCTGTTCCTCACTGGACTCCTTGGATAGACCCTGGACCTGGTTCGTTGCTTTACCTTGTCCAGACTATAAATTGACCCAGCAACCAGCTCTGCATGCAATGTTCAGATATGTCCTGGTTCTAGCAAGGATAGAGTTAATTTCACAAGGAGCCAGGACAGGTGAGCCAAGCTGGCCGGGGGCTATTTCATACCACGTGACATCATGCTCACCATAAAAGGGGGCTAGTCGGGCAGGGGCGGGTCTGGCGTGGCTCCGGGACGGCCTGAGCGTCCGGTCGGCCATCGGATCGGTAAATTGTTTTCTATTATCACCCATTGTGAATATCTGTTATCAGCACTGTTGTTGATTGTTTCCCTCTCCCTTGCTGTCCCAGTAAACTGTCCTTATCCCAACCCTCGAGGCTTTGCCGTTGTTTTTCCATTCTCCTCCCCATCCCGCCGGGGAAGGGGTGAGCGAGCGGCACGTGGTGCTTGGCTGCCGGCTGCGGCTAAACCACGTCAAGATACTATGGGACTGTGCAACATCAGTGAGGGTGCTGCCTGCACTGGGGTCACCCTTGGTTCCTGGCTTGCCTTCCCGTAGGGAGTAGCTGGCTCTTGCTTCTTCTTGACATTGTCTTACTGCTTCCACAGTAATCATGACCCGAGAAGACAGTCTTGATTAAAAGTCTTCTGCTTCTTATTTGCAGTATTTACCAAAGGATGAAGAACCACATATAGTACAAGCCTTCGCCCCATAAGGGTCTTATAAGTATGCATTGGGTCTGACTGAGATGGAGTTAATTTTCCCCACAGCAGCCCTCATAGTGCTGTGCTGTGTATTGGTAGCCAGCAAGGTGTTGATAACACACCAGTATTTTGGCTATTAATGAGGAGTGCTGGCACACATCGAGGCTGTCTCTCCAACATTTCTCCCTGCCCTGTCCAGTAGGCTGGGGATGGGCAAGAACTTGGGAGGGGACACAGCCAGGACAGCTGACCCAAACTGACGAAAGGGACATTCCATACCATATGACGTCTGCTCAGCAATAAAAGCTAAAAGAAAGAGGGGAGAAAGGGGGAGCATTTGTTATTTATGAGGCTTGTCTTCTGGAGCAACCACTATGCGTACTGAAGCGCTGCTTCCTGGGAAGTGGCCGGACATTGCCTGCATATGGGAAGTAGAGAATAAATCTTTTGTTTTTCCCTTTGCTTCTGTGTTGGTTTTGCGTGGCAAGGTTTTGGTAGCGGGGGGGCTACAGGGGTGGCTTCTGTGAGAAGCTGCTAGAAGCTTCCCCTGTGTCTGATAGAGCCAATGCCAGCCGGCTCCAAGACGGACCCGCCGCTGGCCAAGGCCAAGCCAATCAGCGCCTCTGTGATAACATATTTAAGAAAGAGAAAAAACAGTTAGAGAGAGCTTTTGCAGCCAGAGAGAGGAGTGAGAAGATGTAAGAATATCTGCAAACACCAAGGTCAGTGAAGAAGGAGGGGGAGGAGGTGCTCCAGGCACCGGAGCAAGATTCCCCTGCAGCCCGTGGTGAAGACCATGGTGAAGCAGGCTGTCCCCCTGCAGCCCATGGAGGGAGGATGAGGGGGTGTAGAGATTCCACCTGCAGCCCGTGGAGGACCCCACGCCGGAGCAGGTGGAGACACCTGAAGGAGGCTGTGACCCCGTGGGAAGCCCACGCTGGAGCAAGCTCCTGGCAGGACCTGTGGATCCGTGGAGAGAGGAGCCCACGCCAGAGCAGGTTTGCTGGCAGGATTTCTGACCCCGTGGGGGACCCATGCTGGAGCAGTTTGCTCCTGAAGGTCTGCACCCCGTGGAGGAGACTCACGTTGGAGAAGGTCGTGAGGGACTGTCTCCCGTGAGAGGGACCCCACGCTGGAGCGGGGGAACGATGAGTCCTCCCCCTGAGGATGAAGAAGCGGCAGAAACACCGCGTGATGAACTGACCGTAACCCCCACTCCCCGTCCCCCTGTGCTGCTGGGGGGGGCGGAGGTTGAAGCCGGGAGTGAAGTTGAGCCCGGGAAGATGGGAGGGGTGGGGGGAGGTGTTTTTAAGATTTGGTTTTATTTCTCATTCCTCTACTCTGTTTTGCTTAGTAATAAATAAGATGAATTCCCTCTCTAAGTTCGGTCTGTTTTGCTCGTGACGATAATTAGAGAATGATCTCTCCCTGTCCTTATCTCGACCCATAAGCTTTTCGTTGTGCCTTTTCTCCCCTGTCTAGTGAATGAGGGGAGTGATAGAGCGGCTATGGTGGGCACCTGGCCCCCAGCCAGGGTCAACCCATCACAATTCTTTTATAATATTGTTGTTCTTATTTTCCTCTTCCTTTGCTATCCTATTAAACTGTCCTTATCCCAACCCATGAGTTTTACCTTTTTCTTCCAATTCTCCTACCCATCCCACCAGGGATGAGGAGGAGTGAGCGACCAGCCACATGGTGCTTAGCTACTGGCTGAGGCTAAACCAGGACACTGGGTGATGCCCCTGAACATCTACAATACATCGATGACATCATCGTGTGGGACAGCAAAGCAGAAGAAGTGTTTGAGAGGGGAAAAAGTTAATTCTCCCCACAGCAGCCCTCATGGTGCTGTGCTGTGTATTGGTAGCCAGCAAGGTGTTGATAACACACCAGTGTTTTGGCTACTGCTGAGCAGTGCCAGCACCTGGCCCTCAGCCAGGGTCAACCCACCACAGCTTCCGCATGCAACTTTGCTTTTGCTGTATTAAACTGCCTTTGTCTTGACCCATGAGGTTTTTTCCATGCTATTTTCTCCCCCCCCCCATCCTGCTAAGGACGGGAGTGCTAGAGTGGCTCGGTGGACACCTGGCATCCAGCCAAGGTTAAACCACCACAGTCCTTTTTGGCACCCAACGTGGGGCTCGACAATGGCAGTTTTGTATTAAGCATGCTACAGCTATAGTAGTTATTAAGTGGCAAGCTGCTGTGCAGGTCAAGGAGTTTGTTGGCTTCACTGCTTATCTCTATTTTGCTGAGCTTGGGAACATGCTAGTACAAACAATGGTTACGTGCATGGCCCTGGCATTGATGGCCTTTCTGTGCTGTGGGAGCTATCTTGTGGAGAAGATGAGGGAATACATCTCCCTCTCCCTACCTGGGATTGATGTGGATGGTTTCATTATGCAGGCTCCCAAGGTCCTTGTTCAATCTTATGTGAGCTGTTTAATACTACTAATTATTACTGTTGGCATATTACGGGTGTTGTGGAATCTGGTCTCGTCCTGGTTTAAGGGGAGACAACTTTTGAGTGAGGCAGTACTGAAACATGCCCTGAGGTGGCCGGTCCCTGGGTGGCAGGGTGTGTGGAAGGATTTGGGCAGGTTCCTAGGGCGATTATCACCTCCTATAGCCTGGGACTTCACACCTGAACAGGCAAGCAATCCCAGCAAACTGACATGCCACCTGATAGAAGGGTGCCTTGCCTACCCCAATGAAAACAAGCAGCTTCTAGCACTGTCCTGGGGCCTGGCCTGTGCCTATTGAGCCACAGTCCAGTATTCTCAGAGGACTGTGGTTGAGGAAGGCACCCAAACCCCATCTGAAGATACTCTGGTTGAGATAGGGACCCAAACAACAACAACTACAGTAATTTCCCCAGTAGTGAAAAAGAAACAGTGGACAAGGAGGTTAATGGGTCCATATAATCGATTAGTAAGGGAGGAAGAAGAGGAGGAGAGGTTTGATCAGGAAGCCGGTCCTTAGACAAAGAAATGGGAGGAAAGAGTGAGAGAATTCAGACAGGAAGTGGAAACTGACCCTCATCAGAACTTTGAGATATGCGGAAAGATTACAGCCGCCAGACAGGTGAGCGAATTGCTGCCTGGCTGCTCTGATGCTGGAATAACGGAGTCAACAGTCAGCAATTGGAAGGTAGGGAAGCCCAACAGCTGGGATCCCTTGCTAGAAACCAGGGAATTAGAGGAAATGGAAAAAAGGCAGCAATTTTCAGTCTCCATTGAAAAAATGGAGATGGTCCAGCAGAGGGCCACCAAGATGATCAGAGGGTTGGAGAAATTGGCATATGAATAAAGGTTGAAGGCACTGGGTTTCTTTATCCTAGAGAAGGCCTGAGAGGGCAGGGGTCTGGTATTGGGTTTACTGGTGGATATACTCTCTTCACAAGAAAGTACAGTTTCAGGACAAGAGGCACAAGTTGCTTCAGGGGAAATTCTGTCTGGGTATAAAAGAAAAATTCTCCACTGTGAGAACAATTAAACACTGGAATAGAATGCTCAATGAAGTGGTGGACACTCCCTCACTGAAAATATTCAAGACTCAGCTTGATGGGGCCCTAGATAAACCAATCTAAAGCCTTGCTTTCAACAGAAGGTTGGACCAGATGATCTCCAGAGGTCCCTTCCAGCCTAGACTTTTCCATGATTCTATGTGACAAAAGGGAAGCTGTAATAGGGTGGTCCCCATGGCCAGTGAGAGGAGCTACCTGTCTTGACACACTTCCAGGGTAAACAAGAAGGCATGTCTTCAGCTGCCATCCAATCATAGGGCATTCTGAGATCACATTCTAATCTCTCAGCTGTCAGCTGAAATCAGTCAGGTCTGACATTCTTGTCCGTAACTCAGAAATGGGAAGTGGATGACAGTGCTAATGAATTGTCATGTTACTGCCCTCCCACAGGAATTAGGAGTGAGTTTTTCACTTATGCATTCCTGTGACTGGGTAGATGTTATAGCATAAAAAATAAGATCTAGCACAACACCATCAAAAGCAGAGGTATTCCCCACACACATATTCTGAAAATGTGCATTGAACGAGAATGAAAAACTCCCCTCCACAACACTCAACTTCCAGTGACAACTGTTTTACTTCTCTCCCCACCCCCACTTCACCAACCATTTTCCGGTGGGAATGGGGAGGAGAATGGGAAGACAAAGGCAATAGCCTTGTGGGTTGGGATAAGAACAGTTTACTGGGACAGCAAAGGGAGAGGGAAATAACAACAACAGTACTTTACTTAACAGAATATACAAAACTGGTGATACACAATGCAGTTTCTCACCCAACAACCGTACAACTCAACCACATGCTCAGACCCATCCTGAAGCCGGACCGTCCCTGAGCCACGCGTCCTGGAGCTGTGCCACCCCTCCCCGACTAGCCCCCTTTTTATACTGAGCATGATGATGTCACATAGTATGGGATACCCCCTTTGGCTAGTTTAGGTCACCTGTCCTGGCTGTGTCCCATCCCAGCTTCTGGTGAAAATCAACTCTATCCTAGCCGAACCCAGGACACTTCCGATTCTCCTCCCCATCCCACCAGGGGTGAGGAGTGAGTGAGTGGCCTTGTGGTGCTTAGTTGTAAGCTAGGGCAAAACCATCACAGGAGCGGCTGAGGGAATTGGGATTGTTTAGTCTGGTGAAAAGGAGGGTCAGGGGAGACCTTATCGCTCTCTACAACTACTTGGAAGGAGGTTGTAGAGAGGTCGGTGTTGATCGCTTTTCCCAATAACAAGTGATAGGATGAGAGGAAAGAGCCTCAACTTGTGCCAAGGGTGGTTTAGATTGGATATTAGGAAAATTTCTTCACTGAAAGGGTTATCAAGCATTGGAACAAGCTGCCCAGGGAAGTGGTTCAGTCACCATTCTTGGAGGTATTTAAAAGATGTGTATACATGGTGCTTAGGGACACGGTTTAGTGGTGGACTTGGCTGTGTTAGGTTTATGGTTGGACTCATTGATCTTAAGGGTCTTTTCCAACCTAAATGATTCTATGATTCTAATTAATATAACAGCAACAATCAAATAGGTATATACTGCTACAGATTACTACAAACTTATAATTAGTGAAGCAAACTTATCAACAATATAACAGCAGATATTCTTATGATAGATTTCTTATATGGATATATTATACTGGTATCAAGTGAATTAGACAGATTTCAGAAGAGGCCAAGCCATCCCAAAGGGGAGGACAAACCGAACTGACCTCAAAGTGTGTCCAGAGGGGAACAATGAGATAACAGACAGAGTCTCACTTCAAAGATGATCTTTTTCATGCAGTCTGGAGTCAGCCAAGTATCCCAGATGAGAGTTCAAGATCTTGTAGAAAGTTCATGGGGAATTCAACCTGTTTAGGAAAGGAAAAGTACATGCAGCATGGGAAATTCTCAGACAGAGAAAAAGGCTCTATTTTGAATAAAAATTAAGTCCTTTTTTATATCATAGAGACATAAGACAGCAAAGGACACTGCCACTTCAAGCAGCCAATAGCTGCTGTTAATTTTTATTTTTTTACCTGTAACAGCCAATAGATGACAGTGCTTCCTGTTCTTTCAGATCAATTTTATTTTTCCACTTTTTCAGATGATAAGTGCTGTTACAATTTCTTGTATTTGTGCTTATTGATGGTATCTCAGGATGTCTCTGGTTTCTATGTACCCCAGCTGTACTTCAAAGAGGCCAGCTGCACTTTTCAAGGACGTTTCTGGTTCCCAGGCTGGCAGGAATTTTCTCCGTCAGTATTTTTCAGCAGACATTTTCTTCTGTTCAGTAATTTTCCCTTTCTAACCAGGCCACCTTTATGGCTGCTCACATCAACAGCTGACCCCAACTGACCAAAGGGATATTCCATACCATATGATGTTGTGCTCAGCAATAAAAGCTCAAGGAAAGGAGAAGGAAGGAGGGACATTAGTGATTCTGGCATTTGTCTTCCCAAGTAACCGTTATGCATGCTGAGCTTTCCAGGAACTGACTGGACATCTACCTGCCAATGGGAAGTAGTGAATGATCTCCTTGCTTCACTTTGCTTGCGCATGCAGCTTTGCTTTCCCTATTAGCCTGTCATTTTCTCGCTTTTGCTCTTCCAGTTTTCTCCCCATCCTGCTGGGGTTGGGGAGTGAGCAAGCAATTGGGTGGGTGCTTACTTGCTGACCAGGTGTATTGGGTGTACATTGCAAGGTTTTAGCAGTGGAGTGGGGCTGTAGGGGTAGCCTCTGTGAGAAGAGGTCAGAAGCTGCCCTGTGCCAGACACAGCTAGTTCCATCCAGCTCAGCAATAGACCCACCGCTGGCCAAAGCTGACCCAGCAAAGCTGGTGGCACCTCTCTGAAAACACGTTTAAGAAAGGGTAGAAAACACTGGACAGAAAGAGGCGGAGGGAACAAAAAGTGAGAAACAACAGAGGGAACACCAAGGTCAGGGGAGTTGCTCTAGGTGCCAGAGCAGGTATTTCCCTGCAGCCTGTGGAAGAGACCATGCTGGAGCAGATATCCACACTGCAGCCCATGGAGGACCCCACACCAGAGCAGGTAGATATTTCCTGAAGGAACGGTGGCTCATGGAGGAGCTCACGCATGAGCAGGTTCTCATGAGAGGAACCACATCCCATGGAGAACCTATGATGGAGCGGGGGAAATGTGTGAAGAGGAAGAAGTGGCAGAGAGGCATCTGGGCTTCACTGAATGACCTGCCAAGTCAGCTGGGCCTCACAGAAAAGGCTGTCAAGGTTTCTTGGCCATGCTGAATGGTGTGTGAAGAATTTTGAACATGTTGAAAGGCCTTCCAAGGGAGCTGAGCCTCACAGAAAGGCCTGCTGAGGAAGGTGGGCCACACCAAAAGGTCCACCAAGGCAGCTCAACCATGTTAAAAGGCCTGCCGAGGTAGCTGGGCCTCTCTGAAGAGTGCAGAGGCAGCTAGACTGCACTGAAAAGCATGCAAAAGCAGCTAAGCCATGACAAAAAGCCTGCTGAGACACTTTGACTGAAATTAACACCACACTGGGCCATCTGGGCCTCACCAAAATGCTTGCTGTGGCAGTTGGGCAACAACATCTGCATATAGAGGCAGCTGAGCATAGGCACAATGCTTGCTGAGGCACCCAGGCTGTGCTGAAAGGCCCGCCGAAGAAGCTGGGCTGCACTGAAAGGCCCACAATTGCAGCTGGACCTCACAGAAAAGCCTTCTGAGGCGCATGGTCCATGATGAAAAGCCTGTGTGGTGGGTTAATCCTGGCTGGCTGCCAGATGCCCACCACATAGCTCTCTCACTTCCCCTCCTCAGCAAGACAGAGAGAGAGTAAAATGCAAAAGCTCATGGGTCGAGATCATAGAATTGTAGAATAGTTTGGTTGGAAGGGATCTTTTAAAGATCATCTAGTCCAACCCTCCTGCCACGGACAGGGACATCTTTCACTAGATCAGATTGCTCAAAGCCTCCTCCAACTTGACCTTGAACAATTCGAGTGATGGGACATCCACAAAATCTCTGGGAAACCTGTTCCAGTGTTTCACCACACTCACAGTAAAGAATTTCTTCCTTATATCCAATCTAAATCTGCCCTCTTTCAGTTAAAAAATCATTGCCCCTTTTCCTGTTACTACAAGTCCTGGAAAAATGTCTCTCCAGATTTCTCATAAGTCCCCTTTAAGTATTGAAAGGCTGCTATAAGGTCTCCCCAGAGCCTTCTCTTCTCCAGGCTGAACAATCCCAACTCTCTCAGCCTGTCCTCAGAGGAGAGGTGCTCCAGCCCTCTGATCAGCTTCGTGGCCCTCCTCTGGACTCACTCCAACAGCTCCATGTCTCTCTCTTGTACTGGGGCCCCCAGAGCTGGATGCAGTACTGGAAGTGGGATCTCGCAAGAACGGAGTAGAGGGGGAGAGAAATCTAATAACAGGAACGATTTCACATGACACCCAGTGGGTCACATTCAAATATCATGTTCCATCCTGCTCTATGAAAACAAAATGTTTATTCATTATATATGAGTGTTACATCATTAATACAAAATAAATGGGTGATATGAATCATTCAGATTGTGACACACAAAGTGGCTCATAATCAACTCTATGTCAATGACCAGCTGGAGTGCATGGAGCTCCACCTGGGGATGGATGAGGAGCCCACCAAGAGCCTATGGGTCAGGATTAAAGGGAGGGCTGGGGCAGGGGACATCATAGTGGGGGTCTGCTACAGGCCACCTGACCAGGGGGACCGAGCAGATGAAGCCCTCTATAGGCAGATAGGAGCAGCCTCACGTTCACAAGCCCTGGTCTCAGCCTTTCCTCATAGGAGATGTGTTCCAGCCCTCTGATTGCTTTTGTGGCCCTCCTCTGGACCCACTCCAAGTCCATGTCTTGTATTGAGGACTCCAGAGCTGGATGCAGTACTCCAGGCCTGGTCTCATAAGAGCGGAACAGAGGGGCAGAATCACCTCCCTCGACCTGCTGGCCATGCTTCTTTTTATGCAGCCCAAGATATGATTTGCTTTCTGGGCTGCAAGTGCACATTGCTGGCTCATGTCCAGTTTTTCATCCACTATTATCCTCAATTCCTTCTCCACAGGGCAGCTCTCAATCCATTCATCCTCCAGTTCATACTGATATTTGGGATTGCCCTGACCCACTGAGGCAGCTAGGCTGTACTCAAATGTCCACTGATGGCACTGTGCAGAAAGGAACAATAAGGTACCAGGGCAGCACCAAAACACACAGAGGTACATGGGTTTCACAGAAAGGCATGTTAAGGCCTCTGAGCCGTGCCAAAAGGCATGCCAAGGCATATGGGAAGGGCCAATGCCCACTCTGAGCCACCTAGGGAGCACTGAAAGGCCCATCAAGGCAATCTGGCCTGAATGAAAGGAGCACCAAGGCAGCTATGCCTCACAGAAAGGCCCATTGAGGACACTCCACCAAAAAAACCCACTGAGGCACATGGAACACACTGAAAGACCCATTGAGGCACCAGTGCCACAACAAAAGGCACACCAAGGCAGCTAGACCTCACAGAAATGCTCACCAAGGAAGCTTGGCCATGCTGAAAGGCTGGCTGAGGTACCTGGCCTGTGCTGAAAGGTCTGCCAAGTGTCAGAGTTTAATACTCTGACCAGGTTCTTTTAGATATTGCACACAAGAAGAGTTTAATGTTTAATATAAAATTTATTTATTTGTAGATATTTGACATTACACAAGATTTTGATTTAGCAGAGTGATACAGCAATATACTGAAATCACAATACAAGCACAATATAGCAGTTCCAATGTACAGTTGGATCACAATATAAACATGATTCTCATCATCAGTTTCTTTATACTTACGGTCACAACACTGGCCATACCCATTCACCAAGAAGGAATATATTGGTTGAAGCCAGCTCAAGCCTATTGCTCTTTTCAAAGTTGTGTTGATTGTTCAGCTTTTATACTTTATATTGGGCTGACCCACGTATATACTTCCGCTCCCCGCCCCATGTTAGTCTGGCTAGCTCAGGAAGACATTACTCTCTACTGATGATCTCAGAGAAGGCTATTTACACAACCCCATGATCCAGTGGATACAGCTATATATCTAAAGCAAAGGTCACCCTCGAGTCCCTTGTGCTAAGTTCAGCTTTCTTCACAATAATTAGTGGCCATTCCTTACATTCTTCCCTGAGTTCATCATTCTTGTCCATCTCCTCTGAGCATTCCATTGTAGGGGTTTGTTGATTGGTCACACTGAGGAAGCTGAGTCTCACAGAAAGGCCAACTGAGGCATCCGGACTGCACCGAAAGGCCCACCAAGGCATCTGTGCCACAACAGAAGTCACACCAAGGAAGCTGGGCCTCACAGAAAGGCACCTGGGCCTTGTTGACAGACCTGCTGAGACTGCTGAGCCTCACCAAATAGCATTCCAAGGAAGCTGTGTCTCGTGTAAAGGCCCACCAAGGCAGCTCAGCCATGGAGAAAGGCCTGCTGAGGGAACTGGGCCCAAAGAAAGGCCTGACAAGGCATCTGGGCTGTACTGAAAGACCCACTGAGGCAGCTGGGCTGTACTAAAAGGTCTGTTGAGGCAGCAGGGCTGAAATGAATGGTACACTGAGGCATCTGGGCCTCACAGAAAGACCTGCTGAGACAGCTGGGCCATGCAGAAAGGCACACGGAACCACTTGGGCCATGCAGAAAAGAACAGTAAGGTGTCTGGGTGGCATGAAAAGGCACACCAAGGCACCTGCACTGCACTGAAAGGCACACAAAGGCCTCTGAGCCATACTGGAAGTCACACTGAGGCACCTGGGCCACATCAAAAAGTACATTGAAGAAATAGCCAAAATGCACACTGAGAGCCCTGGGAAGTTATAAAAGGAACGCAGAAGCACATAGGATACACAGAAAAGCATACTGAGGGAGCTGGGCCTCACAGAAAGTTCCACCAAGGCAGTTGGAGTGCACAGAAAGGAACACCAATGTACCTGAGTGGCACCAGAAGTCATACCAAGGCCTCTGAGTTGTGCCAAAAGGCACGCTGAGGAAACTGAGAAGGGCCAACGCACACCAAGCCACCTGGGCTGAACCAAAAGGCACACTAAAGCACCTAGAGAAGCCCAAGAGGAGCAATGTGGCATTGGACTGCACCGAAAGGTCTTGCTGAGGAACCTTGACCACACTGAAAGCCATATAGGTTCAGCGGAGTGGTGTCAAAAGGCCTACTGAGGCATCTGGACCATGCCAAAAGGCCCACTGAGACAGCTGGGTCTCACAGAAAGGCCCACTGAGGTTGCTCAGCTGCGCAGAAAGGAACACTGAGGTACCTGGGTTGCACCAAAAGGCACACCAAGGACCATGGGCAGCACCAAAAGGCCTGCCAAAGCTGTTGGGCCATGCTAAAAATGCCACCAAGGCAGCTGGGCTGCACATAAAGGAATGCTAAAGTACCTGGACTGCACCGAAGGGCCCACTGAGGCAGCTGGGGAAGCCAGAGAGACACACTGAGGCATTGGACCAAACTGAAAGGACTGCTGAGGCACCTGAGCCATGCCGATAGCCCTGTAGATGCAGCTGGGCCACACTGATAGGCCCACCAATTCAGCTGGACCATATGAAAAGACACACGGAGGCATGTCAGCTATACCAAAAGACACAAGGCATTTGGCCCACATTGAAAGCCACAATGCAAAACAGAGGCAGCTGGGCTGTGCTGAAAGGCCTGCCAAGGCAGCTGGGCCATGCTGAAAGCCCTCTAAATGTATCTGGGCAGGGCTGATAAGCCCACTGAAGCAGCTGAGCTTTGATAAAAGGTGCCCTGAGAGCCCTGGGGTGTTCCAAAAGGTATACTGAGGCACCTGGATTGCACCAAAAAGCAGGCCAAAATGCTAACCTGTGCCACACTGAAAGGCCTGCCATGGCAGCTAGGCAATGCTGAAAGCCCTTCTAAGGCAGCTGGTCTGCACATAATGGCCTGCCAAGGCATGTGGGCCATATCAATAGCCCGGGCAAGAGCTCTGTGCCATCCCAAAATGCAAACCCAGAGTCCTGGAGGATGTGAAAATGCACACATAAATATCTAGGTCATGTCAAAAGGCCCACCGAGGCAGCTGGGCTGCACTAAAAGGCACACTGAAAAAGAAACTAAAAGAAACCGAGGTACTGGACTGTGTCCAAGATGCACTGAGGGCAAAAATGGCACACGGAGGCTCCTGGGGCATCCTGAGATGCACACTGAGGAAGTTGGATAGTACAGAAATGAACACCAAGGAAACAGTGTGGCAATAAATATGCATGCTGTGAGTCCTTGGCAGTGATAAAAAGCATGCAGAGGCACAAAGGATATGCAGAAAAGCACACAGAGTCATCTGGACTGCACCAAAAGGCCGTCTGAGGTACCTCGGTGTAGTGATTCTGATTGTGAGACCACTGTACATCAATGAGTTAGCGATCCACATAACAGTTAACCTGAGTAGGCCCAGGCCTGTGCCACACTGCTCTATGCTGTACGTACAGCTTTGCCTTTAGACCTGTGTTGCACTGGACAGATTCTTCGGCCACAGGATAAACTTATCCAGCTCATTTTAACAGAAGAACATGCAGGCAGTTCCCACTTTGTATAGGTGATTATGCCACCTGCATGGCCTTGCCTTTATTATAAGTGCAGCAAGAAGTTTTCATGTGAACATCCTTTCTGTTTAACAGTAGAAATGATGAATAGAGTTGTTTCTTGTAAGAAAAAACTATAAGAGCTCAAATGACCAAAAAGAAGGAACCTTTCTCCATGGACAGGATCTGCACAGTGTGCCATGGGAAAATCCATCTGGGGTCTGTCCAATGCTGCATGAACACAGGGTTCCCAGCATCTGAATGGACATAAGATTTACTAGCAATCTATATTCTTCTTTTAATTCTATCTTATAAAAACAGCTATTTTACAAAGGCATTTGTTGTCGTGCCTTTCTTACTGAGATCCAGAAAGAACCCTGTACCATCTGTCTCTCCCTTCCCCCTCCTTCCCAATGCAGAATACTGAGCCACACCAAAAGGCCTGCCAAGACACTCGGGCCACACTGAAATGGACACTGAGGCATTGGGGCAACAAAGGAAGGTATGCCAAGGGCCCTGGGCCACACTGAAAGTGAGGTCCATGGTGCAGAGAGGTACTGAAAGACACACCAAGGCACATGGGGCTGTCCTGGTTCTGGCAAGGATAGAGTTAATTTCACAAGGAGCCAGGACAGATGAGCCAAGCTGGCCGGGGGCTATTCCATACCATGTGACATCATGCTCACCATAAAAGGGGGCTAGTGGGGCAGGGGCGGATCTGGCGTGGCTCCGGGACAGGGGTTGAGCATCAGGTCAGTTGGTCTTGGGATCAGTAAATCGTTCTCTGTTATCACCCATTGTTACTATCTGTTATCAGTACTGTTGTTGATTGTTTCCCTCTCCCTTGCTGTCCCAGTAAACTGCCCTTATCCCAACCCTCGAGGCTTTGCCGTTGTTTTTCCATTCTCCTCCCCATCCCGCCGGGGGAGGGGTGAGCGAGCGGAGTGGCACTTAGCTGCCGGCTGGGGCTAAATCACATCAGGGCATATTGAAATGCCCACTGAGGCAACTGAAACACACCGAAAGGCCTGCCAAGGCACCTGGGCTGCACTGAAATGCCTGCCAAGGGAGCTGGGCTGCAACAAACAGCACACCAAGGCATCTGAGCTGTGCCAAAAGGCCTGCCAAGGCATCCAGGCCACTCTGAATGGCCTGCTGAGGCAGTTGGGCCACACAGAAAGGAAAATTAAGGTACCTGAGCAGAATCAAAAGGCCCATAGATGCAGCTGGACCATGTGCTGATAGGCTTCCTGAGGCAGCTGGCCTCACTGAAAGGCACACAAAGCCATCTGGGTCACACAGAAAGGAACACTGATGTACCTGTGTTGCACCAAAAGACTCATTGAGGCACTTGAGCTGCACTGAAAAGCTTACCAAGGCACCTGAGGCAGCCCTAGAGGCATACTGAGGCACTTAGGCTGCACTGAAAATAATACCAAGGAAACAGCACAGCACCAAAATGTGCACTGAGAGCCCTGGACAGTGATAAAAGGCACGCAGAAGCACATAGGATACACAGAATCACAGAATCAAAGAATGGTTCAGGTTGGAAGAGACCTCTGGAGGTCATCTACTCCAACCCCTCTCTTCAAGCAGGGCCACCTACAGATGGTTGCCCAGGACCATGTTCAGATGGCTTTTCAATATCTCCAAGGAGGGAGACCCCACAACCCCTCTGGGCAACCTGTTCCAGTGCTTAGTCACCCTCACAGAAAAAAAGTCTTTCCTGATGTTCAGACAGAACCTCTTGTGTTTCAGCTTCTGCCCATTGCCTCTTGTCCTGTCACTGGGCACCATTGAAAAGAGCCTGGCTCCATCCTCTTTGCACACTCCCTTCAGATATTTATATGCATTGATGAGATCCCCTCCGAGCCTTCTCTTCTCTTCTCTTCTCTTCTCTTCTCTTCTCTTCTCTTCTCTTCTCTTCTCTTCTCTTCTCTTCTCTTCTCTTCTCTTCTCTTCTCTTCTCTAACAGTCTCAGCTGTCTCATTCTTTCCTCATAGGAGAGATGCTCCAGTCCCCTAATCATCTTAGTGGCCCTTTGCTGGATTGTCTGCAATTCCCCTTGTTGAACTGCATGAGGTTCCTGTCAGACCACTTCTCCAGCCTGTCCAGGTCACTCTGGATGGTAGCATGATCCTCTGTTGTATCAGCCACTCCTCCCAGTTTGTTGTTGTCTTCAAACTTACTGAGGGTATATCCTTCCCCATCATCCAGGCCATTAATGAAGATGTTGAACAGGACTGGACCCAGTATTGATCCCTAGGGTACACTACTAGTGACTGGCCTCCAAGTAGACTTTGTGCCACTGATCACCACCTCTGGGCCCAGCTGTTCAGCCAGGAAAAGCACACCAAGGCAGCTGGGTCATGTTGAAAGGCCCACTGAGGCAACCGGACCACCCAGAAAAGCCTGTTGAGGCACCTGGTTTGTGCCTAAAGGACTGCCAAGTCAGCTCAGCTGCAATGAATGGCTCACCAAGGCAACTAGGCCTTAAAGAAAGGCCTTCTGAGGCATGTGGACTCCACTGAAAGTCATGCCGATGAAGCTTAGACCTGCTGAAACCTCCACCGAGGCGAGGAAACAGGGAAGGGCCAAAAGGCACAGCGAGTAATCTGAGCTGCGCAGAAAAGCCTGCCAAGGCAGTTGAGCCATGCCAAAACTTACAGGAAAGCAGCTGGGCTGTGCATAAAGGAAAACTAAGGCATCTGGGTGACACAGAAAGGCACACCAAGACCTCTGAGCCACACTGAAAGTCACACCACGGAAATGGGGAAAGGCCAAAAGGCACACCGAGCCACCTGGATGGCACACTGAGGCATCTGGGCCATGTAGAAAAGCATGCCAAAGGCCTTGAGCAATGCTGAGATACACTTAGGGCCCTGGGGCACACCAAAAGGTACCTTCAGGGCCATGGGGGGAGCTGACAGATAGGCTGAGGTACCTGGGATGCACCCAAAGGTCCACCAAGGCACCTGAGCTGTGCTGAAAGGCCCACCAAGATACCTTGTCCCAGTGATGCAGCTGGGCTTTCTGAAGGCTGTTCAGGTGGACCACATAGAAAGGCCTGCCAAAACAGCTAGGCTGTGCTGAAAGGAGCAATGAAAACAAAAACTGAGGCATCTGGGCCACACCCAAGGCACATCCAGGCACCTGATCCTCACTAAAAGGCCTGCCAAGAGCACTGGCCTCTGCCAAAAGGCTCACAAAAGGCAAACTCAGAGCCCTGGAGGACATCAAAATGGACACGGAAATATCTGGCTGTCCTGGGTTTGGCTAGGATAGAGTTAATTTTTACCAGAAGCTGGGACAGGACAGCCAGGACAGGTGACCCAAACTAGCCAAAGGGGGTATTCCATACCATATGACATCATGCTCACTATAAAAGGGGGCTAGTCGGGGAGGGGCGGCACGGCTCCAGGATGCATGGCTCGGGGACAGTCTGGCTTTGGATGGGTGTGAGTGTGCGGTCTGTTATATGGTCATTGGGTGAGAAACTGCACTGTGTATCACCCATTTTGTATATTCTAAGTATTGTTGTTATTTCTCTCTCCCTTGCTGTCCCAGTAAACTGTCTTTATCCCAACCCACGAGGTTTTGCCTTTGTCTTCCCATTCTCCTCCCCATCCCATCTGGGGGGAGGGGTGAGTGAGCAGCTGCGTGGTGCTCAGCTGCCAGCTGAGGCTAAACCATGACACTGGCTTATGCTGAAAGGCCACTGAGATACCTAGGCTTCTCCATAAGGTTGACCAAGGCATCTGGGCCATTGTGAAGGTCCAAGGTAGCTGGGACACACACAATGGACCACCAAGGCAGCTTGGTCGTTCTGAAAGGCCCACTTAGGCAGCTGGGTAGCGCAGAAAGGCCCACTGATGCAGATGGGCCATGCCAAAAGGCACACTGAAACTTCTGGGCCACATAGCCATGCAAAGGACCCTGGGTAACAGTGAAAGGTACCTTCAGGGCCATGGGGGAAACCAACAGACTTGCCGATGTACATGGTTATAAGGCCCTGATAACAAGTTATTGTCGCAAACATCCGTCTTGACCCAAGTAGGGATAAACTGTTAACGTGGAAATCATAGAATCATAGAATCATAGAATGGTTTGGGTTGGAAGGGACCTTAAAGATCATCCAGTTCCAACCCCCCTGCCATGGGCAGGGACACCCTCCACTAGACCACATTGCCCAAAGCCTCATCCAACCTGGCCTTAAACACTTCCAGGGAGGGGGCCTCCACAACCTCTCTGGGCAACTTGGTCCAGTGCCTCACCACCCTCACAGGGAAGAATTTCTTTCTAACATCTAATCTAAATCGACCCTCCTTCAGCTTGAACCCATTACCCCTTGTCCTGTCACTACACTCCCTGATAAACAGTCCCTCTCCATCTTTCCTGTAGGCCCCCTTCAGGTACTGGAAGGCCACAATTAGATCTCCCCGGAGCCTTCTTTTCTCCAGGCTGAACAATCCCAACTCTCTCAGCCTGTCCTCAGAGGAGAGGTGCTCCAGCCCTCTGATCAGCTTCGTGGCCCTCCTCTGGACTCGCTCCAACAGCTCCTTGTCTCTCCTGTACTGGGGCCCCCAGAGCTGGATGCAGTACTCCAGGTGGGGTCTCACCAGAGCGGAGTAGAGGGGCAGGATCACCTCCCTCGACCTGCTGGTCACGCCTCTTTTGATGCAGCCCAGGACACGGTTGGCTTTCTGGGCTGCAAGCGCACACTGCCGGCTCATGTTGAGCTTCTCATCAATCAATACCCCCAAGTCCTTCTCCTCGGGGCTGCTCTCAATCCATTCCTCTCCCAGCCTACAGTCGTGCTTGGGATTGCGCCGACCCACGTACAGGACCTTGCACTTGGCCTTGTTGAACTTCATGCGGTTCATACAGGCCCACCTCTCCAGCCTGTCCAGGTCCCTCTGGATGACATCCCTTCCCTCCAGCGTGTCGACCACACCACACAGCTTGGTGTCATCGGCAAACTTGCTGAGGGTGCACTCGATCCCGCTGTCTATGTCGCTGACAAAGATGTTGAACAGTGTTGGTCCCAGTACCGACCCCTGAGGAATGCCACTCGTCACCGTTCTCCACTTGGACATTGAGCCGTTGACCACAAGTCTTTAAGTGCGACCATCCAGCCAATTCCTTATCCACCGAGTTGTCCATCTGTCAAATTCACGTCTCTCCCATTTAGAGACAAGGATGTCATGTGGGACAGTGTCAAATGCCTTGCACAAGTCCAGGTAGATGACATCTGTTGCTCTTCCCTTATCCACCAACGCTGTAACCCCATCATAGAAGGCCACCAAGTTTATCAAGCATGATTCACCCTTAGTGAAGCCACTTTAGAGACAAGGACATCATGTGGGACAGTGTCAAATGCTTTGTACTTCTCCGGACTGCCAGGACTTCTCAAATATGATGGCTAGTGGCTTAGCAACTTCATCTGCCAGTTCCCTCAGGACCCATGGATGCATCTCATCAGGTCCCATGGACTTGTGCACCTTCAGGTTCCTTAGATATTTTTGAACCTGATTTTCTCTTAAATTTGGTGGTTCTTCATTCTCTGAGTCCCTGCCTTTGCCTTCTGCAACTTGGTCGTGTGGCTAGAGCACTTGCCAGGGAAGACTGAGGCAAAAAATTGTCGTTGAGTACCTCAGCCTTCTCCATATCCCAGGTAACCAGGAGTCCCATATCATTCTCGACGGGGCCCACATTTTCCCTCGTCTTCCTTTTATCACTAATGTACCTATAGAAGCTTTTCTCTATCAGCCCACCTGCCTCAAGAGGCCTTTATGTGTAGCCCAGCTGCCATAGCTGGACCTTCAGAACAGCCTAGTTGCCTCAGCAGGCCTTTCGATGTGGCCCAGGTTCATCAGTGGGCCTTGTGGTTTGTCCCCGATGCTTTGATGTACATTTGTATTGAGTTTGGCTGAGATGGAGTTAATTTTCCCCACAGCAGCCCTCATAGTGCTGAGCTGTGTATTTGTAGCCGGCAAACTGTTGATAACACACCAGTGTTGTGGCTATTACTGAGCAGTGCTGGCACACATCAAGGCTGTCTCTCCAACATTTCTCCCTCCCTCAGCAGTAGGCTGGGGGTGGGCAAGAGGTTGGGAGAGGACATAGCCAGGACAGCTGATCCAAACTGACCAAAGGGATATTCCATACCATATGATGTCTGTTCAGCAATAAGAAGCTGAGAGATAGGGGGAGGAATGGGGCAGGGGCATTCGTTTTCACAATGTTTGTCTTCTGGAGCAACCACTACACGTACTGAAGCCCTGCTTCCCGGGAAGTGGCCGGACATTGCCTGCTGATGGGAAGTAGATAATAATCTTTTGCTTTTTGTTTGCTTCCACATGCGGTCTTTTGCTTTTTCTGTATTAAACTGCCTTTATCTTGATCCACGAGTTTGGGGTTGTTTTTTCCATCTTATTTTCTCCCCTCCCTGCCTTGTTGAGGAGGGGAGTGATAGAGTGGCTTGGTGGACACCTGGCATCCAGCCAAGGTTAAACCACAACATTTTAATGTCGTCCAGGGCCCTGCATTTCTCTTTTGGTGTCAGTGCTCTCCATGTGCTTTTCTGCACAGCCTAGCTGCCTCATCGGTCCTTTTGGCCTGACCAAGTGCCTCAGTGGGCCTTTGGCTGTGCCCCCAATGCCTCAATGTGCCTTTAAGCACAGCTGAGTTCACTTGCCATGACTTTTGGCATGGCCCAGCTGCTTCAGTGGACCTTTTGGCATGAACCAGATACTTCTGTTTGCATTTTGACATCCCCCCCCAGGCCCTGGATTTGACTTATGAGGTGGCAAAGTTTTGTTTGCAGGCTTTTCGGCATGGCCCAGCTGCCTTGGCGGGCCTCTTGGCTTGCCCCAGGTGCCTCAATAGGTCTTTGGGTGCATACCTGGTGCCTGAGCATGTCTTTCACTGCCTCCCAGGGCATTGGACCTGTCTTTCCATGTGGCCCAGAGTCCTGGGTGTACATTTCAGTGTCACCCAGGACCCTTGATGTGCTTTTCTATGTGTCCCTGACACCTCATGGTGCCTCTAAGCATGGCCCAGCTGCCTTGACAGGCCTTTCAGAACAATCAAGGTGTTTCAGCTGGCTTTTAAGTGGAGCCTAGCTGCCTTGGCAGGCCTTTCAGTGCAAGCTAGATACTTCTGTGTGCATCTTGATACCCTGGAATTGCCTATTGGGGCCGTCCAGTGCTCTTGGCCATTTAGCGTGGCCCAGCTACCTAAGCGGGCTTTTCAGTGTGGTCAGGGTGCCTTGACAGGTTTTTGGAGTGGCCTAGATACATTTGTGGTCCCTTCAGCATGGCCCAGATGCCTCTGTGGGTCTTTCTGCACTTCCCAGCTGCCCTTGATGGGCCTTTGGGTGCGCTGCTTGTATCCTGGCTTGTCTGTTGGTGCCTCTCCAGGGCCTTGGACATGTCTGTCACTGTGGTTCAGGACCCTAAGCGTACCTCTCAGTGTCACTCAGTGCCCTTAGCGTGCCTTCCTACATGTCCCAGAAGCCTCAGTGTGCCTTTCAGCACAGCCCAGTGGCTTCAGTGGGCCTTTCAGCATAAGCCAGATACTTCTGTGTCCATTTTGATATCCTCCATGGCCCTGGGTTTGCCTTTCGGTGTGGCCCAGCTTTCTTTGCAAGCCAGTGCTCTTGGTGGGCCTTTTGGTGTAGCCCAGCTTCCTTGGTGGGCATTTCTGTGTGTCCCAGCTGACTCGGCTTGACTTTCAGAACAGCCCAGCTGCCTTGGTGTGCCTTTCAGGATGCCCCAGGCCCAGGACCTGCATTTAAATTTTGCCCAGGGCCCTGAGTGTGCCTTTCTACATGGCCTCGAGGATTTGGTGTGCCCAGGTGTATTGGTGGGACTTTTAGTGTGACCCAGATGCTTTGCTGTGCATTTTGACTACCTTCAGGTCCCTGTGTTTGCTTTTGGTGTTTCCCATTGTTGTTGGTGTCCCTTTCTGTACAACCCAGTTGCCTCTGCAGGCCTTTTGGCACTGCTGAGGTGCCTCAGTGTCCCTTTCGTTGTAGCCCTGGTACCTTGGTGTGCATTTTGACACATCACAGGGCCCTTGGTGCTCCTTGGGTGCAGCCCAGATGCCTCTGTTTTTCAGTGTGCCCGGTGCTCTTGGTATGCCTTTCTGCCCAGCCTAGCTGTCTCAGCAGGCCTTTTGGTGTGCCCTGGCTGCCTTGGCAGGCCTTTCAGCACAGCCCAGGTGCCTCAGTGGGTGTTTTGGTGTGGCCCAGCTTCCACAGTGGGCCCTTGGGTGCACCCCAGGTACCTCAGTGTGTCTGTCAATGAAGTCCAGTTGCCTCAGCAGGCCTTTTTCCATGGCCCAGCTATCTTGGCAGGCCTTTCAACCTGGCCCAGGTGCCTCAGCATGTCTTTCTGCATGACCCAGCTGACTCAGTGAGCCTTTGGGTGAGCATCATTGTCCCATCCCACTCAGCGGGTTAGGATGAGGTTAAATTTTAAATTCTCTGTGCGGTTATCAGGAGTAACGACAATTACTCTAGAGGTTCAAACAAATCACAAATTTACTTAATACTCAGCAGAACTACAAAAGATCGTGGCTTGGCAAAAGTTATAACAATACTTAAAACTTAGCAGAACTACAAAAGGTAATGGCTTAGCAAAACTTGTGATGATATTATCTTAATATGCCGAAAATGAAGTTACAGATGGAGAGTGATAGAGAGGAAAAGAAAGAGAGAAAGAAAGAGAGAGAGAGAAAAGATATCACCACCCTTGGATCCAGCGATGTTCTCTGCTTGTAGTTGTAGTCCTCAGGTGGCGGGCACGCGCCAAGAGCTTGTGTTTCCCCTTTTTATAACCCAAAATGCTCTGCATAGGCGGGGGTCTGTCATCACTGAGCAGGCGCAGTATGTACTCAGGAATGTTCTAGAAATGAGTCGGTTGGTTGTGGGGGTCTTGGGGGTCAAGTAATTTTGCCATATTCCTGTTATAATATGCAGGATCATATCTTAACCAGGAAATTTTTTCTGACTTATTAAAAAGAAATTATCTTATATAATTAACTTTAGAGATGTATACATATCATGAATATTTAAAGTTACATTAGAATAATCATTAAACTTAAATGCATGTGTTTGTATATTTCCAGGGTGATGCTTTATGTTTTTCAAAACTCAGTTATGCGGTAGCTTGGTTCATCAGAGAATAAATGACAATATATATTTTTCTATCTGCCTTGAGGGCCCCACTATTAGCTGGAGAACAGGATGCTACAGATTACATTGTGAAGGGACTGCAGAAGAAATCCTTGATGTATAGCCACAGCTTTGTGACTGTGAAAGTGAAAATCTTCACAGAGAAGAATAAAAATATTTAAAATTAATTTTTATATCAACACTTCTGGAAGAAAAAAAAATCTACCTTCATTAGTTTTTTGCATGGCTCTTCCATCTGTGAAATATATATCTGTAGTGTTGGCCAAGCAGTACCTTGGTGTTCTGTAGAAAAGGAAATTAAGATCCATTGTCTTTATGAGTTCTCTGCAGTAAACTCTAAAAAGACAGTATCAGCCAGGATAGGAACAGCTTCTTACTATATGGTATGTTTAGTCTAGTCAATCCTGGTGTCAAATGGCCAGCTGGACTGCATGAGGCTAGTAAAATCAAAGTAAAAGTACAACTGATTTCTGTAATATCTTAAAAGACTAAACTAGTAACCGGACATGGGGAGAGGGGGGACCTCTTCAATGCCTTATGCTGACCTCTTGTAGTTGCTGCAGAGCAAAATGAATGGGTAGGTAACTAGGCCTGGAAAAATAAAAAAACCTAAAGCTGGACTCTTGCATTTATATGTGTATATATGAAATATTTTTGTCTACTTTCATTGAACCAAAAATGAACTGAGTTTAACTGGTTCAGTTGGAGGGAGTTATTAGCTAGCCATGTGTTGAGGGCGCCTTTTGGCCAACTCTAGTGTGGTTCTGTCTTGAACGTTATTAATCACTGTACTGTAATGAACCTAGTTGATCCCCTTCACTATTCCCATACTTTTTCTAAGGAGGTGGTTTTGGGTTTGTGTGTGAGTGAATCCTTTGAGGGAGGGGAACAGGAACACATTTCAGAAATATTTCACACAAGATATTTTCTTATGCAATATCTTAAAGTTAATAAGAATGTAATTTGACAATGCAGGCATTTAATAGCTTTTTAAAGTGAGCATACATACATATATTAATCATCAATGAATATTAAATTGCGGTAGATACGGTAAATATATTAAAGGGCTAGATGAGTTTACTCATAGCAATTAAAGTTGTAATCTTAATTTAAATATCAAAGAAGTCCACTCTTAGCTTTTTTGCTTCTACTGTCGTGGTTTTACCCCAGCCAACAACTAAGTGCCATGCAGCCGCTCGCTCACTCCCCCCACCCAGTGGAATGGGGGAGAGAATCAGAAGAGTGAAAGTGAGAAAACTCATGGGTTGAGATAAAGACAGTTTAATAGGTAAAGCAAAAGCCACATGTGCAAGCAAAGCAAGACAAGGAATTCATTAATCACTTTCCATGGGCAGGCAGGTGTTCAGCCATCTCCAGGAAAGCAGGGCTCCACCACACGTAACGATTACTTGGGGAAGACAAACGCCATCACTCTGAACGCCACCACCCCCTCCGTCTTTCCTCTTCCCCAAGTCCCTTATAAGATGAACATGATGTCATATGGTATGGAATATCCCTTTGGTCAGTTGGGTCAACTGTCCTGTCTGTGTCCCCTCCCAACTTCTTGTGCACCCCCAGCCTACTTGCCGGTGGGGTGATGTGAGAAGCAGAAAAGGCCTTGACTCTGTGTAAGCACTGCTCAGCAATAACAAAACACACCTCTATATAACAAAAACATCTCTGTGTTATCAACACTGTTTTCATTACAAATCCATAACAGAGCCCCATACTAGCTACTATGAAGAAAATTAACTCTCTCAGCTGAAACCAGGACAGTTAGTCTAGACTTTGAATTGGATTTTTGTAAATCAACAGTATGACTAAAAGGATGAGACTATAACTAAGTTGTCAATGCAAGATGTGTTCTTTCCCTCTCTGCTCCTTGTAGCTTGCTTTGCTACCTCGCTGAACTGGTTCTATGTGGGCTTTTATTTTATTTAAACTTTTTTTAAAAAAAAAAGCAAAACAACATGGAAAGCAAAGTTAAGGGAGAATCATAGAATCATAGAATCATAGAATCATAGAATGGTTTGGGTTGGAAGGGACCTTAAAGATCATCCAGTTCCAACCCCCCTGCCATGGGCAGGGACACCCTCCACTAGACCACGTCGCCCAAAGCCTCATCCAGCCTGGTGTTAAAAACTTCCAGGGAGGGGGCCTCCACAACCTCTCTGGGCAACCTGTTCCAGTGCCTCACCACTCTCATCATAAAGAATTTCTTCCTAACATCTAATCTAAATTGACCCTCCTTCAGCTTGAACCCATTACCCCTTGTCCTGTCACTACACTCCCTGATAAACAGTCCCTCTCCAGCTTTCCTGTAGGCCCCCTTCAGGTACTGGAAGGCCACAATTAGAACTCCCCGGAGCCTTCTCTTCTCCAGGCTGAACAATCCCAGCTCTCTCAGCCTGTCCTCATAGGAGAGGTGCTCCAGCCCTCTGATCAGCTTCGTGGCCCTCCTCTGGACTCACTCCAACAGCTCCATGTCTCTCTCTCCTGTACTGGGGCCCCCAGAGCTGGACACAGTACTCCAGGTGGGGTCTCACCAGAGCAGAGTAGAGGGGCAGGATCACCTCCCTCGAACTGCTGGTCACGCCTCTTTTGATGCAGCCCAGGACACGGTTGGCTTTCTGGGCTGCAAACGCACACTGCCAGCTCATGTTGAGCTTCTCATCAATCAATACCCCCAAGTCCTTCTCCTCAGGGCTGCTTTCAATCCATTCCTCGCCCAGCCTACAGTCGTGCTTGGGATTGCGCTGACCCACGTACAGGACCTTGCACTTGGCCTTGTTGGACTTCATGCAGTTCATACGGGCCCACCTCTCCAGCCTGTCAAGGTCCCTCTGGATGGCATCCCTTCCCTCCAGCGTGTTGACCCCACCACACAGCTTGGTGTCGTCGGCAAACTTGCTGAGGGTGCACTCGATCCCGCTGTCCATGTCACCGACAAAGATGTTGAACAGTGCTGGTCCCAGTACCGACCCCTGAGGAATGCCACTCGTCACTGTTCTCCACTTGGACATTGAGCCGTTGACCACAAGTCTTTGAGTGCGACCATCCAGCCAATTCCTTATCCACTGAGTGGTCCATCTGTCGAATCCATGCCTCTCCAATTTAGAGACAAGGATGTCATGCGGGACAGTGTCAAATGCCTTGCACAAGGCCAGGTAGATGATGTCAGTCACTCTTCCCTTGTCCACCAACTCTGTAACCCTGTCATAGAAGGCCACCAAGTTTGTCAGGCATGATTTGCCCCTAGTGAAGCCGTGTTGGCTGTCACCAATCACCTCCTTATTTTCCATGTGCCTGACCATAGTCTCCAGGAGGGTCTGCTCCATGATCTAGCCAGGCACGGAGGTGAGACTGACTGGCCTGTAGTTCCCTGGGGTCTTCCTTTTTCCCCTTCTTAAAAATGGGGGTTATGTTCCCCCTCTTCCAGTCGGCAGGAACTTCGCCAGACTGCCAGGACTTCTGAAATATGATGGCGAGTGGCCTGGCCACTTCATCCGCCAGTTCCCTCAACACCCGCGGATGCATCTCATCAGGTCCCATGGACTTGTGCACCTTCAGGTTCCTTAGATATTCTCGAACCTGATCTTCTCCTACAGTGGGCGGTTCTGCATTCTCCCGGTCCCTGCCTTCTGTGACCTGGGCAGTGTGGCTCGAGCACTTGCCAGTGAAGACTGAGGCAAAGAAGTCCTTGAGTACCTCAGCCTTCTCCATATCCGGGGTAACCAGGTCACCCATTTCATTCCGGAGGGGACCCACGTTTTCCCTTGTCCTCCTCTTATCACTAACATACCTATAGAAGCTTTTCTTGTTGTCCTTGACATCCCTGGCCAGATTTAATTCTATCAGGGCTTTGGCTTTCCTAACCTGATCCCTGGCTGCTCAGACAGTTTCTCTGTATTCTTCCCAGGCTACCTGCCCTTGCTTCCACCCTCTGTAGGCTTCCTGTTTTTGGTTGACTTTGCCCAGGAGCTCCTTGTTCATCCATGGGGGCCTCTTGGTGTTTTTGCCTGACTTCCTCTTTGCTGGGATGCATCGCTCCTGAGCTTGGAGGAGGTGACCCTTGAATATTAGCCAGCTGTCTTGGGCCCCTCTTCCCTCCAGGGCTCTGTCCCATGGTATTCTACCAAGCAGGTCCCTGAAGAGGCCAAAGTCTGCTCTGCTGAAGTCCAGGGTAGTGAGCTTGCTGTGTGCTCTCCTCGCTGCCTTGAGGCTCCTGAATTCCACCATTTCGTGGTCACTGCAGCCAAGGGTGCCCTTGAGCTTCACATCCCCTACCAGGCCCTCCTTGTTGGTGAGAATGAGAATGTCCAATAAGCCTTTTGTTCTTGCAATTATATGTATGTTGCACTTTTTTTTCCCTTTAGAATGGTTTGTTACCATGAATGAGTTTCTAATTGCAGGGCTAACTGTGTTGATATGGCATCTTTTAAAAGTTGGACAGTAATGTAAAAGCATAATCTGTAGCCTATTAGCAATAATGGTATGCATTTATAAAATCTATTCTTTTTCATCTTATTGAACAAAGCAATTAACTGACATTTGATACACACATGTGTAGTGTGTGTACATACCCTGGACCAAAATGCTTCACATTCCTAAATAGTTTTTGCCTTATGACACCACTGAACTTTGTTTTTGATGGGCATTTTCTATATGACCAAAGGCTTTTGGTGCATGTTCCATTCTTTTCCCGGGAATCAGGAGGAAACTTTCTTTTGAGGAAAGTTGCATACTTAAAGCCAGTCTAGTTATGGCCCAATAAAAAATAGCTGTAACCTACTATATGGAAACCAGAGTTAGTTCTGGATTTTTATTTAATCTCCTTCCTCCTCCATTTTATTGCAGGAAGCAAAACTCTGCTGAAGTAGAAGGACAGCAGAGATGTTCTTGGGTTATAGCTGAGAGGCATATGCTATGTCTTGTGAGGGGTGGACTGCACAACTTATCACCGCTGACCCTCATCACAGATGACCCCATTCCCAAAACACTTGCAAAAAGCAAAGAATCAGAGACCAAATTCCTGTATACTTTGCTCTGCTCTCTCTCCCCTCATCTTCGTCTCTTTCTCTCACTATTTTTCTCTCTCCTCTCCCTTTTTGTCTTTCACTATCTCTTCTTCAAGAGAGTTCAAACCATGGGAAGCTGCATATAACTGACCCCTAGGCATGCAAAGAGGGAGTGGTGTCTGTTGGGAGCAGCGTCTGCAGTTTGTGTGGCAGGGCATGCGAGAGGGCAGCTCACTCTTCTAGTTATCGGGCTGCTGCCTGCTCTGCTCACCTGAGGGCTTAGGCTGCAGTCACAACAGTCACCTCAAAAAACTAGTGGCTATGCAAGCCTACCCAGCAGCTTGAGGTCTCCAGGGAATTAGAAGGGTTTATTAGGCAGTGCTTTGAGGTTATTGGAAGCATGGTGGTAGAGATGAGGCAAGGGCTGTGCTCTGCAGCAGACAGAAATCAGCTACCTAGCCAGGCTAGCTTGGAATGAGTGGAGGCAGCCACCCAGACAGAGCTTCCTATCAGGGAAGCTGCTGTTCAGGTGGAGGGCTGCAAAGTCTGAACCCCACACTCCTGGGTGGATAAGGGTGCAAGCTCCACCTGTGCAAGGGATGCTCTGGTGGAGTCACTCAGGCAACAGGTGGAGGAGCAGAAGTCAGCAGGCTATGCTGTATTAAGGAGAGTGAACAAGAAATTGAGTATTATTTGAGACTTTGCAAGAAGAAATATTAGGGCCCTGTGGCACTGACCTCCAAGGACTACCAAAGAGCCTCAACAGTGAACAGACAGCACCTTGAAGAAGGAGGTGCCATGGTCTCTGGTCACCTGTAGGAACAGGATATCACTTCACTCCCCTTCCTCGTATGTACCAACCAGAAACAGATACAAAGTCTTGGCAGCAAAGCCAATGAGCAAGATTCACAGAGAGAAATCACACCAGCAGCACATACTAAAAGCTGCAAAAGAAAGCGGCGAGTGCTAGTAGTGGGTGACTCCCTGCTGAGAAGTGCTGAGGCACCCATGTGCTGGCCTGATATACAGTCAAGGGACGTTTGATGCTTGCCAGGACCCAAGATCCAGGAGGTCAGAGACTGCCACAACTGGTAATAACAGACTACTATCCCCTACTTCTTTTCCATGTGGGTACCAATGACATGGTAAAGCAAAACCTGATCAAGATCTAGCAGAACTTCAGAGCCCGGCGGACACAGGTGCCCAAATGATCTTCTCTGTTCTGCCAGTCAGAGATAGGAGTGCAGGCAGCAGTCAACGCATCATGCAGATCAACACCTGACTTCATGGCTGGTGTCATCGCCAGGGCTTTGGTTTCTGTGATCATGGGATGTTCTTTGACAAATACAGCCTACTGGGGAGAGATGGGATCCACCTATCTAGAAGAGGCAGCAGAATCTTTGCTAGCAGATTGGCTTAGTGAATCGTGCTTTAAACTAACAAACTTGGGGGGTAGTGTCCAAAGCTGTGACACTTGTATATTCAAAAGCAACACAGTAGATGAGCGCACCTACCAGAGTAGTGAGGAATGCTCACCAACTCTCTCCAAAGGCAAGAACCCTAACACCAGTCATCTCAAGTGCATGTATACCAACACGTCTAGTCTGGGCAATCCGAGAGTTATGATGTCATAGGAATCACAGAAACTTGGTGGGAAAACTCACATGACTGGAAGACCACAATGGATGGCTACAAGCTCTTTCGGAAAGATAGGAAGGGAAGAAGAGGAGGTAGAGTTGCACTTTATGTAAAAAAGGAATTTGAGTGTATGGAGATGAGCTATGGAGACCACAAAAGTTCTATCAAATACCTTTGGATCAAGATTAGAGGGATCATCACCAAGACAGATCTTACATTATGTTTCTGTTACCGACCTCCCAATCTGGATGATGAGGCTGGATAAACCTTACTTTGGCTCCTCAATGAAGTCTCAGGCCAACAAAACCTGGTCCTCATGAGCGACTTCAATTACCCAGACATTTGTTGGGAAAACAACACAGCAGTGCACAAGTCATTCATCAGGTTTCTGGAATGTATTGAGGACTGCTTACTGCTACAGATGCTGGACTAGGAACAGTACATTGCTAGATTTACTGCTCACTAACTGACAAGACTAACTTGACAGCATAACTAACAATGGTAGCCTTGGATACAGTGATTGTAACATTGTGCAGTTTATGATCCTGCTGAGCACACTGAAGATCAGTAGTAGGAAAAAGACCCTGGATTTTAGAAGAGCCAACTTCAAGATGCTTGGAGCCCAGCTGCGAGGGATTCCATGGGAAGCATCTGTGAAGGGCAAAGGAGCTTGTGAGTGCTGGGAGTTATTCAAGAACAGCCTCCTGGAAGCACAAGAACAGTCCCATCCCCTACAAAGGGAAAGGAAGAAGGCGAAACGAGTGAGCACCCTGGCTTAACAATAAGTGTTTGGGTGTGCTTAAAAGCAAAAAAAAAAAAAGCATACCAGCTATGGAAAGGCAGCCAAATACCCATCGATGACTACAAGAACCTTGTTAGGGCATGAAGAGATGCAGTCAGGAAGGCTAAGGCTCAGATGGAACTGATATAGACCAAAGATGTCAAGAACAAGAAAGGGTTATTCAGATATGTGAGCAGTAAGCAGAAGCACAGGGAAGACCTAAGTCCATTACTAAACAGGGCAGGGAAACTAGTCACTAATAATGCTGACAAGATGGATGTTCTCAATACCTTCTTTGTCTTTACCGGTTTAGCTGGACCCCAGATCATATGATCAAGTATCTATGACAACGCATGTGTTGACTCACCAGTAGTGGAGGAAGGGCTGGTCTGTGGCCCCTTGCAAGGGTTCAATCTATATAAATCTATAGGCCCAGGCAGAATCCATCGCAGGATGTTAAGAGAAGTGGCTGACATTGTTTCAAGGCCACTGCCTATAATCTTTGAAAAGTCATGGAGATCAGGGGATGTCCCTGATGACTGGAAGAGGGCAAATGTCACATCCATATACAAGAAGAGCCCAAAAGAGGACCCAGGAAACTACAGACCCATAAGCCATTAGCTTACTTCAGTCCCTGGGAAAGTAATGGAACGAGTCCTCCTAGAAACTATTACAAGCCAAATGAAGCAGGTGATTGGGAAAAGCCCGCACGGATTTACCAGGGGCAAATCATGCCAGACTAACCTGATCACCTTCTGCAACAAAATAGCATCTTCTGTCAACATGGGGAGAGCAGTGGATATTGTTTACCTGGATTTCAGCAAAGCGTTCGATACTGTTTCCCACAGCCTTCTACTGGACAAACTAGCGAGATATTAATTGGATGGGTGGTCAGTGAGATGGGTATAAAATTGGTACCAGGCTGCACTCAGAGGGTGATTATCAATGGTTTTTACTCACGCTGGCAACCTTTTAAAGTGAGAAGAATCATTCACTGGAACAATCTCCCCAGGGACATGGTAGAGATCTCATCACTGGAGGTTTTCAGGATGTGCCTGGACAGGGTGTGAGATAATCTCATCTAGGTTCCCTTTCCCATGAATAGAATAGAATAGAATATTTTTAGCTGGAAGGGACCTACAATGACCATCTAGTCCAACTGCTCAACTACTTCAGGGTGGACCAAAACATAAAGCATATTATTAAGGGGATTGTCCAAATGCTTCTCAAACACTGACAGGCATGCAGCATCGATCACCTCTCAAGGAAGCCTGTTCCAGTGTTTGACCAACCTCTTGGTAAAGAAATGTTTCCTAATGTCAAGTCTTAACCTCCTCTGGTGCAGCTTTGAACCATTGCCACACATCCTGTCACTAAATACCAGACAGAAGAGATCAACACCTCCCTGTCCACTTGCCCTCCTCAGGAAGCTGCAGAGAGCAATGAGATCGCCCCTCGACCTCCTTCTCTCCAAACGAGACAAATCCAGAGTCTTTAGCTGCACCTCATAGGACATGCCTTCCGGCTCTTTCACAGAATCACAGAATGGTAGGGATTGGAAGGGACCTCTGGAGATCATCTAGTCCAACCCCCCTGCTAAAGCAGGATCACCCAGAGCAGGTTGCACAGGATTGCATCCAGGAAGGTTGTGAATATCTCCAGAGAAGGAGACTCCACAAGCTCTCTGGGAAACCTGTTCCAATGCTCGGTCACCCTCAAAGTGAAGAAGTTTTTCTTCATATTCAGATGGAACTTCCTGTGTTCCAGTTTGTGCCTATCACCCCTTATCCTGTCACTGGGCACCACTGAAAAGAGTCTGGCCTCATCCTCTTGAACATCCACCCTTTAGATATTTATAAGCATTGATGGGATCCCCTCTCAGTCTCCTCTTCTCCAGGCTCAACAGACCCAGCTCTCTCACCCTTTTCTCATAGGAGAGATGCTCCAGTCCCCTAATCATTCTTGTAGCCCTCTGCTGGACTCTCTCCAGTAGTTCCCTGTCTTTCTTGAACTGGGGAGCCCAGAACTGGACACAATATTCCAGATGTGGCCTCACCAGGGCAGAGTAGAGGGGGAGGATGACCTCCCCTGACCTGCTGGCCACATTCTTCTAAATGGATCCCAGGCTACCATTGGCCATCTTGGCCACAAGGGCACATTGCTGGCTCATGGTTAACTTGTTGTCCACCAGGACTCCCAGGTCCTTCTCCACAGAGCTGCTTCCCAGCAGGTCAACCCCTAACCTGTGCTGGTGTCTGGGGTTATTCCTCCAAGGTGCAGGACCCTATACTTGCCTTTGTTGAACTTCATTAGGTTCCTCTCCGCCCAACTCTCCAGCCTGTCCAGGTCTTGCTGAATGACAGCATAGCCTTCTGGTGTGTTGGCCACTCCTCCCAGTTTTGTATTGTCAGCAAACTTGCTGAGGGTACACTCTGTCCCCTCATCCAGGTCATTGATGAATATGTTGAAATAGACCCCTGGGGAACACTGCAAGCTACAGGCCTCCAATTAGACTCTGTGCCACTTATCACAACACTCTGGGCTCTGCCATTCAGCCAATTCTCAACCCACCTCACTGTCCACTCATCTAACCCACACTTCCTAAGCTTGCCTAGGAGGATGTTATGGGAGACCATGTCAAAAGCCTTGCTGAAGTCAAGGTAGACAACATCCACTGCTCTCCCCTCATCCACCCAGCCAGAAGGGTATCAGATTGGTCAGGCATGATTTCCCCTTGGTGAATCCATGTTGACCACTCCCGATAACCTTCTTCTCCTCCACATGCTTAGAGATGACCCCCAGAATGAGCTGTTCTATCACCTTTCCAGGGATGGAGATGAGGCTGACTGGCCTGTAGTTTTCCAGGTCCTCCTTCTTGCCCTTTTTGGAGACCGGAGTGACATTGGCTTTCCTCCAGTCCTCAGGCACCTCTCCTGTTCTCCATGACCTTTCAAAGATGATGGAGAGTGGCATAGCAATAACATCTGCCAGCTCCCTGAGCACTCGTGGGTGCATCCCATCGGGGCCCATGGATTTGTGGATGTCGAGTTTGCCTAGATGTTCTCTAACCTGATCCTCCTCCACCAAGGGAAGGTCTTCCTTTCTCCAGACTTACTCTTTTACCTCCAGGGTCTGGGATTCCTGAGGGCCGACCTTAGCAGTAAAGACTGAAGGAAAGAAGGCATTCAATAACTCTGCTTTCTCTGTATCCTCCGTCACCAGGGCACCCACTTCATTCAGCAGCGGCCCCACATTTTCCCTAGTCTTCCTTTTTCTGCTGATGTACTTGAAGAAGCCCTCCTTCTTGTCCTTGACATCCCTTGCCAGATTTAATTCCAAGTGGGCCTTAACCTCCCTTGTTTCCTCGCTGCATACGCTGACAACATTCCTATATTCCTCCCAAGTGGCCAGTCCCTTTTTCCACATTCTGTAAACTTCCTTCTTCCCTTTGAGTTTTTCCAGAAGCTCCTTGCTCATCCATGCAGGTCTCCTGCCTCCTTTGCTTCATTTCCTATTCTTTGGGATGCATCAATATTGAGCTTGGAGGAAGTGGTGCTTGAATACTGACCAGCTCTCCTGGACCCCCCTACCTTCTAGAGTCCTAACCCATGGGATTGTCCCAAGCAGGTCTTTGAAGAGGCCAAAGTTAGCTCTCCTGAAGTCCAGGGTTGTAATCCTACCCATTGTCCTGCTCCTTCCACGCAGGATCCTGAACTCCACATTCTCATGGTCACTGCAGCCAAGCCTGCCCCCCAACCTTCACATCTCCAACCAGTCCTTCTTTGTTTGGTAGTACAAGGTCCAGCAGCACCCTTCTCCTCGTGGGCTCCTCCACCACCTGTGTCAAAAAGTTATCATCAGTGTTCTGCAGGAACCTCCTGGACTGTGTGTGCCTGGCCGTGTTGCCTTTTCAGCAAATATCAGGGTGGTTCAAGTCCCTCATGAGGACCAGGGCCTGTGATCATGAGGCTAATTCCAGCTGTCTGTAGGAGGCCTCATTGACTTCCTCTTCCTGATCAGGTGGCCTGTAGTAAACACCCACAACAGTGTCACCCATATTAGCTTGCCCCTTAATTCTTACCCATAAGCTTTTGACTTGTTCTTCATCCATGCATAGATGGATGTTTTGGTTCTGTGTGGCAAGGTTTTGGTAGTGGGAAGGTTACAGGGGTGGCTTCTGTGAGAAGTTGCTAGAAGCTTCCCCTGTGTCCAATAAAGCCAATGCCAGCCGACTCCAAGATGGACCTGTCATTGGCCAAGGCCAAGTCAATTAGCGATGGTAGTAGTGCCTCTGTGATAACATTGCAGCCTAATCCAGCCTTTAGGTGTTCTCAGGCTAGAAAGGACATGACTCTGAAGGACTCCTCAGACTAAATCAAGTAGGTTGGCCCCCTTGATATCTCCTTTGTATACAAAACTTCCCTGGTTGTCTCAAGAAGAAATATGCTTGTGTTGCCCTAGTTTACCTAGAAGCACTTATGCATTCTGCTGATATCGTGGATGCACATTATCCAGCACTTGCTGGACAATAGAGTCAGGGTCCTCAGGAGTCTTGAGGGGCTTTTCCACTTCTGTCTTGTTTTCTTCTGGAAAAACAAGAGTTATTTTCCCCCTTTCCTTATCTTTCTACTTCATAATTGCCAAGTACTTTTGAAGAGCAGCTGTATACACCTTTGCTTTCTCACAGGCCATCAAGTCTGGTTTCTGGAGAATGTCCCTCATTTCAGCATCAAAAGAGCAGACTGGTAGTGGCAGCACCCTTAGCTACTGCAGCTTATTTGCTGGCACCAGATGATACATTTTTTTCACATATTCCATCATGGCTTTACCAAAAGCCCCATATTGAGCAGAAGAGCAAAACTTAGAAGAGGACCAATAAATCCACTTGCTTGCTTCACCACTATCTTCTTTCTTTTGAAGGACACACTTTTACTGCTCAGGTTTTTAATGAATTTGTGGACCTTTTTCAATATCCGTGTCTGGTGGGGTGTAAATGGAATATTCCCCTTCAAGGTTTTCAGGGCAATTTCAGAAACGGCCTTTATCAGGTCATCAGAAGCAGTGCAGAGTATTGCTTTCCTCTGCTGGGGGGATGACTGGATGAACAGCTCCAGGAGGGACAGGTTACATTTCAGACACTGGGACATCATGTTCCAAAGTCTGCACTAGTATAAATCCAGTTCCTTTCCTTTTAATGTGTGGTGGGTTGACCCTGGCTGAGGGCCAGGTGCCCACCAAAGCCGCTCTATCACTCCCCTCTTTCATTAGACAGGGGAGAAAAGGTACAATGAAAAAAAAACTTATGGGTCGAGATAAGGACAGGGAGAGATCATTCTCTAATTATCATCATGAGCAAAACAGACCGAACTTAGAGAGGGAATTCATCTTATTTATTACTAAGCAAAACAGAGTAGAGGAATGAGAAATAAAACCAAATCTTAAAAACACCTCCCCCCACCCCTCCCATCTTCCCGGGCTCAACTTCACTCCCGGCTTCAACCTCCGCCTCCCTCAGCGGCACAGGGGGACGGGGAATGGGGGTTATGGTCAGTTCATCACACGGTGTTTCTGCCGCTTCTTCATCCTCAGGGGGAGGACTCCTCTCATCGTTCCCCTGCTCCAGCGTGGGGTCCCTCTCACGGGAGACAGTCCTTCACGACCTTCTCCAACGTGAGTCTCCTCCACGGGGTGCAGACCTTCAGGAGCAAACTGCTCCAGCGTGGGTCCCCCACAGGGTCACAAGTCCTGCCAGCAAACCTGCTCTGGCATGGGCTCCTCTCTCCACGGATCCACAGGTGCTGCCAGGAGCTTGCTCCAGCGCGGGCTTCCCAGGGGGTCACAGCCTCCTTCAGGTGCCTCCACCTGCTCCGGCGTGGGGTCCTCCACGGGCTGCAGGTGGAATCGCTACACCCCCTCATCCTTCCTCCATGGTCTGGAGGGGGACAACCTGCTTCACCATGGTCTTCACCACGGGCTGCAGGGGAATCTTGCTCCGGCGCCTGGAGCACCTCCTCCCCCTCCTTCTTCACTGACCTTGGTGTCTGCAGATGTTCTTACATCTTCTCACTCCTCTCTCTGGCTGCAAAAAAGTGCTCTCTAAGTGTTTTTCTCTTTCTTAAATATGTTATCACAGAGGCACTGATTGGCTTGGCCTTGGCCAGCGGCGGGTCCGTCTTGGAGCCGGCTGGCATTGGCTCTGTCAGACACAGGGGAAGCTTCTAGCAGCTTCTCACAGAAGCCACCCCTGTAGCCTCCCCCCGCTAACAAAACCTTGCCACGTAAAACCAACACATAATGTCAAACAGCAGTCTTTTTTTTTCTTTTTTTCTGGTATATAACTGGCTGGCCAGTCTGGTGGGAAAAGCAAAGCTCTTAGCCTAAAAGCCTCTGGGATAGAAATGTTTAAATCAACAAGCAGGTACCTACAGGGTACCTTCATAGCATATTCAAATGCTTCTAAAAAGAACCAGGCCTTGCCAGGATACATCTTCCTGGCTAGGAATGCAACCTGGAGCTTATCTATCTCAAGGGTTCTTAAATAGCACTATCTATTTTGTGTTGAGAGTGATGGTATGGCTCTTTTTACCCTGGCAAAGACATTCTGGACAATATATGAGATGCTAAGATTCCTGTGATGCTCTAAGTTAGTGAAAGTTTTCTCAGTTTCATCACTCTCACAAGAAGAGTTCATCAAATCACTGATCACAGCCATATTTACTTTATGAGGGGGAAATCAATGGTTATCACTGTAAGGGTATGTGGAAGGAGAGTGTCTGCTGCTTTAAGGATATCTAGTCAAGGACCTTTTTCAATGCAAGAAGGGATACTAAGAAATATGGTATGGAATATCCCTTTGGTCAGTTGGGGTGAGCTGTCCCAGCTGTGTCCCCTCCCAACTTCTTATACACCCCCAGCCTACTCACTGGCAGGGCAGCGTGAGAAGCAGAAAAGGCCTTGACTCTGTGTAAGCACTGCTCAGCAATAACTAAAACATCCTTGTATTATCAACACTGTTTCCAGCACAAATCCAAAACATAGCTTCATACTTGCTACTGTGAAGAAAATTAGCTCTACTCCAGGTAAAATCAGTACAGCTATAGAGAAGCTAGAGTTGCACTTCCAGGAAGATCAACTTAGACTTTGTAACTGATAAGACTGTAAACGAGGGGGGGAGACCTTGGACACTAGACTGGGAGGGAGTGAGGGAATCAATAGAAATATACAAATCCATGAAGGGACTTGCAAGGGGGAAGGGGGAACCAGGAGGAACAAAGACGAGACTAGACAGAAAGGAATATAAAATGCCTGTTGCAGATAAAATGGGACCAGTCAGTACGCTTGCCTGAAAGAATTGTACTTGATCACCACAGTCTGTCCGATCTTACAATCATAAAATCATAGAACGGTTTGGGTTGGAAGGGACCTCAAAGATCATCTAGTTCCAACCCCCCCGCTATGGGCAGGGACACCCTCCACTAGACCACATTGCCCAAAGCCTCATCCAACCTGGCCTTAAACACTTCCAGGGAGGGGGCCTCCACAACCTCTCTGGGCAACTTGGTCCAGTGTCTCACCATGCTCACAGGGAAGAATTTCTTTCTAACATCTAATCTAAATCGACCCTCCTTCAGCTTGAACCCATTACCCCTTGTCCTGTCACTACACTCCCTGATAAACAGTCCCTCACCAGCTTTCCTGTAGGCCCCTTTCAGGTACTGGAAGGCCACAACAAGGTCTCCCCAGAGCCTTCTCTTCTCCAGGCTGAACAATCCCAACTCTCTCAGCCTGTCCTCATAGGAGAGGTGCTCCAGCCCTCTGATCAGCTTCGTGGCCCTCCTCTGGACTCGCTCCAACAGCTCCTTGTCTCTCCTGTCCTGGGGCCCCCAGAGCTGGACACAGTACTCCAGGTGGGGTCTCACCAGAGCAGAGTAGAGGGGCAGGATCACCTCCCTCGACCTGCTGGTCACGCCTCTTTTGATGCAGCCCAGGACACGGTTGGCTTTCTGGGCTGCAAGCACACACTGCCGGCTCATGTTGAGCTTCTCATCAATCAATACCCCCAAGTCCTTCTCCTCAGGGCTGCTTTCAATCCATTCCTCGCCCAGCCTGTAGTCGTGCTTGGGATTGCGCCGACCCACGTACAGGACCTTGCACTTGGCCTTGTTGAACTTCATGCGGTTCATACGGGCCCACCTCTCCAGCCTGTCAAGGTCCCTCTGGATGGCATCCCTTCCCTCCAGTGTGTCGACCCCACCACACAGCTTGGTGTCATCGGCAAACTTGCTGAGGGTGCACTCGATCCCACTGTCCATGTCGCCGACAAAGATGTTGAACAGTGCCGGTCCCAGTACCGACCCCTGAGGAATGCCACTCGTCACCGTTCTCCACTTGGACATTGAGCCGTTGACCACTGTGGTGTATGATAGGCACGGACTCCGTAGGGTGCAAGTACAGAATCAACTTTATTACAGAATTTTCTGATTATATAGTATTTCTTGTTAAAAGGGGAGGCTCTTTTATTCCCCAGTCATCACCCAATTCGTGTTCCCCACATGATCTGCTATTCTGTTTTTCTCTTGCACCTGGCAGGTGCCTGTCTGTCTGTTCTCAGCTCCTTATCTCCTGGATTCGGCCACTCACATGTTATTTACGAGCTACTGAAGAATGCAAGGCCTGCTCTGTGCATATCTTTTCTTTGAACCGCTGTTTTTTGCTGCTTTAGCGCACAGGTGGAAATCGCACATTTCCCACGCCATCTTTATTCGCTAAAGCGTTGTTCTCCACGTCTCCCCCTTTTTTGTTCATGACAATCCTGTTGAGCAACAGTGTGTCCATAACACATGCCTCTATCTTCTGCACTCGTCAGATAGTCGACCATAGAATCTGTAAAAAAAACACCAAGAACAAGAAAAACAACACAGTGCCTATGCCAATAAAAACCCACATTTGAAGATTTAAACCCCTAAACCAAGTTTTCGTATTTAGCCATGATAGGTCATTTTTTAATGTGTCGAATATAGTTTGACTCATTAGTTCCTGTAATTTTTTAATTTGGTCCCTCAATTGATCATGTAAAGACTGAATATTATGTTGAAGAGATAAATCAAATATCCTTGTAAATGTTATTTCACTATTTTATAAATCGCTAAAAGTTATACAACTCCTAAAGTCTGGTGAAGACAGGGTAATACAAAAAGATCCATTACATGATAGAATAGTAGCATTGGAGGTTAGAGCAAAAGATAAGGATGGGTTGTGCAGACCATGATTTCTGCTTCAGACAAAAGCATTACATTAGCCTTTAGTTGTGTTCTCCGTCATTAGTACTTGATATAATTGTCGCTTAAAAATGGAAAGGCCCATCTGCCAAATATTTGAATGAGCCGGGAAAAAAGATAAATCTGATGTGTTAAAACTATCATTATAATACATCTGCAATTCTATAGGCCACCATATCTTAATTTTGAGGTTGATCAATCCCAGATGCAACATCATCTTGGTGTTTCTTATCGTCCTGTTCATCTTCAGTATGCGTTTTCACTTGTGCTGGCTTTACATTCCTTGCAGGGATCCAATAGGGACCTGAGGGAAGAGAAACACAAGCATATCCCCGTCCCCAGGTAAGCAAGGGGACCGGTCCTTCCCATTGACCAGATTCCAAATTTTTATAAAACACCTGAGGCTTCACGGTAGAGGATTCCTCAGTTCTAAAATGTCTATCATCTACTGCGGAACTATATTGCTTAGATCCAGATAGATTAAGAAAATTTAAAACATAAGTAGCTTTGTCTAGTATTTCCTGCGGTGTTGTCCCTACTGGATTCCCCCTTTTTTGTTTATCAATAATAGATTTCAAAGAGCGGTGGTCACGTTCTATTATTGCTTGACCAGTAGGGGAACGTGGAATTCCAGTAATATGTTCAACTCCCCAATCCTGTAAGAATAACAGAAAACGTCGAGAAACATAAGCTGGGCCATTGTCTGTTTTAACTTTCCGTGGGACCCCCATGGTCTCAAAACATCTTAAAAAAATGCTTCACAACGTCTCTGGCACGTTCTCCGGAATGGGCAGTGGCTACCAGAAAACCAGAGAAGGTGTCAATAGAAACATGAACATACTTAAGGCGTCCAAAAGAAGAAATATGTGTGACGTCTGATTGCCACAAATCATTAGCGTTTAAACCTCTGGGATTAGTCCCTGGCAAAACCGGCAAAGGGGACAGGCGCTGAAAATCCGAGCATGCTCGAATTATATCTTGAGCTTGTGCGGTAGTTAAAGAGACGTGCTTTCGTGATGAGCGTGCGTTTTGGTGGAAAAATTCATGAGCTAATTTTGCCTGATCAAAACCTCAAGGAAAAACCGCAGCCATTGTAAAATGGTCTGCTATTGTATTACCTTTGGCAAGGGGTCCTGGTAAGTTAGTGTGAGAGCGAATATGGACAATGAAATAAGAATGCTGTCTGATTTTTAAAAGCTGGGCTAGCTTTAACAATAAATCAAACAACTGTTTGTTGTCTACCTCTCGTATGAAAGCGGATTCTAAGCGCTGAACAATACCTGTAACATATGCAGAATCTGCAACGATATTAAGAAATATCCTTAGAAAATAACTCAAAGGCACGGACCGCTGCAGCTAACTCTACAATCTGTGTCGATCCAGATAAGTGAGAAACATCTGAGGCCCACTCCTCGCAGTTTGCGTGACGCCATACAACTGCAGCCTTACCTGTTTTGCCAGAACCATCGACAAATACAGTACGAGCATTCTGTAGAGGAACAGAACTCAACAAAGACCGTGGTTGAAGAGGTAAACAGTGCAAAGAACCTAATAAACGATGGCGTGGCAAAGAATACAAAATAACATTAGTATAATCAGCCAGTGCAGCCTGAAAAGTCAAACTATTACACAATACAACATGAAATTCTTCTTTGGTTAATGGTAGATGAAGGAAGGTAGGATCTTGTCCTGTCAATAGTTGACATTTCAAACAACCCTGCGAAAGAAGTCTAGGAATCATTTCTAGGGCAGTGGGCAATGTTTTTGCAAAAGAATGTGGCAAAAATAACCATTCCAAAATGCGTAAAGCATGCTCTTCCTTCTGCACCTTCTCATCCCACTGACCTAGGAGAGCATATGGTTGAAAGGAATGATAAATGATAAACAATCGAACTGGCAATTGCAGAGAAATTCGATGAGCAAACGTAAAATTAATTTTATCTATCACTCTCTGCAGCGCCGACTGGGCTGCTTCTGTCAATTGTCTAGGAGAAGTGAGTTCAGGATTCCCCTTCAACAACGAAAACAAGGGCGACAGTTCGTGTGTCGTTATTCCCAACAGTGGTCGAAGCCAGTTAATTGTCCCCAACAACTTCTGTAAGTCATTTAGAGTACTCACTGTAGTAGCAAGTCCTATAGACTGTGGATATACATGCGAATCAAGAAGTTTCCAGCCGAGATGATACCTCCATGGAGGGAGTGACTGTACCTTTTTCGTCACAATTTGGAGACCGTATCGCCGAAGCTCAGCTACGAAACTGTCAAAAACTTGGGAAAGAGATGATTCAGTTTCCACAGCCAACAAAATATCGTTCATATAATGATATAACATGATTGCATCATATGTTTTGCGAATATTTGACAAGGCCTCACTAACAACAATTTGACATATAGTCGGGCTATTTTTCATTCCTTGCGGTAAAACCACCCAATGAAAACATTGCATGGGTCCATCATTATTAATCACAGGAACCGAAAAGGCAAAATGAACACAATCTTCAGGATGTAAATGAATGGTAAAAAAGCAATCTTTTAATTCAATAACCTTCAAATGCCAATTGTCCGGAATCATAGTGGGATTAGGAGTTCCTAGTTGCAAGGCCCCCATAGGTGCCATCACTGCATTAATAGCTCGGAGGTCCTGCAACAATCTCTATTTACCAGACTTTTAAGGAATAACAAATATAGGAGTATTCCGAGGGCTCGTGGAGGGAACAATATGGCCTAATTGTAGCTGCTCTTGCACCAATTCATGAGCCCTTTCTAGCTGCTCACCTTTCAAAGGCCACTGATCTACCCATACTGGCTTATCTGTTAACCAAGTCAGTTTGGGTCGCGGCTGAACGTCAGTGGCCCGTGTTAAAAATGTGTCGTTATTGTCATGTTCCATTGTTGCAAGAGATCGCGACCCCATAAAGTACATGGCACAGTTAAAACATATGGTTTTAAAAACCACTTGTTTGTTTTCAGGACCTTCCACGGACAAGGAATGCATACTCTGCCAAGGTATTTGTGTCCCTCCAATTCCAGTAATAGCAGCAAACGCCTGTACTAATGGCCATTCCTGTGGCCAGTCCGATCGTTGAATAATAGAAACATCCGCTCCGGTGTCCACTAGGCCAGTGAACACCTGACCGTTTATTCTACAAGTCAACATCGGTTGTCCCATGGTAATCTTCTGTGTCCAAAAGATGTGAGGCAGACCTGTACTACCAAACCCAGAGGACCCCCTTTCACCAACATGGGCGGAAATTTTAGTTTGAATTTGAGTGTTGGGCAGCAAAAGCAATTGTGCAATTCGCTCTCCAATAGGTATAGTACAAGGTGGCGCAGGGGTCCAAACCATAATTCTTATTTCCCCAGTATAATCGGAATCTATGACCCCAGGCAAAACAAATAAACCTGCTCTGGAAGTGGAGGAACGACCGAGCAATAAGGCACATAGACCCTTAAGCAAAGGTCCATACACTCCTGTCGGCACTAGATGTACTGACTGATCTCGAATTACCGTGGATTGACTGGTGGCCAGGTCCAACCCGGCGCTGCCTGCTGTGGCTGGTCTGAGAGACTCGACTGTAGTGAGTTGCCAGCGTTCATCTCGCTTATTTGTGCCGGCCATGTCAAGGACTGTGCTGGCAGGGGCGGGGGCTGGGTCCTGTTGTGTAGTCTCAGGGCACCGGACCTCGCGCCCCTCCTCCCGTTTCCCGAGGTATTCTCAGGGAGCTGATTGCCCTGTTTGTCAAACTTAGAACAACATTGATTAACCCAACGGTATCCCTTTTCACAACGAGGGCATAATTGAGCAAGTTCTCTTCCCTGCCCTCCTTGTCCTCGTCCTCCTCTTCTCGCTTTCAGACAATCTTTCTTCACATGCCCTTCCTGACCACAGGAGAAACATTTAGTAGCAGCTTGTGCAACTGCCAACTGTTGAGCTAAGGCAGCAGCTAGCATATCTGCCTTATGTTGCTCAGAGCCCACGTTTTGGCATGCTCTAATAAGATCATTCAAAGTTTTTGCGTGATTACGAATAGGATCAATGGCTCGCCTGCAGTCTGTGTTTGCATTCTCAATAGCGAGCTGAAACAATAACAATTCTGCTGCTTCAGAAGAGTCTATCTGTCTCTGTAGAGCAGTTTGTAAACGATCCAAAAATTGTATGTACGGCTCCTGAGGTCCCTGACGAATGGAAGCAAATGACGACTCTCGCTTGCCGAAATCCGGCACCCGTCGGAGTGCCCTCAAGGCTAACCCTGTGGCTTGGGCAAGAACATTCCGCGATAGTCCAGCCTGTGCTATCCCGGTAGCATAATGCCCTTCTCCCATTAATTCGTCGAGACCAATAGCAGTTTTTGCCGTTAAATTGTTCATCACCTGAACTTGCACCAGCTCACGGTATTCCGAAAACCACACAGAGTACTGTGCTGCAGACAACACAAGACGTAGGATGGATTTCCAGTCTAAGGGTGTCAGTACGTAAGATTCTCCTATAACCTGTAACAAGTTCATTGTGAATGATGCCTGCAAACCATACTCCTTTATCGATTTGCGGACCTCCTTTATCACATCATATGGTAAATGAACGTATTCAGGGGGTCTATTCGGTTGATACAGCACAGGCATGGCTTGAAGAAGCGATATGTCCCCTCTTTTTAGTGCCTCTGTCCGGCACTCGTCAAGTAGTCCACCCGAGATTTTAGACTGAACAGTTCCTTGTAATGGGTAACTCGGGAGGGGGGCGGGGGTGCAGAAGGGGGCAGGCGCACGCTGAGTGGAGGGGGTGGGGGGGTGGGCATCAGGGATATCCGTTAGAGAGTCGTTTGTCTCTGTTGTTGCAAAATCTCTTCTGCCGTGGGGGCAGAAGCAGCCATCGCTTTTACAGGAGTAAGCGGAGGATATAAATCCAGCTCTCGTTCGGGATCAACAGGACCTGGATCAAAAGGATCCCCAGGGTCTGCTCCGCCCTCCGACAGCGGAGGTTCAGTCACCACCTCAGCACAGTCTGACTCCAACTCAGGATCTATTAATTCAAACGAACGAGATTCTTTTTTCGTATTTGTCTCAGCGGGTGGTAATACGGAGTCATTCACTTTCTGCAATACTGTTCAGCAGGTAGCAGAGTCCTGAGAGCAGTATAAACCACACGCCAGGTAATCAATATACCATCGGGGAGCTCCAACTGCAAAAGCTGCTTAGCTTGCAGCTCCTCTCCAACCTTCTGCCATTGAGTGAGATCATATGAGCCTTTAACAGGGAACCGCGGACAATAGTCCCGAATCCATACAAGCAACCTCACCAAATGCAGCGGAGCGACCTTAAAGCCTAGTTCTCGTAAAATACATTGTAAATTCTCTATATGCAATTTCTGTTCTCGAGTCGCTGACTGTCCCATAATAAAAAAAAACGACAGTCTAAAAAACTTCCCCGCGGCTGCTCACCTGTTTCGTCCAGCAACCGGTGATGAATATGAGTGCAGCGCAGTTTCCTCCGTCCAGCTATGCAGGGGTACACCACTGGTAATTATCCGCGCTGCTTTTCCTTCTTCTCTTTTCCAAGTCCTTCTTCTATTTTTCAAGTCCCGATTCGGGCACCATATGTCATGTATGACAGGCACAGACTCCGTAGGGTGCAAGTACAGAATCAACTTTATTACAGAATTTTCTGATTATATAGTATTTCTTGTTAAAAGGGGAGGCTCTTTTATTCCCCAAGCATCACCCGATTCGTGTTCGCCGCAAGATCTGTTATTCTGTTTTTCTCTTGCACCTGGCAGGCACCTGGCTGTCTGTTCTCAGCTCCTTATCTCCTGGATTCGGCCAGTCACATGTTTATTTACGAGCTACCGAAGAATGCAAGGCCTGCTCTGTGCATATCTTTTCTTTGAACCACTGTTTTTCGCTGCTTTAGCGCACAGGTCGAAATCGCACGTTTCCCACGCCGTCTTTATTTGCTAAAGCATTGTTCTCCACAGACCACAACTCTTTGAGTGCGACCATCCAGCTAATTCCTTATCCACCGAGTGGTCCATCCATCGAATCCATGCCTCTCCAATTTAGAGACAAGGATGTCATGCGAGACAGTGTCAAATGCCTTGCACAAGTCCAGGTAGATGATGTCAGTTGCCCTTCCCTTATCCACCAATGCTGTAACACCATCATAGAAGGCCACCAAGTTTGTCAGGCACGATTTTCCCTTAGTGAAGCTGTGTTGGCTGTCACCAATCACCTCCTTGTTTTCCATGTGCCTGAGCATAGTCTCCAGGAGGGTCTGCTCCATGATCTTGCCAGGCACGGAGATGAGACTGACTGGCCTGTAGTTCCCTGGGGTCTTCCTTTTTTCCCCTTCTTAAAAATGGGGGTTATGTTCCCCCTCTTCCAGTCGGCAGGAACTTCGCCAGACTGCCAGGACTTCTCAAATATGATGGCGAGTGGCCTGGCCACTTCATCCGCCAGTTCCCTCAACACCCGCGGATGCATCTCATCAGGTCTCATGGACTTGTGCACCTTCATGTTCCTTAGATATTCTCGAACCTGATCTCCTACAGTGGGCGGTTCTTCATTCTCCCAGTCCCTGCCTTCTGTGACCTGGGCAGTGTGGCTCGAGCACTTGCCAGTGAAGACTGAGGCAAAGAAGTCCTTGAGTACCTCAGCCTTCTCCATATCCTGGGTAACCAGATCACCTGTTTCATTCCGGAGGGGACCCACGTTTTCCCTTGTCCTCCTCTTATCACTAACATACCTATAGAAGCTTTTCTTGTTGTCCTTGACATCCCTGGCCAGATTTAATTCTATCAGGGCTTTGGCTTTCCTATCCTGATCCCTGGCTGCTCGGACAGTTTCTCTGTATTCTTCCCAGGCTACCTGCCCTTGCTTCCACCCTCTGTAGGCTTCCTGTTTTTGGTTGACTTTGCCCAGGAGCTCCTTGTTCATCCATGGGGGCCTCTTGGTGTTTTTGCCTGACTTCCTCTTTGCTGGGATGCATCGCTCCTGAGCTTGGAGGAAGTGATCCTTGAATATTAGCCAGCTGTCTTGGGCCCCTCTTCCCTCCAGGGCTTTGTCCCATGGTATTCTACCAAGCAGGTCCCTGAAGAGGCCAAAGTCTGCTCTCCTGAAGTCCAGGGTAGTGAGCTTGCTGCGTGCCCTCCTCGCTGCCCTGAGGCTCCTGAACTCCACCATTTCGTGGTCACTGCAGCCAAGGGTGCCCTTGAGCTTCACATCCCCTACCAGGCCCTCCTTATTGGTGAGAACAATGTCCAGCATGGCCCCTCTCCTTGTGGGCTCCTCTATCACTTGGAGGAGAAAGTTATCATCGACACATTCCAGGAACTTCCTGGATTGCTTGCGCTCAGCTGTGTTGTCCCTCCAGCAGATGTCAGGGTGGTTGAAGTCCCCCATAAGGACCAGGGCTTGTGAACGTGAGGCTGCTCCTATCTGCTTCATCTGCTCGGTCTCCCTGGTCAGGTGGCCTGTAGCAGACCTCCACTATGATGTCCCCTGCCCCAGCGCTCCCTTTAATCCTGACCCATAGGCTCTCAGTCAGCTCCTCGTCCATCCCCAGGTGGAGTTCCATGCACTCCAGCTGGTCATCGATGTAGAGGGCGACGCCCCCTCCTCGTCTGCCCTGCCTGTCCTTCCTAAAGAGCCTGTACCCTTCCATCCCAACACTCCAGTCATAGGAGCTATCCCACCACGTCTCTGTAATGCCAATAAGGTCATAGCCTTGCAGGTGCGCACACGTCTCCAACTCCTCTTGTTTATTCCCCATGCTCCGTGCATTCGCGTAGAGGCATTTCAGTTGTGCCCCCCCGATGAGGCTGACATTGGCTGGAGTGGCTGGGATTCTTTTGATGTATCTTCCCATTGCTACCCTGTTGGTTTCTGTTGCATCCGGATCCCCCGGCTCGTCTCCTCTAGGCTTCGAGCGTGCTGTAGTGCATCCAGCACGTCTCTGAGCAGTAGGCCGAGGGCCCTCGCCAGCGCACCGTCCCTCCAACCTGGGCACATCATCCCACAGCATGTTGCAGGCAAGCCTGATGTTATCCCCCTCCCCCTTTAAGCCTAGTTTAAAGCTCTGTCGATGAGCCCCGCTAGTTCCTGGGCAAAGATCCTCTTCCCCCTTTGAGAGAGGTGAATCCCATCAGAGTTCATCAGGCCCGGTGCCGTGTAGGCCATCCCATTGTCAAAGAACCCAAAGTTGTGGCGTTGACACCAGCCACGGAGCCATGTGTTTATGGACTGCATCCGCCTGTTCCACCCAACGTTGCTGCCCTCAACTGGAAGGAGGGAGGAGAATATTACCTGCGCTCCCGAATCCTTCAGTGACTGTCCTAAGAGCCTGAAGTCCCTTTTGATCGCTTTCATGGTGCATGTCTCTGCTTCATCCCCACCCACATGGAGGAGCAGCAGTGGGTAATAGTCAGAGGGCTGTACCAGGCTGGGGAGTTTCCTAGTGATGTCCTTGACATGGGCCCCAGGGAGGCAGCAGACTTCTCTGAGAGGAGGGTCTGCCCTGCATATCGGGCCCTCTGTACCCTTCAGAAGGGAGTCCCCTACAACTATAACTCTCCTTTTCTTCTTTGCTGGGGTGGTCACGACCTGAGGCATGGTCCTTTTGGGCCTAGGTGCTACCTCTGGAGTAGCTTGACTGTCATCCATATCCTCGCTCGAGTGGCATTCCACAGCCAGACCCTTGTACCTATTGCACAGGGGTACGTGGGATGGCGAGGTGGGTGTGGAGGAGAAGGTTCGCCGCCTGCCGCGCCATGCATGAACTTGTTTCCATTCGCTCCCGTCTTTGAGGCTGCTGCCTTCTGCCTGGCGAGGGGAGGTTACAGGGTCCCTTTCACTTTGGCTTTGGTCCATTGGCTGTCCCTGTTTCTGCGTCAGGGAGGGCAGAGCTTGGCTCCACCGGTCTATCTCTCTCTCAGCCTCTCTGATGCTCCTTAACCTCTCTACTTCCTCACGGAGTTCTGCCATCAGGCTGAGCAGGTCATCCACCTGGTCACACCTCAGGCAGCCAATCTTACTAGTGCCTTCCCCTGCCAGTGCCAAGCTCAGGCACTCCCAGCAGCCTGAGATCTGGGTGGCTGCATGCTTCTGCAGCAACTCTGCCTGTGTTGCCACATGCCTCCTGGCGAGCACAGAGCTTAGGGCTTTCTGCCTGCTGGGTGCCATGGCTGAGCTCCTTCTATGAGAGAGTGATGACCACCAGTGGACTCTCCTCTTGAGCAGGTAGACTGACTGGGCCTGAACTGCCACGCAAACTGCCGTGCCACACTCTTTGCCCTCTCTGTTTGCTGCGCTTCAGGTTGCTAGCGCTCCCTAGGCTGCTTCTTATAGGCGTCGGGGGGGTGGGCGCTGTCGCTTTGGCAACACCCAGGTCTCGTCAGCGGTTCCCACGAGAGCAGCCGGCTTGTGGCGGGTCTCTTCCATGTCCCTGGCGTTTCCCTGCCTCTGGAAAGTCAGGAAAAAAACCCTGTGCGCCTAGATCTGCCGCTCCGCTGCGGGTCGGGCCGGCACTGGAGCTGCACTCTTCGGTGACTGACTGCACATATATATATAAACTGGCAATAAATTAATTTAATTTCCCCAAGTTAAGTCTGTTTTGCCCACAATGGTAACTGGTCAGTTACTTCCCTGTCTTTATCACGAACCAAGAGCATTCTCACTCCTGTTCTTTCTATACTTTTGTTGGGGAATTTTTATTGTACTCCTTCAGGCGAATTAAACACATGTTTCTGCCTAAATATAAAAATATTTAATGAACAATGCATTGGACAGAGTCCTACCACCATAAGCAGTTCTACAAAGAGTCTGCAAAGATGCGCCATGAGCTGATTTGTTATATACACTTACACCTGCATCAATCATGTGACCATAAGAATCGGGTTCTTTAGCCCAGTGTTCGGCTCATCTCCCAGCACCAGTTCTGCTGACCAAAAGTGGCCCCTGAGTGCTTGCATTCCACAATTTCTACAAGGCAATACTGAGGCATTTCCTATCTCGTGACCAAGGGAAACTTCACTCCCTTACATGGAGTACTTCTATCTCTAGTATTCCTGCTTCCAGCCAGTTCAACTCCTTCCACAGTTAGTCCTTCTTGCACTCCATGCCAGTTCATTCCTTGGCCATGAATTAACATTGCTGAGCAGTTACAATTTGAATTTCCACTACATTCCCCTCTTTTGTGAGTAGTTATTACCCACACACATTTCTCAGGACAACCAGGTGATCAGGCCCAGTCAGCATGGGTTTATGAAAGGCAGGTCCTACTTTACTAACCTGATCTCCTTCTATGGTAGGGTGACCTGCTTAGTGGATGAGGAAAAGACTGTGCATGTTGTCTACCTGCTGAGTGGAGTTAAATCCAGTTGGCGGCCGGTCACAAGTGATGTTCCCTAGGGCTCAGTATTGGGGCCAGTTCTGTTTAATATCTTTATCTGGATGAGACGATCGAGTGCATCCTCAGTAAGTTTGCAGACGGCATCAAGTTGTGCGGGAGTGTTGATCTGCTTGAAGGTAGAAAGGCTCTACAGAAGGATCTGGACAGGCTGGATTGATGGGCTGAGGCCAATTGTATGAAGCTAAGTGCTGGACCCTCCACTTGGGTCACAACAACCCCATGCAATGCTACAGGCTTGGGGATGAGTGGCTGGAAAGCTGCCCAGCAGAAAAGCACTTGGGACTACTGGTTGACAGCCAGCTGAATATGAGCCAGCAGTGTGCCCAGGTGGCCAAGAAGGCCAACAGCATCCTGGCTTGTATCAGAAATAGTGTGTCCAGCAGGACTAGGGCAGTGATCGTCCACCCTGTACTCGGCACTGGAGAGATCGCACCTCGAATACTGTGTTTTGGGCCTCTCACTACAAGAAAGATATTAGAGCTGCTGGAGCATGTTGAAAGAAGACCAAGGAAGCTGATGAAGGGTCTAGAGAGCAAGTCTTATGAGGAGTGGCTGGGAGAACTGTTATTTTTAGTCTGGAAAAAAGGAGGCTGAAGGGAGACCTTATCACCTTCTACAACTACCTGAAATGAGGTTTGTGGTGGGTTGACCCTGGCTGGATGCCAGGTGTATTGTCCCAAAAGTGGGATCGTTTACTCGGTGTGCAGTACACCAATATACACACAGAGCAGAGGTATTTTATTTATTTCATGTCTGCGCAGAGATGGGTGCTAGGTGGTAATTCCACAAAGATAGCACACTACACACAGAATCTACAACATATTTATCTTGTTACAGGATTAGAAAAACCTGCCTAAATTTACACTAATTGGTTATTAATTACTGCATCATCTACTATTGGTCAAGCATATTTAAATTATCACGCATGCTCCTTGAGGGTGTGTGGGGGTAATTTGCATAGTCCTTTAATTGGGTGGAAAATTCTACTTTATAGATATCAGGTGCACACCAAGCTGCTCTATCGCTCTTCCTCCTCAACTGCAAATGGGAGAAATATACGACAAAAGGCTTGTGGATCAAGATAAGGACAGGGAGAGATCACTCAGCAATTACTGTCAAAGGCAAAACAGACTCAACTTGGGGAAAATTAATTTAATTCATTGCCAATCGAATCAGAGTAGGATAATGAGAAATAAAAGTAAATCTTAAAACACCTTCCCCCCAGCCTCTCCCTTCTTTCCGGGCTCAACTTTACTCCCGAATTCTCTACCGCGTCTGCCTGAGCAGGGCAGGGGTACAGGGAACGGGGGTTGTATTCAGTCCATAATCACACATTGTCTCTCTTCCTCCTCACACTCTTCCCCTGCTCCATCATAGGGGCCCTTCCATGGGAGACAGTCCTCCATGAACTTCTCCAACCTAAGTCCTTCCCACAGTCCGCAGTACTTCATTAAGCATGACACCATCCCTGCAGTGCCCCACACTACCAAAACCTTCCACATAAAACCAATACAGTGTTTGTCTTTGTCATGGTTTAACCCCAGCTGGCAACTAAGGAACACACAGCCGCTCGCTCACTCCCCCCCACAATGGGATGGGGGAGACATTCAGAAGGATAAAAGTGAGAAAACTCACGGGTTCAGATAGATAGTTTAATAGGTAAAGCAAAAGCCATGCATGCAAGCAAAGCAAAATAAGGAATTAATTCAGTACTTCCCATTGGCAGGCAGGCAGGTGTTCAGCCATCTCCAGGAATGCAGGGCTCCATCACGTGTAACAGTTACTTGGGAAGACAAAACGCTATAAAGTCCCCCTCTTCCTTCTTCTTCCCCCAGCTTTTTATTGCTGAGCATGACACCATATGGTATGGAATATCATAGAACCATAGAATCATAGAATCATAGAATGGTTTGGGTTGGAAGGGACCTTTAAAGGCCATCTAGTTTGTCCTGGTTCTGGCTAGGATAGAGTTAATTTTCACAAGGAGCCAGGAGAGGTGAGCCAAGCCAGCCAGGGGCTATTCCATACCATGTGACATCATGCTCACCATAAAAGGGGGCTAGTCGGGGAAGAGCGGGTTCAGCTCAGCGGGGCTCCAGGAAGGTCTGAGCATCCGGTCAGTGGTCGGTCGGTCCTCAGATCGGTAAATTGTTCTCTGTTATCACCCATTGTGAATATCTGTTATCAGCACTGTTGTTGATTGTTTCCCTCTCCCTTGCTGTCCCAGTAAACTGTCCTTATCCCAACCCTCGAGGCTTGGCCTTTGTTTTCCCATTCTCCTCCCCATCCCGCCGGGGGAGAGGTGAGCGAGTGGCGGCATGGTGCTCTGCTGCCGGCTGGGGCTAAACCACGTCAGTCCTTTTTTGGCGCCCAATGTGGGGCATGAAGGGTTGTGATAACGGCAAGTCTGACCCAAGTGTGTTAAAATAAAGTTGTTATAAGCATTTATAATGTTATTGAAACAGTCGCTGGTCATAATGATGTTCTGTTTGGTTACACGGCTCTGGTTTGTAAACCCGTTTTTACTCTATGTAATCCCTGCAGCGCTGTTTAACACCTCTGGGAGAGGGGTTCATGTTCTCATGTTGTTGTATTGTGTGATAACGACTTATGATATCATCGATGGTCATGAGTCTAAGCTGGTACTTGTACGTAGCATTTCTGTCATGCCCATACCTTGGTCAACGTCTCTCAGAATTGATTAATAACTGCACCCAATCTATGGGGAAGACAGGGGGGGACACCTTCTCCCACTCTTTCACCTCCCCTTTTCCCTTTTGGTTGGTTACAACAATTTTTGAGAATTTTGAATACCCTTGGAATGTTCAGGCCAGTATATTCCTATTGCTAGGTCTCCTGAATGTTTTCCAAGTCCTGTTCAGGATTAGCAAAAATTGTTTTAAGAATACGACCCAGGGATCTTCCCCGAGGTTGAATAGTCAGGGCTGGCATGGGATGTGGGAGAATGTCCAGAGGAGGGCCACGAAGCTGATCGGAGGGTTGGAACACCTCTCCTATGAGGACAGGCTGAGAGAGTTGGGATTGTTCAGCCTGGAGAAAAGAAGGCTCCGGGGAGATCTAATTGTGGCTTACCAGTACCTGAAGGGAGTCTACAGGGAAGCTGGAGACGGACTGTAGTGACAGGACAAGGGGTAATGGGTTCAAGCTGAAGCAAGGTCAATTTAGATGAGATGTTATAAAGAAATTCTTTATGATGAGAGTGGTGAGGCACTGGAACAGGTTGCCCAGAGAGGTTGTGGAGGCCCCATCCCTGGAAGTGTTTAAGGCCAGGTTGGATGAGGCTTTGGGCAATGTGGTCTAGTGGAGGGTGTCCCTGCCCATGGCAGGGGGGTTGGAACTAGATGATCTTTGAGGTCCCTTCCAACACAAATCATTCTATGATTCTATGATTCTATAATATGGGCAGGTATCTAGAGACCTTCTCACCCCCAATGGTTTGGAGCTTCACCCCCGAACAACTGCAAGACCCTGATAAAGTGGTAGAATATTTGAAAGGAAAATGCTGTGGGTATTGTAAGTAGAGGCAACTTACTGCACTGTGCTGGGCCCTGGCCACGATCTATCAAACACTGCTTGATAGTAGACAGCACCATCAGGGAGGAGAGAGAGAGAACAGACCCCCAGGCACTGCGGATACCCAAGCCCCTGCAACAGGCACTGTAGCCGAGCCAAAAGATCAACCCATACCAGTATCAGTCACCCCTACACACAAAAAGAAATACACAAGGAAATCAGTTCGCTTAGTGAAAGATGATGATGAACCGGGACCATCATGAGAACAGGAAGAAGAGCCAGAACCAGAGATAATCACCCAATCCCTGTCCCTGAGTGAGCTGCGAGGTATGTGGAAAGATTTCAGCTGCCTTCCAGGGGAGCACATGATTACCTGGCTGCTCCGATGCTGGGATAATGGGGCCGGTAGCCTGGAACTGGAGGGCAGGGAGGCCAAGCAGCTAGGATCCTTGTCTAGGGAAGGGGGCATTGACAAGGCAATTGGGAAGAAGGCGCAGGCCCTCAGCCTCTGGAGGCGACTCCTGTCAAGTGTGAGGGAGAGGTATCCCTTCAGTGAAGATGTCGTATGTCGGCCAGGCAAGTGGACCACTATGGAGAGAGGTATCCAATATCTGAGGGAATTAGCTGTGCGGGAGATGGTTTATTATGACCTGGACAATGCGCAGTTGCCCACAGACCCCGATGAAGTCCACTGTACCTGACCCATGTGGCAAAAATTTGTGCGAAGTGCACCATCATCGTATGCCAACTCGCTGGCAGTAATGGACTGGAAAAGCGAAGAGGCACCAACAGTGGACGAAGTGGCTGGCCGACTCCGGCAATATGAAGAGAGTTTCTCTTCCTCCCTCATCTCGGCTGTGGAGAAACTGTCCCAGGACGTCTGGCAACTCAAAGAGGATATATCTTACTCCCCACCTGTACAGACCCGCATTTCAGCTGTTAGGAATAAGTGTTCCTCTGCTCCGGAGAGGGGATATAGAGCATATAGAGGTATCCTGCAGTTTTATCTGTGTGACCACGGAGAAGACATGAGGAAACCTCAACCCTATGGGCACAAGTACGTGAGCTGCAAGACAAGACAGTCATAAAAAGGGATTCCTCCAGGAAAAATGCTGCTCCAGTTTCCAGCGGGCAAACCCCCAGACCAAGTGGAAGGCCAGATCACACTTATGATCCTCTTGAAGGGATCTCTAAGTCCTTTTTGCAAGAAGTGAATAGCAAATATGATGACCAGGATTAGAGGGGCCCTGCCTCCAGCCAGGTGGAGGAGAGGGACAATAGGGTTTATTGGACTGTGTGGATCCGATGGCCTGGCACATCAGATCCACAGGAGTACAAGGCCCTAGTGGACACTGGTGCACAGTGTACCCTAATGCCATCGAGCTATGAAGGGGTGGAACCCATCTCTATTTCTGGTGTGACGGGGCATCCCAACAGTTGACTCTGTTGGAGGCTGAAGTGAGTCTAACTGGGAATGACTGGGAAAAGCACCCCATTGTGACTGGGCCGGAGGCTCCATGCATCCTGGGCATAGACTACCTCTGGAGACAATATTTCAAGGACCCAAAAGGGTACTGGTGGGCTTTTGGAATAGCTGCCTTAGAAGCGGAGGAAATTGAACCATTGTCTAGTTTGCCTGGTCTCTCGGAGGACCCTTCTGTTGTAGGGTTGCTGAGGGTTGAAGAGCAACAGGTGCCGATTGCTACTACAACTGTGCACCGGCAGCAATACCGCACCAACAGAGACTCCCTGGTTCCCAACCACAAGCTAATTCATCAACTGGAGGGTCAGGAAGTGATCAGCAGAACCCACTCACCCTTTACCAGTCCCATATGGCCAGTGCGGAAGTCCAATGGAGAGTGGAGGCTGACAGTAGACTATCGTGGCCTGAATGAAGTCACACCGCCCATGAGTGCTGCTGTGCCGGATATGCTGGAACTTCAATATGAACTGGAGTCAAAGGCAGCCAAGTGGTACGCCACAAGTGATATCACTAATGCATTTTTCTCAATGCCTTTGGCAGCAGAGTGCAGGCCACAGTTTGCTTTCACTTGGAGGGGCATCCAGTACACCTGGAATCGACTGCCCCAGGGGTGGAAACACAGCCCTACCATTTGCCATGGACTGATCCAGACTGCCCTGGAAAAGGGTGAAGCCCCAGAGCACCCCAGAGATTGATGACATCATTGTATGGGGCAACTCAGCAGCAGAGGAAGTTTCTGAGAAAGGGAAGAAAATAATCCAAATCCTGCTGCAGGCTGGCTTTGCCATAAAATGAAGTAAGGTGAAGGGGCCTGCACAGGAAATCCAGTTTTTAGGAATAAGGTGGCATGATGGGCGGCATCAGATCCCTATGGATATTATCAACAAAATAGCAGCCATGTCCCCACCAACCAAGAAAAAGGAGACACAGGCCTTCTTAGGTGTTGTGGGTTTCTGGAGAATGCACATTCCAAATTACAGTCTGATAGTAAGCCCTCTCTATCAGGTGACCTGGAAGAAGAACGATTTCAAATGGGACCCTGAGCAACGACAAGCTTTTGAACAAATTAAACAAGAAATAGTTCATGCCGTAGCTCTTGGGCCAGTCCGGGCAGGACCAGATGTAAAAAATGTGCTGTACACCGCAGCCGGGAAGAATGGCCCTACCTGGAGTCTCTGGCAGAAAGCACCAGGGGAGACTCGAGGTCGACCCCTGGGGTTTTAGAGTTGGGGATACAGAGGATCCAAGGCCCGCTACACTCCAACGGAAAAGGAGATATTGGCAGCTTATGAAGGGGTTCGAGCTGCTTCAGAGGTGACTGGCACTGAAGCACAGCTCCTCTTGGCACCCCGACTGCCAGTGCTGGGCTGGATGTTCAAAGAGAGGGCTCCTTCTACACATCATGCAACCGATGCTACGTGGAGTAAGTGGGTTGCACTGATCACACAACGGGCTCGAACAGGAAGCCCCAGTCATCCAGGAATTCTGGAAGTGATCACAGACTGGCCAGAAGGGAAAGATTTCGGAATGTCGCCAGAGGAGGAGGTGACACATGCTGAAGAAGCCCCACTGTATAAAAAACTACCAGAAAATGAGAAGCCATATGCCCTGTTCACTCATGGGTCCTGTCGGATTGTGGGAAAACCTCAGAGGTGGAAGGCCGCTGTATGGAGTCCTACACAATGAGTCGCAGAAGCTGCTGAAAGAGAAGGTGAATCGTGCCAATTTGCAGAGGTGAAAGCCATCCACCTGGCTCTAGACATGGTTGAACGAGAAAAGTGGCCAATGCTGTACCTCTATACTGATTCATGGATGGTGGCCAATGCCCTGTGGGGGTGGTTACAGCAGTGGAAGCGGAGCAACTGGCAGCGCTTGAGGCAAACCCATCTTGGCTGCCCCATTGTGGCAAGGTATTGCTGCCCGACTAGAGAAGCTAGTTGTAAAGGTATGTCATGTAGATGCCCACATACCCAAGAGTCGGGCCACTGAGGAACATCAGAACAACCAGCAGGTAGATCAGGCTGCCAAGATTGAAGTGGCTCAGGTGGATCTGGACTGGCAGCGTAAGGGTGAATTCTTTGTAGCTCGGTGGGCCCATGACACCTCAGGTCATCAAGGAAGAGATGCAACATATAGATGGGCCCGTGATCAAGGGGTGGACTTGAGCATGGACGCTATCTCACAGGTCATCCATCAAGCAAGCCAAGCAGTTAAAGCCTCTGTGGTATGGAGGCCGATGGTTGAAATATAAATATGGGGAAGCACGGCAAATCGACTACATCACGCTCCCACAAACCCACCAAGGCAAGCGTTATGTTCTTACAATGGTGGAAGCAACCACTGGGTGGCTGGAAACATATTCTATGCCCCATGCCACTGCCCGGAACACTCTTCTGGGTCCTGAAAAGCAAGTCCTGTGGCCACATGGCACCCCAGAGAGAATTGAGTCAGACAACAGGACTCATTTTCGGAACAACCTCACAGACAGCTGGGCCAAAGAGCATGGGCATTGAGTGGGTGTATCACATCCCCTACCATGCACCAGCCTCTGGGAAAATGAAAAGGTACAATGGACTGCTAAATATTACCCTTAGAGCAATGGGTGGTGGGACCCTCAAACACTGGGACACACATTTAGCAAAGGCCACCTGGTTAGTTAACACTAGGGGATCTGGCAATCGAGCTGGCCCTGCCCAATCAAAATTTCCACGCCCAGTAGAAGGGGATAAAGTTCCTGTAGTGCACATGAAAAATATGTTGGGTAAAACAGTTTCGGTTTTCCCTGCTTCAGGCAAAGGCAAGCCCATCTGCGGGATTGCTTTTGCTCAGGGACCAGGGTGCACTTGGTGGGTGATGAGAAAAGATGGGGAAGTCCGGTGTGTACCCCAAGGGGATTTGATTTTGGGTGAAAATAGCCAATAAATTAAATTGCATGATGTTAATAGCGATGCACTGTATCAATGGTATGACCATAAGAATCACCCCAAACTAATGAAGGATGGACTTTGAAACTGAACAAAGTGCCACGATGATGGAACTAGAACTGACTTCAACTGGTGCCCAGAAACTTTATCGAAAAAAAATCACATCTTTGACATCCAGGCTGTGAGCATGGACCATACCAGATACACTGGCTGTGAAAACTCCGGATGCAACGTGCAACAATCCAGCAGCACGCACCATTGCTCCTGCTCTGAGAGACTGTAATGGCAGATGGAACCCAAAACCATGGACTAAATGAACTCGACAGACATTTTAGAGCGATGGCCCATAGAGTAAGGCAATGAGATCTGTAAAATAATCTGGGCATGACGTAGATGGTATGGAATAAGGGGTGGATAATGTCCTGGTTCTGGCAAGGATAGAGTTAATTTCCCAAGGAGCCAGGACAGGTGACCCAAGCTGGCTGGGGGCTATTCCATACCATGTGATGTCATGCTCACCATAAAAGGGGGCTAGTCGGGCAGGGGCAGGTTCGGCGTGTGGCTCCGGGACGGGCTGAGCATCCGGTCGGTCCCAGTCGGTCTGTCGTCGGATCGGTAAATCGTTCTCTGTTATCACCACGTCAGGAAAGCACAGGAGTCTTCTGATTAATAGCAGCTACTGCACCAGTCCTACCTCCTTGTGGCCAGGATGGCCAATGTTGTCCTGGGGTGCATTAAGAAGAGCATGGCCAGCAAGTCGAGGCAGGTTGTCATCCCCCTGTACTCTGCCCTGGTGAGGCCACATCTGGAGTACTATGTCCAGTTCTGGGCTCCCCAGTTCAAGAAAGACAGGGAACTACTGGAGAGAGTCCAGCAGGGGGCTACAAAGATGATTAGGGGACTGGAGCATCTCTCCTATGAGAAAAGGGTGAGAGAGCTGGGTCTGTTGAGCCTGGAGAAGAGGAGACTGAGAGGGGATCCCATCAATGCTTATAAATATCTAAAGGGTGGATGTTCAAGAGGATGAGGCCAGACTCTTTTCAGTGGTGCCCAGTGACAGGATAAGGGGCAATAGGCACAAACTGGAACACAGGAAGTTCCATTTGAATATGAGAAAAAACTTCTTCACTTTGAGGGTGACCGAGCATTGGAACAGGCTGCCCAGAGAGCTTGTGGAGTCTCCTTCTCTGGAGATATTCAAAACCTGCCTGGATGTGATCCTGTGCAACATGCTCTAGGTCATCCTGCTATGGCAGGGAGGTTGGACTAGATGATCTCCAGAGGTCCCTTCCAGAATTCTGTCCTTGATAAGTGAAAGCAAACAAAAACTGTGAATTGGGGCATATGGGAATAACTCTTGGCCTCCCAGTTCCCTTCACTATTTCTTTCTTATGTAGTTTATATTGTCCAGTTTTCTTATGATTCCTTCAAGGTCTTCAGATTATAATCCTCCAAGTCTGTATCTACTTGTAACCCTGCACCACATGGGGTATTAAGGTGTGGTGTCTGACATCATCACAGGACTGGGCTACAGGGGTAGGACTGGTGTAGTAGCACCAGGTGCTAAGCTTGGGTACAGTAATTTAGGTACTCCAGCTGAAATTTTAGATGGATTCTTATTTTCGTTTTCACCTAATCTTTTAAATTTGTCCTTTCATTTTTGCATTATTATCCTGTAAGCTGGATATAATACAATACAATATAATATAATATATTTCTGCTGGCACTGGTTTGCCTCCTTGTCCCATGAAAATCAAGCACTCATATGTTTCAGTTTATTATCCTTGAGTTAAATTAATTTATCCAGGTCAAAGGTTCTCTCGCCTGGAAACTGTAGTTCTGTTTTGGCACAGGTACAACCATTCCATTAGTGAGCAAGTTGGACCCATCTCTTGCCCCCATTTTTTCCCAATCATGCACCATAATTGTGGCACATGTAGCCTATTAGGATCCAGACAGGAGGAACTTTGACTCATTTACCCAATTTTTTCCTAGATTTCTCAGTGAGGGAGTACAAAGCTAAGGCCTATTCACAGTAAAGGGACAGAAAGAGAGTTTTGAGTGTCCCTGGAAGACAGAGCTTTGACTTTATCCCCTTAAAATCTGGACCCATACAAAAGGTGATGCACCGTCACCCAAGGAGATGACTCCAGAGCACGATTGGAGCTTTCAGCAATCTCAGACATTCTCAGAAATCAGAACACAAAACTTATCAGAATTCATTTTCAAACATTCATCCCCTTAATTTTGCTCCTTTATAGAATCATAGAATGGCTAGGGTTGGAAGGGACCTCAAAGATCATCTAGTTCCAACACCCCCCGCTACGGGCAGGGACAGCCTCCACTAGACCACGTTGCCTAAAGCCTCATCCAACCTGGCCTTGAACACTTCCAGGGAGGGGGCCTCCACAACCTCTCTGGGCAACTTGGTCCAGTGCCTCACCATGCTCACAGGGAAGAATTTCTTTCTAACATCTAATCTAAATCGACCCTCCTTCAGCTTGAACCCATTACCCCTTGTCCTGTCACTACACTCCCTGATAAACAGTCCCTCACCAGCTTTCCTGTAGGCCCCCTTCAGGTACTGGAAGGCCACAATTAGAACTCCCCGGAGCCTTCTCTTCTCCAGGCTGAACAATCCCAACTCTCTCAGCCTGTCCTCAGAGGAGAGGTGCTCCAGCCCTCTGATCAGCTTCGTGGCGCTCCTCTGGACTCCCTCCAACAGTTCCATGTCTCTCCTGTACTGGGGCCCCCAGAGCTGGACGCAGTACTCCAGGTGGGGTCTCACCAGAGCCGAGTAGAGGGGCAGGATCACCTGCCTCGAACTGCTGGTCACGCCTCTTTTGATGCAGCCCAGGACACGGTTGGCTTTCTGGGCTGCAAGCGCACACTGCCGGCTCATGTTGAGCTTCTCATCAATCAATACCCCCAAGTCCTTCTCCTCGGGGCTGCTCTCAATCCATTCCTCGCCCAGCCTATAGTCGTGCTTGGGATTGCCCCGACCCACGTGCAGGACCTTGCACTCCGCCTTGTTGAACTTCATGCAGTTCATACGGGCCCACCTCTCCAGCCTGTCAAGGTCCCTCTGGATGGCATCCCTTCCCTCCAGCGTGTCGACCCCACCACACAGCTTGGTGTCATCGGCAAACTTGCTGAGGGTGCACTCGATCCCGCTGTCCATGTCGCCGACAAAGATGTTGAACAGTGCCGGTCCCAGTACCGACCCCTGAGGAACGCCACTCATCACCGTTCTCCACTTGGACATTGAGCCGTTGACCACAAGTCTTTGAGTGCGACCATCCAGCCAATTCCTTATCCACCGAGTGGTCCATCCATCAAATACACGTCTCTCCAATTTAGAGACAAGGATGTCATGTGGGACAGTGTCAAATGCCTTGCACAAGGCCAGGTAGATGACGTATGTCACTCTTCCCTTATCCACCAACTCTGTAACCCTGTCATAGAAGGCCACCAAGTTTGTCAGGCACGATTTGCCCTTAGTGAAGCTGTGTTGGCTGTCACCAATCACCTCCTTGTTTTCCATGTGCCTGAGCATAGTCTCCAGGAGGGTCTGCTCCATGATCTTGCCAGGCACGGAGATGAGACTGACTGGCCTGTAGTTCCCTGGGGTCTTCCTTTTTCCCCTTCTTAAAAATGGGGGTTATGTTCCCCCTCTTCCAGTCGGTGGGAACTTCACCGGACTGCCAGGACTTCTCAGATATGATGGCGAGTGGCCTGGCCACTTCATCCGCCAGTTCCCTCAAGACATATTATAAGCACAAACTAAAATAACATTGACTTTGCTGACCACTGACATGATGGCCAGCCAGGAGAGACACAGTAGGGTAGAAGACCACATGCAAGTGGGATTTTGAAATTAGGATCTCTTGCCTCTTGTGGTGGTGCCACTTTGGGTATCCCCTATGATTCCAGTCTGATCGCTTCTGCCAGCGTGCAGCAATTCCATTCCTGATACAATTCCATTGCTCTCATTCCATTCCTAGTCTTCCTTTTGTCACCTAAATACTTGTAGAATTCTTTCTTGTTGCCTTTACCATCTCTTGCTAGATTCACTCCATGTAGGCCTTGGCTTTTCTAATCCCATCTCTGCATGATTGGGCAGCAACTCTATACTCCTCCTGAGTCACCTTCCCCTGCTTCCACCCCTTGTACACTTCCTTTTTATGTCAGAGTTCAGTTAGGAGATCCTTGCTCACCCATGCAGGCCTCCTGCCACGTTTGCTTGATTTCCTACTTGTCAGGATGGACCTTTCTTAAATTTGGAGGAGATGGTTCTTGAATATCAGACAGCTCTCCTGGACCCCTCTTCTCTCCAGGGTCGTGTCCCCTGGGATTCTCGCAAGCAGATCTCTGAAGAGGTTGAAGCCTGCTCTCCTGAAGTCCAGGTCCTGGGTCATGCTTTTTTCCCTGCTCCTTCCTCTTAGGATCCTGAACTCCACCATCTCATGGTCACTGCAGCCAAGGCTGACTCTAGCTTTCTCATCCCCAACCAGTTCTTCCTTGTTTGTAAGTGTCAGGTCCAGCAAAGCACCTTTCCTTGTTGGCCCCTCAATTACCTGTGTCAGGAAGTTGTCATCAGTGCACTCCAGAAATCTCCTAGATTGCTCAAGCCCTGCTGTATTGTCCTTCCAGTAGATATCAGGGTGGTTAAAGTTCCCCATGAGGGCCAGGGCTTGTAAATGTGAGGCTTCTTCCAGTTGTTTGAAGAAGGCCTCATCTACTACTTCTTTCTGATCAGGAAGTCTATAGCAGATACCCAGTACAACAGCACCCATGTTGGTCTGCCTGCTAATCTTTACCCATGAGCTCTCAACTGGCTCCTGACCCATTCCAAGACAGAGCTCCATGCATTCCATCTACTCTTTCACATAAAGGGCAACTCCCTTCTCCTTACCTTCCCAGCCTGTCCTTCCTGAAAAGTCTGTATCTCTTTATTGCAGCACTCCAGCCATGTGAACCATCCCATCACTTCTCTGTGATCCCAATGAGATCATAGCCCTGTAACTGCACAAAGACTTCTAACTCCTCCTATTTGTTCCCCATGCTTTATGTGTTAGTGTAGAGGTACTTCAGAGGGGCATCCTGGCAAGCTGATTTCCCACAACAGGCTTGAAAGTTCTCCCCTTAAAGTTGTTCTGCAGGCACTTCCTTTTTTACATTCCTATGCTCAAAGGGAGTCCACTTCAGTTCTGTTGTTTTGTTGATTTGTTATGTCCCTTCTCTTCCCATCACCCTGGGCCCTTTCCTTGTCTACCCTATCCCAAACTTCCTTGCTTGTTTGTTGAGGTAACCCTCTGTCCCCAACTGGAAAGGCCAGAAGATAATTAACTTCCTTCCTAAGAAAGTATGATATTTAAAATCTCATCCAGTTGGAGCTTCTGGGAACAGCCTTGCAGGGAAGATGATATAGATATCAATTACACATTAGTGATGGGCATTAGATGTTCTGAGCCACACTGTCCTAGAAAACGTCAAAATATCAAGATTATCATGACTGTCTTAATAATCTCCAAGGCAACATCAGTATCTTCTGTGTCTCCCAGATGAATCAGAGTCAGAAATGTATTAATCTTCACCAGTCTTCCCCCAAACCCACCTACAAGAGAACAGTACGATAAATAGCACTGGACAGCCTAGGGTAGAATCATAGATATTCTACTTGGTGGAGTAAAAGTTGTATTTTATTTTTATGATCTGCATAGGGCTAAAATGCATTTCATGTCTCACACAGTAAGTTAAAAATGTTTGTAATCAAGTATAGATTAGGGCCAGTCTATTCATGGTTTTTTAACACCTTGATGATGCACCAGACACAATTATTACTCATTAAAAAATGTTAGAGAATTAAAGACCATATCTAATTTTCTAAGAGGATGAGAGTGTTTTCCTTCTGTTACTATAACCCACTTTCACTCTGGATATTTTGGATTGGGTAATAACTGCATCATAATTTATATAGCTTCTATCTATATAAAATGAAGACATATATTATAGCAGTATGCAAATTAATACATAGCAATTGATTTACTCCATTAAGTTTTAGTTCACAGCTTACATGAAAAAACTCTGAACAAATAAAAATCAACCTCAACAAACAATATTAACTAAGGTAACAACAGTATGACATACAGAGAGACAAGTGCAAAGAATGGAAATATGAGATATACCTTTAGCTGTCAGAGAAGACAAAAAATGAGGGAAGGTGAAGTAGATCTAAGAAAACAATTCTGTTTCATCAAAGTAAAAAGCTTTTTTTACCTAAAGGTTTCTTAATAGTTTCAATTTGAGAGACAGTTATTGATGAATTAGAGTTTTGAAGTATTCAGAAAGACACTCTCCTTTTAACCTAATCCAAATATTTGTTGCTCACTTTGTTTTTTAGTTTACTGATTCATCAACATTTCTGACAGTTTAGTTTTTCTTTTCCTAGAAGATATAAATATTCTTTAAATTTCCAAAATTCATTAGATTTTCTATGATCGTGTTCAGTTAAGGTTTATCCATTTCTGTTGATCATATAATTACTGTAACAGATATATTCTATTTGTAGTAGAATAAAACATCTTAAATTATTTGCCCAATTTTGGTGTTTAATGTTAGCTGAACATATTCAGCTTCCAAAATGTATATATGAAAGCAGTTAATCTAATTAAGCAGCTTAAACGGCTCTGTGATAAAGACCTTAAAAGCTACCTTCATTAGTTCCAATATAGAAAGTCAATGATGTGATGGAAATATGTTGAAAAATATAGCTGAATAAATGACCCCATCTTTTAAAAACAAATGGGGTACACTTCATGTAAAGACCACTTTTTGAGAGGCCATGCAATAGTCCCTTCAAGCATCCCAGGGGAAGAGCCACATACTTTTTTCTATTCTAGTTCTGTATTCCATGCCCATCTATGTTAATACTTTCCTGAAATCCCAATCCGTCAAATTGATAATTCTCAGAAGATACCCATTGATTTTAATTGCAAATGTCAGCAAGAAGAATATAATTGAAAAGCATTTTCCAATCAAGTTCACCTCATTAAAGTCTATTTTATGCTATGCTATATTAGGCAGCTTTCTTGTGAAATGTCAAGAAACAACAAAAATGAGACAAATGATTTATAGTATACAGGAAAACTTTCATTGCTAATGTTCTACCAATAATCTTAAAAATCAATATTCTCTGCCTGCTTTTCTGTAACCAAATTCCTTCCATTTGCAGTGTCCATACACCCAGATGGTGCTTTGGAGAAACCAGTCTACCCTTGCAGATGGACACATTGAAATATATAGAATCATAGAATGGTTTGAGTTGAAAGGGACCTTTAAAGGCCATCTAGTTCCAACCCCCCTGCCATGGGCAGGGAAGGGACACCCTCCACTAGACCACATTGCTCAAAGTCCCATCCAACCTGGCCTTAAACACTTCCAGGGAGGGGGCCTCCACAACCTCTCTGGGCAACCTATTCCAGTGTCTCACCACTCTGATCATAAAGAATTTCTTTCTAACATCTCATCTAAATCGACCCTCCTTCAGATTAAACCCATTACCCCTTGTCCTATCACGACATGTCCTTGTAAACACTCCCTCTCCAGATTTCATATAGGCCCCTTTCAGATACTGGAAGGCCGCAATTACATCTCCCCGGAGCCTTCTCTTCTCCAGGCTGAACAATCCCAACTCTCTCAGCCTGTCCTCAGAGGAGAGGTGCTCCAGCCCTCTGATCAGCTTCGTGGCCCTCCTCTGGACTCACTCCAACAGCTCCATGTCTCTCTCTTGTACTGGGGCCCCCAGAGCTGGATGCAGTACTGGAAGTGGGATCTCGCAAGAACGGAGTAGAGGGGGAGAGAAATCTAATAACAGGAACGATTTCACATGACACCCAGTGGGTCACATTCAAATATCATGTTCCATCCTGCTCTATGAAAACAAAATGTTTATTCATTATATATGAGTGTTACATCATTAATACAAAATAAATGGGTGATATGAATCATTCAGATTGTGACACACAAAGTGGCTCATAATCAACTCTATGTCAATGACCAGCTGGAGTGCATGGAGCTCCATGGATGAGGAGCCCACCAAGAGCCTATGGGTCAGGATTAAAGGAAGGGCTGGGGCAGGGGACATCATAGTGGGGGTCTGCTACAGGCCACCTGACCAGGGGGACCGAGCAGATGAAGCCCTCTATAGGCAGATAGGAGCAGCCTCACGCTCACAAGCCCTGGTCCTTATGGGGGACTTCAACTACCCCGACATCTGCTGGAGGGACAACGCAGCAGGGCACAAGCAATCCAGGAAGTTCCTGAAATGCGTTGATGACAACTTTCTCCTCCAAGTGCTAGAGGAGCCCACAAGGAGAGGGGCCATGCTGGACCTTGTTCTCACCAACAAGGAGGGCCTGGTAGGGGATGTGAAGCTCAAGGGCACCCTTGGCTGCAGTGACCACAAAATGGTGGAATTCAGGAGCCTCAGGGCAGCGTGGAGGGCGCACAGCAAGCTCACTACCCTGGACTTCAGGAGAGCAGACTTTGGCCTCTTCAGGGACCTGCTTGGTAGAATACCATGGGACAAAGCCCTGGAGGGAAGAGGGGCCCAAGACAGCTGGCTAATATTCAAGCATCACCTCCTCCAAGCTCAGGAGCGATGCATCCCAGCAAAGATGAAGTCAGGCAAAAACACCAAGAGGCCCCCGTGGATGAACAAGGAGCTCCTGGGCAAAGTCAACCAAAAATAGGAAGCCTACAGAGGGTGGAAGCAAGGGCAGGTAGCCTGGGAGGAATACAGAGAAACTGTCTGAGCAGCCAGGGATCAGGTTGGGAAAGCCAAAGCCCTGATAGATATTAGTCTGGCCAGGGACGTCAAGGGCAACAAGAAAAGCTTCTATAGCTATGTTAGTGATAAAAGGAGGACGAGGGAAAACGTGGGTCCCCTCCGGAATGAAACAGGTGATCTGGTTACCCAGGATATGGAGAAGGCTGAGGTACTCAAGGACTTCTTTGCCTCAGTCTTCACTGGCAAGTGCTCGAGCCACACTGCCCAGGTCACAGAAGGCAGGGACCGGGAGAATGCAGAACCGCCCACTGTAGGAGAAGATCAGGTTCGAGAATATCTAAGGAACCTGAAGGTGCACAAGTCCATGAGACCTGATGAGATGCATCCGCGGGTGTTGAGGGAACTGGCGGATGAAGTGGCCAGGCCACTCGCCATCATATTTGAGAAGTCCTGGCAGTCTGGCAAAGTTCCCACTGACTGGAAGAGGGGGAACATAACCCCTATTTTTAAGAAGGGGAAAAAGGAAGACCCCAGGGAACTACAGGCCAGTCAGTCTCATCTCCGTGCCTGGCAAGATCATGGAGCAGACCCTCCTGGAGACTATGCTCAGGCACATGGAAAACAAGGAGGTGATTGGTGACAGCCAACACAGCTTCACTAAGGGCAAATCGTGCCTGACAAACTTGGTGGCCTTCTATGACAGGGTTACAGAGTTGGTGGACAAGGGAAGAGTGACTGACATCATCTACCTGGCCTTGTGCAAGGCATTTGACACTGTCCCGCATGACATCCTTGTCTCTAAATTGGAGAGACGTGTATTCAATGGATGGACCACTCGGTGGATAAGGAATTGGCTGGATGGTCGCACTCAAAGACTTGTGGTCAACAGCTCAATGTCCAAGTGGAGAACGGTGACGAGTGGCGTTCCTCAGGGGTCGGTACTGGGACCGGCACTGTTCAACATCTTTGTCGGCGACATGGACAGCGGGATCGAGTGCACCCTCAGCAAGTTTGCCGATGACACCAAGCTGTGTGGTGGGGTCGACACGCTGGAGGGAAGGGATGCCATCCAGAGGGACCTTGACAGGCTGGAGAGGTGGGCCCGTATGAACTGCATGAAGTTCAACAAGGCCAAGTGCAAGGTCCTGTACATGGGTTGGGGCAATCCCAAGCATGACTATAGGCTGGGCGAGGAATGGATTGAGAGCAGCCCCGAGGAGAAGGACTTGGGGGTATTGATTGATGAGAAGCTCAACATGAGCCGGCAGTGTGCGCTTGCAGCCCAGAAAGCCAACCGTGTCCTGCAACCGCTGCTATGTGGAGTAAATGAGTTGCACTGATTACACAGCGGGCCCAAATAGGAAGCCCCAGTCACCCAGGAATTCTGGAAGTGATCATGGACTGGCCAGAAGGGAAAGATTTCGGAATGTCACCAGAGGAGGAGGTGACACGTGCTGAAGAAGCCATACCGTATAATAAACTGCCAGAAAATGAGAAGCCATATGCCCTCTTCACTGATGGGTCCTGTCGCATTGTGGGAAAGCATCGGAGGTGGAAGGCCGCTGTATGGAGTCCTACATGGTGAATTCCAGAAGCTGCTGAAGGAGAAGGTGAATCGAGCCAGTTTGCAGAGGTGAAAGCCATCCACCTGGCTGTAGATATTGCTGAAAGAGAAAAGTGGCCAATGCTGTACCTCTATAGAGATTCATGGATGGTGGCCAATGCCCTGTGGGGGTGGTTACAGCAGTGGAAGCGGAGCAACTGGCAGTGCTTGAGGCAAACCCATCTTGGCTGCCCCATTGTGGCAAGATATTGCTGCCCGGCTAGAGAAGCTAGTTGTAAAGGTAAGTCATGTAGATGCCCACGTACCCAAGAGTTGGGCCACTGAGGAACATCAAAACAACCAGCAGGTGGATCAGGCTGCTAACGTCAAAGTGGCTCAGGTGGACTTGGATTTGATGGATGGACCAGTCAGTGGATAAGGAATTGGCTGGATGGTCACACTCAAAGAGTTGTGGTCAATGGCTCAATGTCCAAGTGGAGAACGGTGGCGTTCCTCAGGGGTCGGTACTGGGACCAGCACTGTTCAACATCTTTGTCGGCGACATGGACAGTGGGATCCAGTGCACCCTCAGCAAGTTTGCCAACGACACCAAGCTGTGTGGTGTGGTTGACACGCTGGAGGGAAGGGATGCCATCCAGAGGGACCTTGACAGGCTGGAGAGGTGGGCCCGTGCGAACCGCATGAAGTTCAACAAGGCGGAGTGCAAGGTCCTGCACGTGGGTCGGGGCAATCCCAAGCACGACTATAGGCTGGGCAGAGAATGGATTGAAAGCAGCCCCAAGGAGAAGGACTTGGGGGTATTGATTGATGAGAAGCTCAACATGGGACAGCAGTGTGCGCTTGCAGCCCAGAAAGCCAACCGTGTCCTGGGCTGCATCAAAAGAGGCGTGACCAGCAGGTCGAGGCAGGTGATCCTGCCCCTCTACTCGGCTCTGGTGAGACCCCACCTGGAGTACTGCGTCCAGCTCTGGGGGCCCCAGTACAGGAGAGACATGGAGCTGTTGGAGGGAGTCCAGAGGAGGGCCACGAAGCTGATCAGAGGGCTGGAGCACCTCTCCTCTGAGGACAGGCTGAGAGAGCTGGGATTGTTCAGCCTGGAGAAGAGAAGGCTCCGGGGAGTTCTAATTGTGGCCTTCCAGTACCTGAAGGGGGCCTACAGGACAGATGGTGAGGGACTGTTTATCAGGGAGTGTAGTGACAGGACAAGGGGTAATGGGTTTAATCTGAAGGAGGGTCGATTTAGATTACATGTTAGAAAGAAATTCTTTATGATCAGAGTGGTGAGACACTAGAACAGGTTGCCCAGAGAGGTTGTGGAGGCCCCCTCCCTGGAAGTGTTCAAGGCCAGGTTGGATGAGGCTTTAGGCAATGTGGTCTAGTGGAGGCTGTCCCTGCCCGTAGCGGGGGGGTTGGAACTAGATGGTCTTTGAGGTCCCTTCCAACCCTAGCCATTCTATGATTCTATGATTCTATGAACTTTAAATAATATTTCACAAGTAATGTATGCTTTGAAATCTGTTGTCCACTGCTATCATGCAACATGAACCAATGGGAAAACATACATAATTGCTATGCAGTTGGACTACTATACATTATGTTATTATTAGTTTTTCTTTCAAGTTTTTGACATGGAAACAATTAAAGTTAATAGAATACGTAGTAGTGCTTCCAGCAAAGAAAATGCATCAGTTGTTAGTTAATTAACTGTACTTTGTGACCTGAATATGTTTGAGGAAAGACACAGAGTGGGTAGAAAAACATATACCCACAGACCTCATTGTTCCTTTGCAGTTATGCCAAATTTTCTATATTGGGTTTGTGTGGCAAGTTTTTGTTAACAGGGAGGCTTCTGTGGGAAGCTGCTAGAAGCTTCCCCTATGTCCCATAAAGCCAATGCCAGTTGGCTCCAAGATGGACCTGCCGCTGGCCAAGGCCATGTCAATCAGAGATGGTGGTAGTGCCTCTGTGATAACATTTTTAAGAAGTGGTAAAATTGCTGTGCACATCAGCTGGAGGAGAAAAGTGAGTATATTCGAGAAAAACAACTATGCAGACACCAAGGTCAGTGAAGAAGGAGAGGGAGAAGGTGCTCCAGGTGCTGGAGAAAAGATTCCCCTGCAGCCTGTGGTGAAGAACGTGGTGATGCAGGTTGTCCCCCTGCGGCCCATGGAGGTCCACGGTGGAGCAGATATCCACCTGCAGCCCATGAAGGACCCCACACTGGAATAGATGGATATGCCCAAAGGAGACTGTGATCCTGTGGGAACATCTTCCTGGACCAGGCTCCTGGCAGGACCTGTGGAGCAGTGGGGGACCCACACTGGAGCAGTTTGTTTCTGAAGGACTGCATCCCATGGAAAAGGATACATGGAAAGCATCCATGCTGGAGTAGTTTGTGAAGAACTGCAGCCCGTGGGACAGACGCACTTTGGAGAAGTTCGTGGAGGACTGTGTACCATCGGTTGGACTCCACAATGCAGCAGGGAAAAAGAGTGAGGAGGAAGGAGCAGAACAGAAAATGTGTGATGAACTGAAAGCAACCCCCATTCCCCATCCCCCTGCACTGCTCAGGGGGAGGAGGGAGAGAAATCAGGAATGAAGTTGAGCCCAGGAAAAAGGAAGGGGTAAGGGGAAAATGTTTTAAAATTAGCTTTTATTTCTCATTTTCCTAATCTGATTTGACCGATAATAAATTAAATTAATCTCCCCAAGTTGAGTCTGTTTTGCCTGTGACAGTAATTGCTGAGTGATGTCCCTGTCCTTATCTCGGTCCATGAGCCTTTTGTTGTATTTTTTCTCCCCTGTCCAGATGAGGAGGGGGTGTGATAGAGCAGCTTAGTGGGAACCTGCCATCCAGCCAAGGTCAAGCCATGACATCTTCTATTGTGGTTTAGCCCCAGCCAGCAACTAGGCACCACACAGCCAATTGCACACCCCTCCCCATCCCAAGGGAAAAAAGAGAATGGAAAAAAAGGTCACAGGTTGAGATAAAGACAGTTTAATAGGATAACAAAGTCAGATGATGATGATAATGATAATAACAACAACAAATTATGCACAAATGCAATTGCTCACCACATGCAAAAGGAAAAAAAAAACAACCCGATGCACAGTCTGTTTCTGAGCAGTGATTCTTCCTTCTGACTAGGTGTGACAATTGCACATAAGAGATTAAAAACACTGGTGTCTTATGCAAACATTGTGGATGGAGATCTGCAAGGTTGGTATGAGAAGCAGCCGAAGGAGAGAGTCTTATGGTGGCAGGACAACCCTGTTTTGGCTACAGAATGTGGAATAAAGATAGACGGTTTCTACACAGAATCTGGAAGGCCATGGTGCCTGGAGTGAGACCTTTTGCTTCATTATCCATAAAATGAATATTAAAGTTGACATCCCTCTGTCCTGGTTTCAGCTGAGATAAAGTTAATTTTCTTCATAGTAGCTAGTATGGGGCTATGTTTTGGATTTGTGTTGGAAACAGTGTTGATAATATAGAGATGTTTTTGTTATAAAGATCTGTTGTTGTTGAGCAGTGCTTACACAGAGTCAGGGCCTTTTCTGCTTCTTGCACCGCCCTGCCAGCAGGATGGCTGGGGGTGCACAAGAAGTTGGGAGGGGACACAGCTGGGACAGGTGACCCAAACTGACCAAAGGGATATTCCATACCATATGATGTCATGCTCACTTTATAAGAGCCTTGGGGAAGAGGAAGAAGAGGGGGTGGAAGTGCTTGGAGTGATGGCGTTTGTCTTCCCAAGTAACCGTTACACGTGACGGAGCCCTGCTTTCCTGGAGATGGCTGAACACCTGCCTGCCCATGGGAAGTGGTGAATGAATTCCTTGTTTTACTTTGTTTGCGTGTGTGGCTTTTGCTTTACCTATTAAACTGTCTTTATCTCAACCCACGAGTTTTCTCACTTTTACTCTTCCAATTCTCTCCCCCATCCCGATGCGGGTGGAGTGAGCAAGCGGCTGCGTGGCGCTCAGCTGCCAGCTGGAGTGAAACCACGACGCAGTTATATATGGAGCATGATGTTATGTGGTATGGCATATCCCTTTGGTCAGTTTTGGTAAGCAATCCTGGCTGTGTCCCCTCCCAGCTTCCTGGGCACCCACTGCCTTCTTGTTGGCAGGCTAGCCTGAGAAGCTGAAAAGTCCTTGACTACTTGGAAACAACTAAAACCATCAGTGTGTTATTGACATTATTCTCATCCTAAATCCAAAACATAGCACTAACCAGCTGATAGGAAGAAAAATTAATTCTATCCCAACCAAAACAAGGACAATCCTGATGACAGGCATTGCAGCTGAACCAAAAAACCATCCCATGCGGGTATCAGTCGCCCCTATACACAAGAAGAAATACACAAAAAAATGAATTTGCTTTGTAAGGGATGATGATGAACCAGGACAATCACGAGAACAGCAAGAAGCACCAGAACCAGAGATAATCACCCAATCCCTGTCCCTGAGTGAGCTGCGAGATATGAGAAAAGATTTCAGCTGCCATCCAGGCAAGCATATCATTACCTGGCTGCTCCGATGCTGAGATAACAGGGCTGGTAGCTTGGAATTAGAGGGTAGGGAAGCCAAGCAGGTGGGATCCCTGCCTAGGTAAGGGGGCATTGACAATGCGATTGGAAAAAAGACACAAGCTCTCAGCCTCTGGAGGTGACTTGTCAGGTGTGAGGGAAAGGTATCCCTTCAGTGAAGATGTCGTATGTCAGCCAGGCAAGTGGACCACCATGGAGTGAGGTATCCAGTACCTGAGGAATTAGCCGTGTGAAAGGTGGTTTATTATGACCCAGACAATACGCAGTTACCCACAGACCCTGATGAAGTCTAGTGCACACAACCCATGTGGCGGAGGTTTGTACAGAGCACACCACCAGCATATGCCAAATCATTGGCAGTATAGGCATGGAAAGATGAAGAGGCACCAACAGTAGATGAAGTGGCTGCCCAACTCCAGCAATATGAAGAAAATCTCTCTTCCTCCCTACGGGCCTGTGTCAGTCGTGGAAAGACTGTCTGAAAAATCTGAAAACCTGTTTGAGAAACTGTCCTGGGAGGTCTGACAACTCAAAGAGAATATGTCCAATTCCCCACTTGTATGGACCAGTATCTCAGCTATTAGGAGTAACTGTTCCTCTGCTCAAGAGAGAGGACCCATCATGAGGCACCCTGTGTTTTTACCTGTGTGATCACGGAAAGGACATGAGGAAGTGGGATGGAAAACTTACCTCAACCTCAGAGGCACAAGTATGTGAATTGCAAAAAAAATCTCAAATGGGGATCCTTTCAGGAAAATTGCTCCTTCAGATCCAGTGGGCAGTTCCCCGGACAGAGCAGGAGGACTGATGTTAATTCCAATCTTATGGAAGAAGCTTCTGATTCGTATTGAGTATTCGTATTGAGTATTGAGAAGTGAGTAACAAGGATGAGCTTCAAATCCACATGAACCACATGAACCCATTCATTGGTAACTAATACTATGGCTAGGACTAGAGGGGCCCTGCCTTCAGCCAGGTGGAGGAAAGGGACAGCCAGGTTTACTGGACTGTGTGGATTTGATGGCCTGGCACATCAGATCCACAAGAGTATAAGGCTCTAGTGCACACAGGTGCACAGTGTACCCTAATGCCATCAAACTGTGAAGGGGCAGAACTCATCTGTATTTCTGGAGTGACAGGAGAATCCCAACACTTAACTGTACTGGAGGTCGAAGTAAGCCTAACTGGAATGAGTGGCAAAAGCACCCCATTGTGACTGGACCAGAGGCTCCGTGCATCCTGGGCATAGACTACCTCCGGAGAGGATATTTCAAGGATCCAAAAGGGTACCAATGGGATTTTTGGCAGAGCTTCCTTGGAGTCAGAGGAAGTTAAACAACTGTCTACTTTTCCCAGTCTCTCAGAGGACCCTTCTGTTGTGGGCTGTTGAGGGTCAAAGAACAACAGGTGTCAATCACTACCACAACAGTGCACTGATGGCAATATCACACCAACCGAGACTCTTTGATTCCCATCCATAAGCTGATTCATCAACTGGAGAGCCAAGGAGTGGCCTGAATGAAGTCACACCACCCATGAGTGCTGCCATGCCGGACATGCTAGAACTTCAATACAAACTGGAGTCAAAGGTAGCAAAGGGGCATGCCAAAAATGACATCGCTAATGCGTTTTTCTCAATCCCTTTGGTGGCAGAGTGCAGGCCACAGTTTGCATTCACTTGGAGGAGCATCCAGTACACCTGGAATCCACTACCCCAGTGGTGGAAACACAGCCCTACCATTTGCCATGGACAGATTCAGACTGCATTGTAACAGGGTGAAGCTCTGGAGCACCTGCAATACATTGATGACATCATCATATGGGGCAACTCAGCAGCAGAAGTCTCTGAGAAAGGGAAGAACATAGTCCAAATCCTTGTGAAAGACAGTTTTGCCATAAGACAAATAATGTCAAGGAACTTGCACAGGAAATACAATTTTTAGTTATAAAATGACAAGATGGATGCCATCATATCCCAATGAATGTGATCAATTAAATAACAGCAATGTCTCCACCAACTAGCAAAAAGAAGAACGATTTCAAATGGGGCCCTGAGCAACAAAAAGCCTTTGAACAAATTAAAAAAGAAATAGTTCATGCAGTAGCTCTTGGGCCAGTCTGGGCATGATCAGATGTAAAAAATGTATTCTACACTGCAGCTGGGGAGAATGGCCCTACCTGGAGTGACCTGCTTAGTGGATGAGGGAAAGGCTGTGGATGTTGTCTTCCTGGACTTTAGTAAAGCCTTTGACACAGTTTCCCACAGCATTCTCTTGGAGAAACTGGCTGCTCATGGCTTGGATAGGTCTACACTTCACTGTCTAAAAAACTGGCTGGATGGCCAGGCCCAAAGTTTTGTGGTGAATGCAGTTAAATCTAGTCGGTCACAAGTGGTGTTCCCCAGGGCTCAGTATTGGGGCCAGTTCTGTTTAATATCTTTATCTGGATGAGACGATCAAGTGCACCCTCAGTAAGTTTGCAGATCACACCAAGTGTTGTGAGAGTGTTGATCTGCTTGAGGGTAGAAAGGCTCTGCAGAGGGATCTGGACAGGCTGGATCGAGGGATCGAGGCCAATTGTGTGAGGTTCAACAAGGCTAAGTGTCAGGCCCTCTGCTTGGGTCATGGTGCTCCAGATACACCAGCATGAGGTCCGGATGCAGCATGCAACAATCCAACATCACACACCATCTCTCCTGCCCTGAGAGACTGTTATGACAGATGGAGCCCAAAATTCATGTACTAAATGAACTCAACGAACATTTTAGAGGGATGGTCCATAGACTAAGGGAATGATATCTGTGTGTACATATCAAAAGACAGGAAAAATCATGGTGATTAACTGGAATTTATTAGGAAGTATAGGATCTGGGCACAACATAGATGATATGGAATAAGAGGTGAATACTTTCCTGGTTTTGACTGAGATAGAGTTAATTTTCTTTCTAGTAACTGGCAAAGTGCTGTGTTTTTGATTTAGTATGAGAATAATGTTGATAACACATTGATTTTTTTTTAGTTGTTTCTAGGTAGTTGTAGTGTCCACACTAAGTCAAAGAGTTTTCATCTTCTCGTGCCCTGCCAGGTGCACAGAAATCTGAGAGAGCATAGCCAGGACAGCTGACCCAGACTGCCCAAAGGGATATCCCCTACCATATAACGTCATGCTCCATATATAACTGGGGAACCTACTGTCGCATAAAGGGTGTGAGTCTGATGTGTGGCTGAGGGAGGCCTTCCCACTGAGTCACGAGGTTTAGAAGGGACCTCCTTGCTTTCTAAACTCCTTCTCAGAGAGGACCATAGGTGCAGCTGGGTCTACTCTTAGTCCCAGACTTTAGACAGTTTATGTCTAAAGGATTATGTATAGCCACATATCAGAGTTAATTTTGCCTGTCAGAGCTCACTAAAGGACTTTCATTGAGACAGTTTAGCAAAGTTGAAATTAATAGAAAGTTTATTAAAGCAGCAGATATAAAGAGTTAAGAATTGCCATTGATAAATGCACTTAATGCAATAGCACTAATATATGATTATAATGCTAGCAAAATGCTATCCCAGGTATTCTTCACCAAAAAAGTGAAATCACAATGCTTACCAAGAAGGCGTCCCTATCTTGGGTGGAGGAGAAAGAGCACAGCCCATCAACTGCCTCTTCGGGGATATATCCTTTATACCCTAACCTTAGCTATCCCCTCCCTGGGGTGACATTTAACATGATTTGGGTGGAGAGTCGAGTACTAAAGTCATATATGTTTAGCACGTACTTCTTTCAGCTCATTATTATTGTCGTGGTTTTACCCCAGCTGGCAGCTGAGCACCACGCAGCCGCTTGCTCACTCCACCCGCATCGGGATGGGGGAGAGAATTGGAAGAGTAAAAGTGAGAAAACTCGTGGGTTGAGATAAAGACAGTTTAATAGGTAAAGCAAAAGCCACACACGCAAACAAAGTAAAACAAGGAATTCATTCACCACTTCCCATGGGCAGGCAGGTGTTCAGCCATCTCCAGGAAAGCAGGGCTCCGTCACGTGTAACGGTTACTTGGGAAGACAAACGCCATCACTCCAAGCACTTCCACCCCCTCTTCTTCCTCTTCCCCAAGGCTCTTATAAAGTGAGCATGACATCATATGGTATGGAATATCCCTTTGGTCAGTTTGGGTCACCTGTCCCAGCTGTGTCCCCTCCCAACTTCTTGTGCACCCCCAGCCATCCTGCTGGCAGGGCGGTGCAAGAAGCAGAAAAGGCCCTGACTCTGTGTAAGCACTGCTCAACAACAACAGATCTTTATAACAAAAACATCTCTATATTATCAACACTGTTTCCAACACAAATCCAAAACATAGCCCCATACTAGCTACTATGAAGAAAATTAACTTTATCTCAGCTGAAACCAGGTCAAACTGGGGGTTGGCCAGGAGGCAGGGCAGCTCAGGAACTGAGCATCAGCTTCAGGTGGTGAGAAATTGAACTGTTCATCACTTGTTTTGTATATTCATTATTATTATCTTCATTTTTTGTCCTATTAAATATTTTCAGTTCTCTCCTCCATCCCACTGGGAGGCGGGGGGAGTGAGCAAATAGCTGCATGGTTGTTTCAGCTGCTGAACCGGTTAAACCACGACAGGGTTTTGAGTAGCCTCAGTGCATGTGGCCAGGGTTGGAGTAGCTGCAGTGCCTGTCGCTCTGTTTTCCCTCTCTTCTCCCTGAGAGTGTTGCTTAATATCGAGCTGTGTTAAGTAGATACAGGCCAGGGCCCAGCACAGTGTGGTAAGTTGTGACTCTTTAGAATAGCCACAGCATTTCCCTTTCATATACTCTATCACTTCACAGGGTCCTGTAGTTGTTTGGGAGTGAAGTTCCAAACCATTGGAGGTGAGAAGTTCTTGAGATACCTGCTCATATTCTCCCACATGCCATGCCACCCATGACTATCCAGCCTAGGGGCAGATCTCTGGGTGGTATTCTTAAAACAATTTTTTGTAACCCTAAACAAGACCTGAAACACATTCAGGAGACATAGCAATAAGAGCATGCTGGCTTGAACATCACAAGGATATTCAAAATTCTCAAAAGCTGCTGTAACTAGCCTGAAGTAAAAAGATAGATTGAGTGTGATTATTAATAAATTCTGAGAGATGTCGTCAGAGGTACAGGCATGACAGCAATAACACATACAAATACCAGCTTAACCCCATGACCAGTGATGTTATCATATCATAAATTGTTATTACACAGGACAGCAAAATGAGAATCCAAATCCCTCTCCCAGAGGTGATAAACAGCACTGCAGGGAATACATACAGCAAGTAAGGATTTACATAACCCAACCATGTGAACAAACAAAACATCATTGTGACCAGCAACTATTTAACTAATATAATAAATGTGTATAACACATTTATTTTAACACGCTCTGATAGGATTTGTCATTATCATAACCCTTTGGGCCCCACATTGGGTGCCAAAAAAGGACTGTCGTGGTTTAGCCCCAGCCAACAGCTCAGCACCATGCAGCTGCTTGCTCACTCCTCCCTTCCCCAGTGGGATGGGGAGGAAAATCAGAAGAAGAAGGTAAAACTAGCGGGTTGGGATAAGGACAGTCTACTAGGACAGCAAAGAAAGATGAAAATAACAACAGCAATACTAATAAAAGAATATACAAAGCAGGTGATACACAATGCAATTTGCTCACTGCCCAGGAGTTGATGCTCAGCTCATCCTCCAGCTGGCCACTTACCCCCTTGTATACTGAGCATGATGTCATGGTATGGAATATCCCTTTGGATAGTTTGGGTCAGCTGTCCTGGCTCTGTCCCCTCTCAGCTTCTTGTGAAAATTAACTCTATCCCAGCCAAAAACCAAGAGAGTCCTTTATTGGAAGTTGTCTTACATAGCATCAGAAACAAAGTTTGCATATAGTTAGTTGGTAAAGCTCCTCTTTCTAGTCCTTTGTGTGGAAGGGTGATATATGTGCCTTTTTTTTTTTTTTTAAAGATACTTCAGTAACTTTTTACCATAATGCAGGCATTGTATTTTCCCAAAGAGGTGGTGAGAAGATCTCAGACTAACATCCAAAAAGTATGGGCAACTTTTTTACCCTAACAGTTGAAGTTCAGTGCCTTAAGGAAATTCCAGTTCAGCATGCTGAGTTTTCTGGATGGATATACCACTTCCTCAGCTAAGATTTTCTCCTATGATTAATTCTAATTAGTAATAGAGTGCTAGTATCTAGAAAGACACCTAATGCCCTAAAGTAGTCCTAAGATCATGATGTGAAGACTAACACTGTCCCAAAACGGGGTTCTTCACCCAGTGTGCAAAGAGCCAATTAACACACAGAGTCGATATATTTGTTTATTTCATGTCTGCGCAGAGATGGGTGCTAGGTGGTCACTCCACAAAGCTAACACCCCTTGGTTATCATACGGTAAGCATTTATACATTTCAAGCAACCATTATCAGCATTTTCACAACTACTTTTACATCTATGCTTAGTTCCCCTTGTTTTTATTGGTCGTTGCTGTGTCCCATCTCTGCTTAAAGCTACAGCATCCTATCTTTTTACTACGCATGCTCAGTGAAGGGTGGGTTTATGTTAGTAGGGGGCTTTTTCTCCTCTAGAGGTGTGGTTTTACTATGCTAATGGGGTTAGCTCATCTAAAGTTCGCTTTTGGGTAATTTGTAACCGCTATCCATGGTCAGCAGATGTTTCTCTTATTTCCTTACAGTGTTGTTTCTTCAAGGTTGTTGTGTTAGCTTTTAACCAGTCCTTTATCAGTTTCTGACATTCTTTCACAATCCTTCAGACATTTGTGATCACTGCGGCATCAGAAGTCAGGATTTCCTGATATTTTTTTTACTAATACTAGGCTTTCTAGACAGCTGCAACTAGAAGAGTATCAGGCAATGGAAGTCCCTGGTGTCAAAGGTACTAATCTGAACCTTGGCAAAAAGAAGTAGGAGAAACCAAACAACCCACCCCACCCCCCAAAAAAATCCCTCAACCCCACAACAAAATACACCATGCAAAAAACCCCACCAAACCCAAAATACCAAACAATGCAGTCAGGGCTTAAGTTATCTAAACTCTCTGCTGCATAACCCTTTCCTTAGGCTTTTAGATATTTTTATACAGGACAAAAGGATATGAGAAAACATTAAACTACCATTCCCCTGACATTGCTATTTACTGCTAAATGTTGTTGTGCATGTGTCTACAAATTTTCTCAAAAGTTACATGGTCAGAAATAAGGTAAGAATCATCATCTAGCAGAAAAAATTGAGCATGAACAAATAAGCAAACAAGTAAAGTTTTACAGCACTGGAATTAAGGTGAAGTCTATCTTACTGGAACCAGCTGCAAAATGGCCACCTAAGACCACAGCAGATGGACTCTCCTGGCTTTAAAGGACCAGGTACTTGAAGCTGGGAGTGTTTGAGAGGATTAATGAATACTAGAAAATCTTGTGGCAACCAGGCTATTGAAGGAAAATGATTCTGGGAGATGGGGTTGAATTATTTGAAGGCTAAGTTTTTCCATTTTCAGAGACCAAGTTTGGTGTGCAGGTTCTCCAGGACTGAGATCTTCACTTCCAACTGTTCTTTTAGAGAATTGAGTAAGGCTACTCTTCTTTTGGGTTGATGCAAGACAACAAATAGTACTTTCTTTTACTGCAACACATATTCAAGACAAAATTTGTCCAGAAAACCTCATTTCATATAGTTCTTTAGACACATGGGGTTCAAGTCTTCACATCTACTCTTAGATCACTCTGCCTACCACCAAGCTCCCAAGACACTACTGAAGATGAGCCAACATGCAAAGAAACAGAAGGCTAAAAATCGTGATCATAATATTTAAAAAATTGGACATTCTCCCTTGCTCCTAAACATTTTCAAATCAACTAGGAAGTGTGAGGTTAGCCACTTAACCTTGGCAGAACCCCATCAAAAGGAGAGTCTGAGTGTGAGATTTTGTGAACGAGTTTTCAAGCTAAATTCTGTTTTTTTTAAAAGACAATTATGATGCTGATATGTATATCAGAATGGTTAACACTTTTAAAAACAATCTAAATCATACCTCAATGTTTTCCTTAATTCTGCAGTATGTTTGTCTAAATATAGTAGCATCATGTGACAAATGCATATACACAGCAATGCAAAATCTCTGCACACTTCTTTAAAAATCAAAGTGAAGAGAAAGGGGAGATGGAAACAAAGTACCCAAAGCACAGTTTTCCAGGTCTCTTTCCCCGGCCTTCTCCCTCCTCCTCCCTCACTTTTTTCTTGGGTAAGCCTATGGTTGATTTCTCCTGAGAAAAGTAGAAGACATACATTGCACCAGAACAGTTAGAACTTTGTTTCTCTGGATCAGCGAAGCATAACTCAACATGGAAAAACCCAGCAGCTGTCTTAAAGGAACACAACCCATTACCTCTCTGAGGAAGTGATACACTGTCTTAATGTTATTGTACATTTGTAGATTCTAACAAAACATGCTCTAGAAGACTACAGCATCTGAAGAATGAATCTGCATTGGCCAGACAATCTGTTCAGACCTGTTTCATATCAACAGTAAGTTGGACTGTAAAAATTCTAAATTGATCCATTTCTGGACTATTATTAATAGTAATAAATTTGATACCTGCTACTTTTAATACTAAAATACAGTGTGATCTCTGAAGTTTCACATCAAGTTTAAGACATCGCAGACTTGGACCATCCAAAACTCAAATTATGAGAAAGCATCATACCACTCACCTTGGAAACTCACAAGTATTCTACAATCATTTTTGAAACAGGAACTTGACTGCAGTCTAGCCTGCATAAAAAATAACCAGCATAGAAACACAGGATGTATTTCCAAACAAGGGAAAAGAGCATTCAAAATAAAAAGGAACAACTAAGCTCCATCAGAAAAAGCATCTGAAACCTGTACTACAGTTCATATCAGTAATGTGTTTAAAAAAAAAAAAGCAAGCTCTAGAAGACCACAGCATCTGAAGAATGAATCTGACCAAAAAAAAAAAAATCACCCCCCAAAAAAAATCCACAAACCACAGACACAAAAACAACATAAGGAAACAACCTCAAATAAAAACATAATAAAAAGACCCAAAGCCCCCCCCCCAAAAAAAAACCCAAAACAGACACAAACACACAAAAAACGAAACAAAACCCACAAACAACCCCAAATCACTCACTCCCCTTCTTCTACTCTTCCTACTTCTCTGCTTCAGCGGACATCATGTCAAATTCACCATGTGGACTGAACAAAACACATATTTCATCATGCTCCATGACACACAGACCACAGGACAGTGGAAATTCAGGCATTGTAATACAGTACTAGGATTAAATGACACTTGTTCTTAAGCAAGGAAAGCACAACAGTGAACTTGGAAGAACATGTGCTTGCACACGAAACCGAGAAAGTTTAAGATACAGATTTATTATGCATTTGGAAGCTTATTAACTTAGAAACCAAAACACATAGTAAAAAGATTTGTTCTCTCTGCTCAATGTGGAACAAGTTTCAAAAATTTATTTTTAAAGTTTGTTCAACCAGTGCATGATCCTTTTTTAAAAAGCTGTATAGCTGTCAGTACCCTCATTACATTTATGAATATACACAACATCTCATCTGGAAAAATTAAAACTTCTTAGAAATATCTACATATACGGCTAACATATAAAACATTCAGAGGTATACTTCATTAAAGTCAGGTTTAACGGTCCATTTGCACTGCAGCAAAATACATATAAATCTGTATATTTTTCATAAAATGTCTTTAAAAAATAGCACATTTGCAGCCATGTGTAGCTTCTTTAAAGCATCTTTTAGAAAGTAAATTTGATATGAACATATCTATGAGATTAAGCAACTGAGAGTAATATGACAGTTAAATATGATTAATAACTGAACATTGAGTAGCAGTTAAGGCAGAGGTGAAAAGAACTAATATGAAAGATTTCATATGGCAGATAAAGTGACAAAATGCAATAAATATACATATTTCTTGATGTAAACTACTCCAGAATCCACTGTCTTTCCTACCACAGAAGTTGGGAGTGTTTATTTATGACTCTGTACATTATATCACTTAAATTCTATTTTCTATCAGCAAAACATTAATGTGACCAGTGCTCTCAGATGCCATCTGGATTTGCTTCAATTGCTCAGAACAGACTATTCTGGAATGTGAGTTTAAGACTTTGATATGGCCTTCATTTATGGGTAGAGATTGTGATGTGTTACCATTCACCTGAAATCATCTCAGTTTTATCAATGCCTTTTGGTAACTACTGGGCTTCATGACAGTAGTATTTGAGAATGTGTCTTCAGGAAATTTATTATGACCTTTATTGATAAACAGTATTTCAGATACCAGAACCATATAGATCAGTCCCTTTCATACCTATGAGGAAGGACTACGTGCAGGAGGACAAAAGGCACAAGAAATGCAAAACAGTGGTGGCAGAAACTATGTTCAGTCTCAAAGCTGATTATTTTGCATATGACTTTCAGAATTGAACATTAAAACTTAAAATTTTTCATTATGTCTGTACAGTCAGGATTTTACCCATTAATCAGGATTTGAAATAGCATTTGCATTTTCATATTGTGTACTGGAAATGGAATCACATCTAGTTGTGACCTACTATGGTAAACAGATGCTCCTGCAAGTGTGGTATCAGCCTCGAGTATGGATTTGCATATTCATCTAGCATGTGATCTTCCCTTGCACATGGCTACCTTCCTTTTGGAGGCCAGATACTCAACACATCCTACCCAACTTCCAGATCTGAAATTTAGCACACGAATTTGTTCCACAGTTTCTTCAGTAGTTAGCCTTCATATACTTCTATCTTGCAGCAGTGGTTCAATGTCCTCTTCACTACTTTTGTCTAAATGTTGCTCAGAGTACTGCTGATTTTACTGTACCCAGGAATAAATAAGGTTACTAGAAGAGCCAGATGAAGAATACATGCCCCAACCAGGAAGGGTGGGCCAGGAATGATTGCTGTCTGCAGTGAAATATGCATACCAGAAAAAAATAATGAAATTTAAGATACTGACTTCTGCATTAAGAACTATACTGTTAAGGCAACAGATAGTGGAAGACATATTGACATGGTCTACAAATTGCATACAGACAAGTTCACATGTTCACTGCAACAAGAATTTTGTGCATCTACAATTCCGAAGAATTCCTCACCTGATATGCATGCTGACCTGAAAAACACAGAAACATACACAAAACTATTAATTTATCCACATTTCATAACCATGATTAAAAACAAGAACTAGAAAGGTTTTAAGACTAATTTTAAACCAGATAAATTTGACTGCAAAGCTCTACAGAAGAAGTATCAGCAAATCTGCTATTTGATTAAAATCTTAAAATTTTAGAACTCTTTCCATCAGTGAACACAGAAGACTTGATATCCAAAATGTACAATACCACATTATGACAATTTTTACCTTTTACTAGTCAATTTAAACTTAACTGCTTTTTTAAAAAAGGAAGAGACAGGTTTTTCTCATCAGGGTAAAATGTATCAGAAGTTACACAAATTTACTCTTTTTATTAATAAAGTTTAACAATAGCTATATAAATAACCTACTTATGGTAATAACTAACTTAACCCATATCCTGTAGTTACAGTAACACCTAGTACTGCAGTAATGGAAACAAAGGAGGAAGGGCTGTTTAATTCACCTTCACAGCACACTGGGTTTAATCAACATTAAGGCCAGTGACTGTGCAGTTTCACTTGAGTTCTTGTAGATTTAGCTTTTGACAAGCAGGGGTAGAACATAGAATCATAGACTCATAGAACGGTTAGGGTTGGAAGGGACCTCAAAGATCATCTAGTTCCAACCCCCCCTGCTGTGGGCAGGGACACCCTCCACTAGACCACATTGCCTAAAGCCTCATCCAACATGGCCTTAAACACTTCCAGGGAGGGGGCCTCCACAACCTCTCTGGGCAACCTGTTCCAGTACCTCACCACCATTGCTGCCCTTAACTGGAAGGAGGGAGGAGAATATTACCTGCGCACCCGAATCCTTCAGTGACTGCCCTAAGAGCCTGAAGTCCCTTTTGATCACTTTTGTGCTACGTGTCTCTGCTTCATCCCCACCCACATGGAGGAGCAGCGGTGGATAATAGTCAGAGGGCCATACCAGGTTGGGTAGTTTCCTAGTGATGTCCTTGACATGGGCCCCAGGGAGGCAGCAGACTTCTCTGAGAGGAGGGTCTGCCCTGCATATCGGGCCCTCTGTACCCTTCAGAAGGGAGTCCCCTACAACTACAACTCTCCTTTTCTTCTTTGCTGGGGTGGTCACGACACGAGGCATGGGCCTTTTGGGCCTAGGTGCTACCTCTGGAGTAGCTTGACTGTCATCCATATCCTCACTCGAGTGGCCTTCCACAGCCAGAGCCTTGTACCTCGTACCTATTGCAACATGACTCAATTGTCAACAAAACACATTTAACAATGGTTTTTTTCAGTTTCTCACAGACTAACACATATTGGAGTGGCAGCAGCTGACATAAAGACATTCAATAATTTGTTAAAACAAGGTAACCAGACTATCTAAGCCTGTTATTAAAAACCTTCTTGGTGAAAAAAAAAAAGAGCATTTAATGAAATTGAGAGAACAGGTGCCCACCAGAGCCACTGTATCACTCCCCTCATTCACTAGACGGGAGGAAAAGTATAACGAAAAGCTTATGGGTTGAGATAAGGACAGGGAGAGATCATTCACTAATTATCATCACAAGCAAAACAGACTGAACTTAGAGAGGGAATTCATCTTATTTATTACTAAGCAAAACAGAGCAGAGGAATGAGAAATAAAATCAAATCTTAAAACACTTCCCCCCACCCCTCCCATCTTCCCGGGCTCAACTTCACTCCCGGCTTCAACCTCCTCCCTGCCACAGCGGCACAGGGGGACGGGGAATGGGGGTTATGGTCAGTTCATCACATGTTGTTTCTGCTGCTGCTTCATCCTCAGGGGGAGGACTCCTCTCATTGTTCCCCTGCTCCACCGTGGGGTACCTCTCACGGGAGACAGTCCTTCATGACCTTCTCCAACGTGAGTCTCTCCCACGGGGTGCAGACCTTCAGGAGCAAACTGCTCCAGTGTGGATCCCCCACGGGGTCACAAGTCCTGTCAGCAAACCTGCTCTGGCGTGGGCTCCTCTCTCCACGGATCCACAGGTCCTGCCAGGAGCTTGCTCCAGTGCGGGCTTCCCGTGGGGCCACAGCCTCCTTCAGGTGCCTCCACCCGCTCCGGCGTGGGGTCCTCCACGGGCTGCAGGTGGAATCTGTACACCCCCTCATCCTTCCTCCATGGGCTGCAGGGCACAGCCTGCCTCACCACGGGCTGCAGGGGGATCTCTGCTCCGGCGCCTGGAGCACCTCCTCCCCCCTCCTTCTGCACTGACCTTGGTGTCTGCAGAGTTTCTTACATCTTCTCCTCTGGCTGCAAAAGCTCGCTCTCTCTATCTGGGTTTTTTTCCTTCTTAAATATGTTATCCCAGAGGCGCTGATTGGCTTGGCCTTGGCCAGCGGCGGGTCCGTCTTGGAGCCGGCTGGCATTGGCTCTATCAGACACAGGGGAAGCTTCTAGCAGCTTCTCACAGAAGCCACCCCTGTAGCCCCCCCTGCTACCAAAACCTTGCCATGCAAACCCAACACATATATGTAAAGCAACTTCTAGTTATCAATTTTTAAAAAATAAATATCAAAAGACAGTTGGCTTGCATTCAGGTCTTGCAAATCCAAGGAACTACTACTGATGTTGTAAGCTATGCTTGTACACATTTGCTAGTTTTCTTATCTCATCTTGTTGCATTCCCTGACTTTCACTTTCACTCATCTTACTTGGAAGAATTTTTAAAGTGAACATATTATTTAAATGCTAGATTTCTTTCCCATACTGAAGCATAAGAATTAGTAGGAAAAAGTGTATCATTATTTTACTGAATGATAGTATAATGTTTTAGGTGCCTAGTAACTAATAACAGGGAGAGATGTAATTACAGATATTTAGTAAAGCTTATCAGTACATACATAGTTAAACATAAGAACTGTCCCAGTGAATTTAGAACATGAGCAATTTGAGTTATGCAAATAAGGTCTCCCTGGAGCACTCTCTTCTCTGGGCTGAACAATCCCAACTCTCTCAGCCTTTCTTCATAGGAGAGGTGCTCCAGCCCTCTGACCATTTTCACGGCCCTCCACTGGACCCGCTCTAACAGGTCCATGTCTTTCTTGTGCTGGGGACCCCAGAGCTGCACACAGTACTCCAGGTGGGGTCTCACAAGAGCAGAGTAAAATCACCTCCCTCAACCTGCTGGCCATGCTTCCTTTTATGTGGCCCAGGATATGGTTAGCTTTCTGGGTTGCAAGTGCACATTGGTGGCTCATGTCCAGTTTTTAATCCACCACTTGAGCTTTCAAGCTTAGTGACAAAGTCAGAGATTTAGCATTTCATTTATGGGCAAGTCTGCATAACAGTTCCTCAACCTTCACTCAAAGACTACAATAATCAAAGTAGAGGTTACATATGGTACTTGTCCATTTTATTTTCAAGTGAAAGTTAGACTAAAATATCTATGTATTAAGAAATATTACTGGCAAAATATGTCCAGACTGTAACAGTTGGCCTCCGTTCTCCAATCTAAAGCCTGGATTTGTTTAACTATCTGTCCTGGTTCTGGCTAGGATAGAGTTAATTTTCACAAGGAGCCAGGACAGGTGACCCAAACTGGCCAAGGGGATATTCTATACCATGTGACATCATGCTCACTATAAAAGGGGGCTAGTCGGGGAGGGGCGGGTCGGCGGGGCTCCGGGAAAGTCTGAGTGTGGGCTGAGTGTCTGGTGGGTTATTGGGTCGGTAAATTGCCTTGTGTTATCACCCGTTGTGTATATTCTTGTGGTGGTTTACCCTCGGCTGGACGCGAGGTGTCCACCAAGCCGTTCTATCGCACGGCAGGGAGGGGAGAAAATAAGATGGAAAAAACAACCCCAAACTCGTGGATCAAGATAAAGGCAGTTTAATGTAGCTAAAGCAAAAGGCCACGTGCGGAAGCAAAGCAAAAAGCAAAAGATTATTCTCTACTTCCCATCAGCAGGCAATGTCTGGCCACTTCCTGGGAAGCAGGGCTTCAGTATGTGTACTCCTTACTCCAGAAGACAAACATTGTAAAAAACAACGAATGCCCCCGCCCTGTTCCTCCCCCTATCTCTCAGTTTCTTATTGCTGAGCAGCTGTCATATGGTATGGAATATCCCTTTGGTCAGTTTGGGTCAGCTGTCCTGGCTGTGTCCCCTCCCAAAATCTTGCCCACCCCCAGCCTGCTGCTGACAGGGGGAAGAAATGTTGGAGAGACAGCCTTGATGTGTGCTGGCACTGCTCAGCAGTAGCCAAAACACCGGTGTGTTAACACCTTGCTAGCTACCAAGACACAGCACAGCACTATGAGGGCTGCTATGGGGAAAATTAACTCCATCTCAGCCAGACCCAATACAATCTCCACCCCTTATTCCATACCATTTGTGTCATGCTCACGCTCCACACACTTTAATACATATATGTATTTTATAACCATTTCATTGTATTTACTTCTTATTAACTACTATCTCCAGTCATTTAACAGAGAGATGTTACTTTCCCATTCCATGAGCAGAGCTTCCTCTGCTCCTCCAGATGTTCATGAACTGGCTATGACTTGGGCCCAATCTGTCAGGATGGGTGTTCTGGACAGGAGAAGCAGTATGTTCAGTTGTTGGGCACCAACACCGGCTTGCTTTGGGCTGCTGTTGCATTCATCTGGCTCCTTGCAAAACTCACTCTTCATTGGTTCAGGCCATTCCTTCTACATTACTTCCTAGAAGGTACAACTCACATTACAGATTATTTTACCCCCCAATGTTAAATCACTTTGAGGCACACACCGGGTGTCTCCATCCTTATGCATTACCCACCAAGTACACCCAGGTCCTTGAGCGAAGACAATCCCAGGAATGGGTTTGCCTTTTCCCATGGGAGGAGCAATCCACACCGCCTTCCCCAGCCACTTTCCCATGTGTACTACAGGGACCTTGTCTCCTCCCACAGTATGCAGGGGTTTTGTTTGGGCAGGACCAGGACGGTTAGCAGATCCTCTGGTATTAATCAGCCAAGTGGCTTCTGCTAAATTTGTGTCCCAGTGCTTCCATGCCCGATTACCTAATGCCCTCAACATAGTCTTTAACAGTCCATTATATCTCTAAGTCTTTCCAGAGGCTTGTGGGTGATAGGGGATGTGATACTGCCCTGTTTCTTTGCCCAGGAGATTATGACGTTATTTCGAAAATGAGTCCCATTGTCTGATTCAATCCTTTCTGGGGTACCATGTCGCCATAAAATTTGCCTTTCAAGGCCTAGGATGGTGTTTCGGGCAGTGCTGTTGTTATTTCCCTCTTCCTTTACTGTCCCAGTAAAGTCTCCCTATCCCAAACTACGAGTTTTGCGTTTGTCTTCCCGTTCTCCTCCCCCATCCCACTGGGAGAGGGGTGAGTGAGCGGCTGCTGAGCACCACTGCTGCCTGCGGCTAAACCAAGAAAGTATCAGACAACTTTTATTTGGAAGTGGTAATTACTGCAGTACTGCAGTAAATTTATACTACTAGACTGGCTGCAGTTTTAGATTAAAATATTAGAAAAGCTTGATTAATCAAAGGTTTCTGGTCGCATTTTTGCTTCAAGCTAATTAAGTGATTGTGATGACCATGTAAAAGGTACAGTATTTTGACTATCCTAACGATCAAGATCATAGAATCATAGAATGGTTTGGGTTGGAAGGGACCTTGAAGATCATCGAATTCCAACCCCCCTGATGCGGGCAGGGACAGCCTCCACAAGACCACATTGCCCAAAGCACCATCCAACCTGGCCTTAAACACTTCCAGGGAGGGGGCCTCCACAACCTCTCTGGGCAACCTGTTCCAGTGCCTCACCACCCTCACAGGGAAGGATTTCTTTTTAACATCTAATGTAAAAGGACAGGCAGGGCAGGCGAGGAGGGCGCATCGCCCTCTATGTCAATGACCAGCTGGAGTGCATGGAGCTCCACCTGGGGAAGGAGGGGGAGCCCACCGAGAGCCTATGGGTCAGGATTAAAGGGAGGGCTGGGGCAGGGGACATCATAGTGGAGGTCTGCTACAGGGCACCTGACCAGGGAGACCGAGCAGATGAAGCCCTCTATAGGCAGATAGGAGCAGCCTCACGTTCACAAGTGTGCTGGGTTTGTGTGGCAAGGTTTTGGTAGCGGGGGGGCTACAGGGGTGGCTTCTGTGAGAAGCTGCTAGAAGCTTCCCCTGTGTCTGATAGAGCCAATGCCAGCCGGCTCCAAGACAGACCCGCCGCTGGCCAAGGCCAAGCCAATCAGTGCCTCTGGGATAACATATTTAAGAAAGAGAAAAACAGTTAGAGAGCGCTTTTGCAGCCAGAGAGAGGAGTGAGAAGATGTAAGAACATCTGCAGACACCAAGGTCAGTGCAGAAGGAGAGGGAGGAGGTGCTCCAGGCGCCGGAGCAAGATTCCCCTGCAGCCCGTGGTGAAGACCATGGTGAAGCAGGCTGTCCCCCTGCAGCCCATGGAGGGAGGATGAGGGGGTGTAGCGATTCCACCCGCAGCCTGTGGAGGACCCCACGCCGGAACAGGTGGAGACACCTGAAGGAGGCTGTGGCCCCATGGGAAGCCCGTGCTGGAGCAAGCTCCTGGCAGGACCTGTGGATCCGTGGAGAGAGGAGCCCATGCCAGAGCAGGTTTGCTGACAGGACTTGTGACCCCGTGGGGGACCCACGCTGGAGCAGTTTGCTCCTGAAGGTCTGCACCCCATGGAGGAGACTCACGTTGGAGAAGGTCATGAAGGACTGTCTCCTGTGAGAGGGACCCCACGCTGGAGCAGGGGAACGATGAGAGGAGTCCTCCCCCTGAGGATGAAGCAGCAGCAGAAACAACATGTGATGAACTGACTGTAACCCCCATTCCCCGTCCCCCTGTGCTGCTGGGGGGGGCGGAGGTTGAAGCCGGGAGTGAAGTTGAGCCCGGAAAGATGGGAGGGGTGGGGGGAGGTGTTTTTAAGACTTGGTTTTATTTCTCATTCCTCTACTCTGTTTTGCTTAGTAATAACTTAGATGAATTCCCTCTCTAAGTTCAGTCTGTTTTGCTCGTGATGATAATTAGAGAATGATCTCTCCCTGTCCTTATCTCGACCCGTAAGTTTTTTTTTCATTGTACCTTTTCTCCCCTGTCTAATGAAAGAGGGGAGTGATAGAGCGGCTCTGGTGGGCACCTGGCCCTCAGCCAGGGTCAACCCACCACAACAAGCCCTGGTCCTTATGGGGGACTTAAACCACCCCGACATCTGCTGGAGGGACAACGCAGCAGAGCACAAGCAATCCAGGAAGTTCCTGGAATGTGTTGGTGACAACTTTCTCCTCCAAGTGCTAGAGGAGCCCACAAGGAGAGGGGCCATGCTGGACCTTATTCTCACCAACAAGGAGGGCCTGGTAGGGGATGTGAAGCTCAAGGGCACCCTTGGCTGCAGTGACCACAAAATGGTGGAATTCAGGAGCCTCAGGGCAGCGTGGAGGGCGCACAGCAAGCTCACTACCCTGGACTTCAGGAGAGCAGACTTTGGCCTCTTCAGGGACCTGCTTGGTAGAATGCCATGGGACAGAGCCCTGGAGGGAAGAGTGGCCCAAGACAGCTGGCTAATATTCAAGCATCACCTCCTCCAAGCTCAGGAGCGATGCATCCCAGCAAAGAGGAAGTCAAGCAAAAACACCAAGAGGCCCCCGTGGATGAACAAGGAGCTCCTGGGCAAAGTCAACCAAAAAAAGGAAGCCTACAGAGGGTGGAAGCAAGGGCAGGTAGCCTGGGAGGAATACAGAGAAACTGTCTGAGCAGCCAGGGATCAGGTTAGGAAAGCCAAAGCCCTGATAGATATTAGTCTGGCCAGGGATGTTCAGGACAACAAGAAAAGCTTCTATAGGTATGTCAGTGATAAAAGGAGGACGAGGGAAAATGTGGGTCCCCTCTGGAATGAAATGGGTGACCTGGTTACCCAGGATATGGAGAAGGCTAATTGTGGCTTACCAGTACCTGATTTAGATTAGATGTTAGAAAGAAATTTTTTACTGTTAGAGTGGTGAGACACTGGAATGGATTGCCCAGAGAGGTTGTGGAGGCCCCCTCCCTGGAAGTGTTTAAGGCCAGGTTGGATGAGGCTTTGGGCAATGTGGTCTTGTGAAGGGTGTCCCTGCCCGCATCAGGGGGGTTGGAACTCGATGATCTTCGAGGTCCCTTCCAACCCAAACCATTCTATGATTCTATGATAAATCGACCCTCCTTTAGCTTGAACCCATTACCCCTTGTCCTGTCACTACACTCCCTGATAAACAGTCCCTCTCCATCTTTCCTGTAGGCCCCCTTCAGGTACTGGCAATTAGATCTCCCCGGAGCCTTCTTTTCTCCAGGCTGAACAATCCCAGCTCTCTCAGCCTGTCCTCAGAGGAGAGGTGCTCCAGCCCTCTGATCATTTTCGTGGCCCTCCTCTGGACTCTCTCCAACAGCTCCATGTCTCTCTCTTGTACTGGGGCCCCCAGAGCTGGACATAGTACTCCAGGTGGGGTCTCACCAGAGTGGAGTAGAGGGGCAGGATCACCTCCCTCGACCTGCTGGTCACACTGTTTTTGATGCAGCCCAGGACACGGTTGGCTTTCTGGGCTGCAAGCGCACACTGCCGGCTCATGTTGAGCTTCTCATCAATCAATACCCCCAAGTCCTTCTCCTCAGGGCTGTGATGCAAGAGGACACTATCTTTATGATATTAGTAGTAACTCTTTTTTTTTTGTTGCAATAACTTGTAATAAAGAAGGAAAGCAAATAAGCCAAGGAAGCTGTCCACATTTTTTTCATGATAGGTTGACCTATAAACCTAAAACTTTTCCTGCCACTAGGTGGCAAAACTTCACTCTAGAAACTCCTGTATACTGGAGCTAACTGTAGTTTTTATCTCAGTGAAAGATCAACGACTTCTGTAAATTTGCTCTTAAGCTTTTCGTTTCATGACATGAGTACAAGATTGGTCTTTATTGTAAACAAAAAAAAGTTTCGGGGGGGACTGACAACGGACCAATCCATGTAAAATATTCCTTTGTATCTTTCAAACTGAACTCAGTCTGCCTCCTAGAAGTGAACTGCCTTTGTTTCTCCCATATAAACTTCAATTATCTATACTTCAAATTGTACAAAATTAAATCAAGACTGATATGTGTACAGGAATTTTAAGGGGAGCATTGCGGATTCAGTTATTACCTGCCAGTGTTAAGACTTAGTACTTTATGATTACTCCTTCCCTCACATACTTTTAAAGCAAGACAATATTTTTATATGTTTATTTCTCCTTCATATCAAGAACAATTACACATCATTTCTTCTCTTTTGTTTTTTGTTGGTGGTTTTTTTTGCTCATATCAGCTTTTTACTTAAGCTTCCTTTTCTGCTCCTTGGAATTTTCAAGTATTATAGCAAATAAGGCCATTGTTGTAACCTGAAAAAGGACCAAAAGACCACCCTCATTTAGGGTTCACTTTCAGAACTCCTCTTAACTAAAATAACTAAAGACAATAGAAATTATCTGATCAGGAGCACCTTCCTCCTCCCTTCTCAAAATTTACCCTGAGCTTGTTAAAACTAAAGTTTTTGATTCTATACTAGCTATTAAAATAGAGGAAAAGAAGGGAGTGCAAGTTAAATCCTGTACTGGCTTGCTCTCTACAAAGACTGTACAAAGGAAGTTTCAGAGGGTCTCCTAGTGTAGTTCTTCTCTAACTTATATAATGCACTAAGGAGCACTCTGACAAACATATATTCATCACTGTAGGACATAAAACTTTTTGTAAGGAAAAAGTTGTTCCAGCTTACTATTCTAGTTGAATTTATTTACAGATAATATACAGATTTTCCAATAAAGAAGCTCTATATAGTTTCCAAGACTAAACATAGTTACAGTAAGAGAATAATGACATGGTAGAAATAAAAAGTGGAGGTCCAGTAACTGATTGATAGAATGAATGGAATGGAATTACTGGAGAGAACATACTACTCACTAGTTTGTGAATTTGCAAAATAAAGTTTTAATGAAGACCTAAACCAAAACAATGTACTAAAATGGTGCAGAGTCCTTTTTCAAAAGGGCTATTACTCTACAATTTATGCTATATACCTGGAAAATTCTATTATTCCTACATTGGTAAGATACAGGCCAAGCTTTCACAGTATAATGTGGAGAACAATGTTTAATTCACAGAACACTTAAATACTCATGATAACAGAACGAAATGGTAGGAATTACATTTTCAGTTCCATAAGAGGTATGCATTGCACACTTACCAAGACTGAGATGCAAAACCATACCAAGCCAACAGAAGGATTTAAAAGCCAAGGCCAAGGAGAATTGCATTTTTGTTCCCTATTGATCCCATAAAGATATTGAGAAACACTGTCTGCAAGATAAATTATTTCATCCAGAAGTGGGTTTTTGTTGTTAAAAAAAAAAATTCATTAAAATAATTTCACCTTTTATGACCTTCCAACTGCTGAGGAAATTCACAACATTCATGCTGTTACTTTTCATGCATTAAATTCAAAATGTAGACAACATGTCAACATTTGATGTACGAACATCGTTAACTATTAATGGGTTTCCAGTTCTGCTTAAGGACTCCAGAAGTGTATGCATTGCCTTTTCTAGGCACATTATATCTAAGTGTCCATTTCTAATGTAAACAGGCTTCTGCTACCATCCCTACAATTCTATTTCCTCACAGAATTTGAAGTTCCACAATAAAAGGCTACATCATCTTAAGATAATATGGGTTGGACACAGGTTGAATTTAGCAGTATCTACAAATACTAGAGGAAAAGATTATCCAAATTTAAAATTAAAGTCAATGAGCAAACCCTGCTGCTTCCATTACTTCACCACATGCATCAAAGTTCAGCAAAAAACCCTTTTCTATGCATCTTTTAATGTATATTATACTTACTATTCACATAATTCATTTGCCCTTTGTATTTGCACATTGAAACAAATTCTGAAGAACAAACACTGTTAATCATCTCTTAGAAGGAGTGTTGCTACTAAGGGAGACGGAAGCCCAGATTCAGATACAAGAGCAATAGCCCCATGGAAAAAGGTAGACAGCTCCCAATAAGAAAAAGTCCACACAGACAGCCTCCCTCGGATAATAGCACACAGATTTTTCTTTAACATAATGTACTGGGTTTGGCTGGGATAAAGTTGATTTTCTTCATAGTAGCTTGTATGGGGCTATGCTTTGGAACTGTGATGAAAACAGTGCTGATAACTTAGGGATGTTTAGGTTATTGCTTGTCCTGGTTTTGGCTGTAATAGAGTTAAGTTTCTTTCTAGTAGCTGGTATAGTGCTGTGTTTTGGATTTAGTATGAGAATAATGTTGATAACACACTGATGGTTTTTATTTGTTGCTAGGTAGTTGTTTCTACACTAAGTCAAGGACTTTTCAGCTTCTCACGCTCTGCCAGATGCACAAGAAACTGGGAGACCATAGCCAGGACAGCTGACCCAGACTGGCCAAAGGGATATTCCCTACCACATAATGTCATGCTCCATATATAACTGGGGAAGCTGGCCAGGAGGCAGATTTGCTGCTTGGAAACAGACTGGATGCATGTGATGAGTAATTGCACTTGTGCATCAGTTTTATTATTGTTATTAGTGCTGTTATTATTATTCTTTTCCTTTGTTACCCTATTAAACTGTCTTTATCTCAACCCATGAGTTTTTTTTCATTCTCTTCCCCATCCCCTTTGGGGGGGGAGGGGGTGAGCGAATGGCTGCGTGGTGCTTAGTTACCTGCTGGGGTTAAACCACAACAGTCCTTTTTGGTGCCTAACAAGAGACACGAAGGGTTCAGATAATGACAGATCTGACCACAGCGTGTTAAAAAAATTTGTTATAAGCATTCAGTATATTAGTTTAATCATCACTGGTCTGCTGGTCACAATGTTGTTTTATTTGTTCTCAGAGTTGTGTTATGTAACACCTTACTTGATGTATATACTGGTTATCAGTGTTATGCATGGTTTGTCACCTCTGGGTGTTGGATTAAGGTTATCGCTCTGCTGTACGGTGTACGACTAGCTTATGATCTGATAAAATCATTGATAGTCAGACCAGTTTGGTATCTATTCAGTGGCAGTGGGTGGCATGCAGAGCGGAGTGACAGTGACGGTTTCACCTCCGTACTTCGGGAGCCATCTGTCAGAAGCTATTAATAATTACACTTTTTACTTTTTCTCCTCAGAGAGCAAATATGTGGGGGAGACACCTTCCTTCACCTTCCCCCTCTCCTCCAGGCTAATTACAGTAGCTCTTGAGAATGCTGAATATCCTTGGGATGTTCAGACGAGCATGCTTCCATTGCGAGGTTTCCAGAATGTGTTTCAGGTCTTGTTTAGTGTTAAACAACTATTTAAGAATACCATCCAGAGATCAATCCCTGCAACAGACACTGCAGCTACTCCAACCCATGCAAAAAGCACTGTGGCTACTCAAACCCCAACAATAGGCACTGCGGCTACTCAAACCCTGGCAATAAGCATTGCGACTGAACCAGAGAACCAACGCATACCAGTATCAGTCAGTAATGGAAAAGAAATGGACACAAAAGTCAACTTGTTTAGTAAAGGATGACGAAGCAGGGCCATCACGAGAACAGGAGGAAGAGGCAGAACCAGAGATAAACACCCAATCCCTATCCCTTAGTGAGCTGTGAGATATGCGAAAAGATTTCAGTCATTGATTAGATGAGCAACTGGTCACTTGACTGAAGGATAGTGGGGCCAGTAGCCTGGAATTAGAGGGTAGGGAAGTCAAGCAGCTGGGATCCCCGTCCAGGGAAGGGGTCAATGACATGGCAATTGCAAAAGGGACACAAGCCCTCAGCTTCTGGAGGCAACTCGTCAGGCATGAGGGAAGATGTTTTATGTCATCTAGGCAAGTGGACCACCATGGACACAGTTATCCAGTACCTGAGGGAATTAGCCGTGTGGGAGACGGTTTATTATCACCCGGACAAAGTACAATTACCCACAGATCCAGATGAAGTCCAATGTACCCGACCCATGTAGGTTTCAAGGAAGTTTCAGGGTGCTCATTGCTGAAGCCACTTCTGGGTTCATCACATCTTCACCTTCCACGGTTCCATCAAAGTTCATTCTTCAATAGCCTCAGTGATTCTTATTGTAATACCATTGTTAAGGCATATAGCAATCATAGCAGTGAATGGCATGCAATGTTATGTAACAATTAACATCAGAAAATTTAAATCATTGGCTATTATGACCCAAAATCAAATCCCCTTGAGGTACACATCAGACTACTGCATCCTTCCGCATCACCCATCAAGTGCACCCAGGTCCCTGAGCAAAAGCAATCCCACAGACAGTGTTACCTTTCCCAAGGCAGGAGTAATCTAGACTGTGTTCCCTAACATATTCTTCATGAGTACTAAAGGGACTTTATCCCCTTCTACAGTACATGGAATTTTATTGGGTAGGGCCAGCTCAATTGGTAGATTCCCCTAGTGTTAACTAACCAGGTGGCCTTTGCTAAATGTGTATCCCAGTGTTTGAGGGTCCCACCACCCATTGCCCTCAGGGTAGTCTTTAGCAGGTCCATTGTATCGTTCAATTTTCCCAGAGGCTGGTGCATGGTAGGGGATGCGATACACCCATGGTCTTTGGTCCAGGTGTCTATGAGGTTGTTGCGAAAATGAGTCCCATTGTCTGACTCAATTCTTTCTGGGGTGCCATGTCACCACAGGACTTGCTTTTCAAGACCCAAAATAGTGTTCTGGTCAGTGGCATGAAGCACGGGATATGTTTCCAGCCATCCGGTGGTTGCTTCCACTATTGTAAGTACATAGCACTTGCCTTGGCCGGTTTGTGGGAGTGTGATGTAGTCAATCTGACAGGCCTCCCCATATTTATATTTCAGCCATCGTCCTCCACACCAGAGAGCCTTTAACTGCTTGGCTTGCTCGATTGCAGCGCATATTTCACATTCATGGATAACCTGTGAGATAGCGTCCCTGGTCAAGTCCACTCCTTGATCATGAGCCCATCTATATGTTGCATCTCTTCCTTGATGGCCTGAGGTGTCATGGGCCCACCGAGCTATAAATAATTCACCCTTATGTTGCCAGTCCAGATCTACCTGAGCCACTTCAATCTTAGCAGCCCTATCCACCTGCTGGTTTTTTTGATGTTCCTCAGTAGCCCAACTCTTGGGTATATGGACATCTATGTGATGTACTTTTACAACCAGCTTCTCTAGCTGGGCAGAAATATCTTGCCACAATGGGGCAGCCCAGATGGGTTTGCCTCTGCACTGCCAGTTGCTCTGCTTCCATTGCTGTAACCACCCCCACAGGGAATTTGCCACCATCCATGAGTCAGTGTAGAGGTACAGCGTTGGCCACTTTTCTCTTTCTGCAATATCTAAAGCCAGCTGGATGGCTTTCACCTCTGCAAACTGGCTCGATTCACCTTTTCCTTCAGCAGCTTCTGCAACTCACTGTGTAGGACTCCATACAGCGGCCTTCCACCTCCGATGCTTTCCCACAATGAAACAGGATCCATCAGAGAATCAGCTTCTCATTTTCTGGTAGTTTATCATATGGTGGGGCTTCTTCAGAGCGTGTCACCTCCGCCTCTGGTGACATTCTGAAATCTTTGCGTTCTGGCCATTCCATGATCACTTCCAGAATTCCTGGGCGATTGGGGTTTCTTATTCCAGCCCGCTGTGTGATCAGTGCTACCCACTTACTCCACGGAGCATCAGCTGCATGGTGTGTAGAGTGGGCCCTCCTTTTGAACAGCACCAGTAGTCGGGGTGCCGGGAGGAGCTGTGCTTCAGTACCAATCACTTCTGAAGCAGCTCGAACCCCTTCATATGCTGCCAGTATCTCTTTTTCAGTCGGAGTATAGTGGGCCTCAGATCCTCTGTATCCCCAACTCCAAAACCCTAGGAGTATCCCCTGGTGGTTTCTGCCAGAGGCTCCAGGTAGGGCAATTACCTCTGGCTGGAGTGTAGAGCACATTTTTAACATCTGGTTCTGCCTGGACTGACCCAAGGGCTACTGCATGAACTATTTCCTTTTCAATTTGATCAATGGCTTTTTGTCACTCAGGGCCCCATGTGAATTTTTTCTTCTTTGTTTCTGATAGAGAGGGATTACAATCAGACTATTTTTTGGCTTATGCATTCTCCAGAAACCCATGATTCCTAAAAACCCTGTATTTCCTTTTTGTTGATTGGTGGAGACATAGCTGCTATTCTGTTGATCACATCCATTGGGATCTGATGGCATCCATCTTGCCATTTTATTCCTAAAAACTGGATCTCCTGTGCAGATCCCTTGACCTTACTTTGTTTTATGGCGAAACCGATGTTCAGGAGGATTTGGACTATTTCCTTCCCTTTATCAGAAACTTCTTCTGCTGTGTTGCCCCATACAATGATGTCATCAATGCATTGCAGGTGCTCTGGGGCTTCACCCTTTTCCAGTGCAGTCTGGATCAGTCCATGGCAAATGGTGGGGCTGTGTTTCCACCCCTGGGGCAGTCGATTCCAGGTGTACTGTTTGTTCCTCCAAGTGAAGGCAAACTGTGGCCTGCACTCTGCTGCCAAAGGGATCGAGAAAAATGCATTAGCTATATCAATCGTGGTGTACCACTTGGCTGCCTTTGACTCCAGTTCATATTGAAGTTCCAGCATATCTGGCACAGCAGCACTCATCGGCGGTGTGACTTCATTCAGGCCATGATAATCTACTATCAGTTTCCACTCTCCATTAAACTTTCGCACTGGCCTGAGTGAGTTCTGTTGATCACTCCTTGGCTCTCCAGTCAACAAATCAGTTTATGAATGGGAATCAGGGAGTTTCAGTTGGTGTGATATTGCCGCCGGTGCACCATTGTGGTAGCGATTAGTAGCTGTTGTTCTTTGACTCTGAGCAACCCCATAACAGAGGGGTCCTCTGAGAGACCAAGCAAGGTAGATAGCTGTTTAATTTCCTCTGACTCCAAGGCAGCTATGCCCGAAGCCCATTGATACCCTTTTGGGTCCTTAAAATACCCTCTCCTGACATAGTCTATGCCAAGAATGCATGGAGTCTCTGGCCCAGTCACAATGGGATGCTTTTGCCACTCATTCCCAGTTAGACTCACTTTGGCCTCCTGTAGAGTCAACTGTTAGGATCCCCCTGTCATTCCAGAAAAACATATGGGTTCTGCCCCTTCATAGCTTGATGGCATTAGGGTACACTGTGTCCACTAGAGCCTTATACTCTTGTGGATCTGACGTGCCAGGTCATCAGAACCACTTAGGCCAGTAAACTCAGTTGTCCCTCTCCTCCAACTAGCTGGAGGCAGGGCCCCTCTAATCCTGCTCATCGTATTTGTTACTCGCTGCTTGTAAAAATTATTTGGAAGTCCCTTGAAGAGGATCATAAGTACAATCAGGCCTTGGTCTGGGAAACTGCCTGTTCTAAACTGGAGTGGCATTTTTCCTGGAAGAATCCCCTTTTGTGATTTTTGGTTTTCCTTGCACCTCACGTACTCATGCCTGTAGGGTTAAGGTAGGTTTTTCATCCCACTTCTTCATGTCCTCTCCATGGTCACACAGGTAAAACCACAGGTTGCCTCATGGTATGTATCCTCTATATCCTCTCTCTTTAGCAGAGGAATGCTTACTCCTAATAGCTGAGATACTGATCTGTATAAGCAGGGACTAGGACATATTCTCTTTGAGTTGCTGGACCTTCTGGGACAGTTTCTTCACAGCTGAGATGAGGGAGGAAGAGAGTTGCCAGAGTCAGCCAGCCACTTCATCTACCATTGGTACTTCTTCACCTTTCCAGTCCATTAATGCAAATGAGTTGGTTTACGACGATAGTGAGCTTTATACAGACTTCCGTCACATGGGCCGTGTGCACTGGATTTCATCTGAATGTATGGGTACCTGCACATTGCCTGAGTCATATTAAACCATCTCCAACACGGCTAATTCCCTCAAGTACTGGATACTGCTCTCCATGGCGGTCCACTTGCTTGGATGACATACAACATCTTTAATGAAGTGATACCTTTCCATCACACCTGACAGAAGTCACCTCCAGAGGCTGAGGGCTTGTGTCTATTTTCCCAATTGCCTTATCGATGCCCTCTTCCCTAGACAGGAATCCCAGCTTCCTGGCTTCCCTACCCTCTATTTCCAAGCTCTCAGCCCAGTTAACCCAGCATTGGAGCAGCTCTGGTGCCGACCCAACCCACAGCGGAGTGGCAGATCTAGGCAAACAGAGGATTTTCCTGACTTTCCAGAGGCAGGGAAATAACAGGGAGGCGGAAGAGACCCACCACGATCCGGCTGCTCTCGTGGGAACCACTGATGACACCTGGGCATTGCCAAAGAAAAGGTGCCCACCCCAACACCTATAAAAAGAAACATAGGGAGCACTAGTGACCCGGAGCACGGCAGAGTGGGCAAACAGAGCATGGCACATCAGCCAGGGAATGACGCAGCAGTTCGTATGGCACTTTGCGCAGGCAGGGTGTGCGGGTAGGGCCTACTGAATCTACCTGCTCAAGAGGGGAGTACATTGGAGGTCATGTGCTGGACAAACTGCAGCACGCTCGAAGCCTAGAGGAGATGAGCCGGGGGCTCCAGACGCAACGGGAACCAACAGGGAAACACTGGGAGAATACATCAAAAGAATTCCAGCCACTCCAGCCAGTAAGTCAGCCTCATCGGGGGCACAACTGAAATGCCTCTACGCGAATGCACGTAGCATGGGGAATAAACAAGAGGAGTTGGAGACGTGTGCGCACCTGCACGGCTATGACCTTATTGGCATTACAGAGACGTGGTGGGATAGCTCCGATGACTGGAGTGTTGGGATGGAAGGGTACAGGCTCTTTAGGAAGGACAGGCAGGGCAGACGAGGAGGGGGCGTCGCCCTCTACATCGATGACCAGCTGGAGTGCATGGAACTCCACCTGGGGATGGACGAGGAGCTGACTGAGAGCTTATGTGTCAGGATTAAAGGGAGGGCTGGGGCAGGGGACATCATAGTGGAGGTCTGCTACAGGCCACCTGACCAGGGAGACCGAGCAGATGAAGCCCTCTATAGGCAGATAGGAGCAGCCTCACGCTCACAAGCCCTGGTCCTTATGGGGGACTTAAACCACCCCAACATCTGCTGGAGGGACAACGCAGCAGAGCACAAGCAATCCAGGAAGTTCCTGGAATGCGTTAATGACAACTTTCTCCTCCAAGTGCTAGAGGAGCCCACAAGGAGAGGGGCCATGCTGGACCTTGTTCTCACCAACAAGGAGGGCCTGGTAGGGGATGTGAAGCTCAAGGGCACCCTTGGCTGCAGTGACCACAAAATGGTGGAGTTCAAGATCCTCAGGACAGTGTGGAGGGCGCACAGCAAGCTCACTACCCTGGACTTCAGGAGAGCAGACTTTGGCCTCTTCAGGGACCTGCTTGGTAGAATGCCATGGGACAGAGCCCTGGAGGGAAGAGTGGCCCAAGACAGCTGGCTAATATTCAAGCATCACCTCCTCCAAGCTCAGGAGCGATGCATCCCAGCAAAGATGAAGTCAGGCAAAAACACCAAGAGGCCCCCGTGGATGAACAAGGAGCTCCTGGGCAAAGTCAACCAAAACCAGGAAGCCTACAGAGGGTGGAAGCAAGGGCAGGTAGCCTGGGAGGAATACAGAGAAACTGTCTGAGCAGCCAGGGATCAGGTTGGGAAAGCCAAAGCCCTGATAGATATTAGTCTGGCCAGGGACGTCAAGGGCAACAAGAAAAGCTTCTATAGGCATGTCAGTGATAAAAGGAGGACGAGGGAAAATGTGGGTCCCCTCTGGAATGAAATGGGTGACCTGGTTACCCAGGATATGGAGAAGGCTGAGGTACTCAAGGACTTCTTTGCCTCAGTCTTCACTGGCAAGTGCTTGAGCCACACTGCCCAGGTCACAGAAGGCAAAGACAGGGACCGGGAGAATGCAGAACCGCCCACTGTAGGAGAAGATCAGGTTCGAGAATATCTAAGGAACATGAAGGTGCACAAGTCCATGAGACCTGATGAGATGCATCCGCGGGTGTTGAGGGAACTGGCGGATGAAGTGGCCAGGCCACTCGCCATCATATTTGAGAAGTCCTGGCAGTCTGGCGAAGTTCCTGCCGACTGGAAGAGGGGGAACATAACCCCCATTTTTAAGAAGGGGAAAAAAGGAAGACCCCAGGGAACTACAGGCCAGTCAGTCTCACCTCCGTGCCTGGCAAGATCATGGAGCAGACCCTCCTGGAGACTATGCTCAGGCACATGGAAAACAAGGAGGTGATTGGTGACAGCCAACATGGCTTCACTAGGGGCAAATCGTGCCTGACAAACTTGGTGGCCTTCTATGATGGGGTTACAGCGTTGGTGGACAAGGGAAGGGCACCTGACATCATCTACCTGGCCTTGTGCAAGGCATCTGACACTGTCCCGCACGACATCCTTGTCTCTAAATGGGAGAGACATGAATTTGATGGATGGACCACTCGGTGGAGAAGGAATTGGCTGGATGGTCGCACTCAAAGACTTGTGGTCAACGGCTCAATGTCCAAGTGGAGAACGGTGACGAGTGCCGTTCCTCAGGGGTCGGTACTGGGACCGGCACTGTTCAACATCTTTGTCAGCGACATGGACAGCGGGATCGAGTGCACCCTCAGCAAGTTTGCCAACGACACCAAGCTGTCTGGTGTGGTCGACACGCTGGAGGGAAGGGATGCCACCCAGAGGGACCTTGACAGGCTGGAGAGGTGGCCCCCTGCAAACCACATGAAGTTCAACAAGGCCAAGTGGAAGATGCTGCACGTGGGTCGGCACAATCCCAAGCATGACTATAGGCTGGGCGAGGAATGGATTGAGAGCAGCCCCGAGGAGAAGGACTTGGGGGTATTGATTGATGAGAAGCTCAACATGAGCCGGCAGTGTGCGTTTGCAGCCCAGAAAGCCAACCGTGTCCTGGGCTGCATCAAAAGAGGCGTGACCAGCAGGTCGAGGGAGGTGATCCTGCCCCTCTACTCTGCTCTGGTGAGACCCCACCTGGAGTACTGCGTCCAGCTCTGGGGTCCCCAGTACAAGAGAGAGACATGGAGCTGTTGGAGGGAGTCCAGAGGAGGGCCACGAAGCTGATCAGAGGGCTGGAGCACCTCTCCTCTGAGGACAGGCTGAGAGAGCTGGGATTGTTCAGCCTGGAGAAGAGAAGGCTCCGGGGAGACCTAATTGCGGCTTACCAGTACCTGAAGGGAGCCTACAGGAAAGATGGTGAGGGACTGTTTATGAGGGAGTGTAGTGACAGGACAAGGGGTAATGGGTTTAAGCTGAAGCAGTGTCGATTTAGATGAGATGTTAGAAAGAAATTCTTTATGATGAGAGTGGTGAGGCACTGGAACAGGTTGCCCAGAGAGGTTGTGGAGGCCCCCTCCCTGGAAGTGTTTAAGGCCAGGTTGGATGAGGCTTTAGGCAATGTGGTCTAGTGGAGGGTGTCCCTGCCCGTAGCGGGGGGGTTGGAACTAGATGGTCTTTGAGGTCCCTTCCAACCCTAGCCATTCTATGATTCTATGATAGGCTCACCTGGACTGTGGCTGAAATATTTTTGTATAACTCAGCTCACTCTGGGACAAGGATTGGAACTCTGGTTCTGCCTCTTCCTCCTTTTCTTGACATGGTCCCGATTCATTTTCATCCCTTAGTAAGCAAACTGATTTTTTTTTTTGTGTGTATATCTTCTTCTGTATAGGGGCAAATGATACCATCATGGGCTGTTTTTTTGGTTCAGCTGCAGTGTCCATCGCTGGGGTTTGAGTAGCCACCATGCCTGTCACTGAGGTTTGAGTAGCCTCAGTGCATGTGGCCAGGGTTGGAGTAGCTGCAGTGCCTGTCACTCTGTTTTCCCTCTCTTCTCCCTGAGAGTGTTACTTAATATCGAGCTGTGTTAAGCAGATACAGGCCAGGGCCCAGCACAGTGTGGTAAGTTGTGACTCTTTAGAATAGCCACAGCATTTCCCTTTCATATACTCTATCACTTCACAGGGTCCTGTAGTTGTTTGGGAGTGAAGTTCCAAACCATTGGAGGTGAGAAGTTCTTGAGATACCTGCTCATATTCTCCCACATGCCATGCCACCCATGACTATCCAGCCTAGGGGCAGATCTCTGGGTGGTATTCTTAAAACAATTTTTTGTAACCCTAAACAAGACCTGAAACACATTCAGGAGACATAGCAATAAGTGCATAGTCTTGAACATCCTAATGATGTTGGAATGAAAGGATACAGGCTCTTTAGGAAGGACAGGCAGGGCAGGTGAGGAGGGAGTGTGGCTCTCTATGTCAATGACCAGCTGGAGTGCATGGAGCTCCACCTGGGGATGGATGAGGAGCTGACCAAGAACTTATGGGTCAGGATTAAAGGTAGCGCAGGGACAGGGCACATTATAGCAGGCATCTGCTACAAGCCGCCTGACCAGGGAGACCAAGCAGATGAGGCCCTCTATAGGCAGATAGGAGCAGCCTCACGCTCACAAGCCCTGGTCCTCATGGGAGACTTCAATCACCCCAATATCTGTTGGAGGGACAACACAGCAGAGCACAAGCAATCCAGGAAGTTCCTGGAATGCGTTGATGACAACTTTCTCCTCCAAGTGCTAGAGGAGCCCACGAGGAGAGGGGCCATGCTGGACCTTGTTCTCACCAACAAGGAGGGGCTAGTGGGGAATGTGAAGCTCAAGGGCTTCATTGGCTGCAGTGACCACAAAATGGTGGAGTTCAAGTTCTGTGATATTCAAAATTCTCAAAAGCTATTGTAACTACCCTGAAGGAAAAAGGAGAGGTGAAAGAGTGGGAGAAAGTATCCCCCCCATCTTCCCCATAGATTGGGTGCAATTATTAATAAATTCCGAGAGATGTCATCTGAGTTACGGACATTACAACAATACCACATACAAATACCAGCTGAACCTCAAGACCAGAGATGTTATCATCGGATATTATCGGATTGCGCCAACCCATGTGCAGGAACTTGCACTTGGCCTTGTTGAACTTCATGCGGTTCGCACGGGCCCACCTCTCCAGCCTGTCCAAGACCCTCTGGATGGCATCCCTTCCCTCCAGCGTGTCGACCACACCACGCAGCTTGGTGTCGTCGGCAAACTTGCTGAGGGTGCACTCGATCCCGCTGTCCATGTCACTGACAAAGATGTTGAACAGTGCCGGTCCCAGTACCGACCCCTTATCATATCATAAGTCAATATTACACAGGACAGCAAAATGAGAATCCTGACCCCTCCCCAAGAGGTGATAAACAGCACCGCAGGAAATACAAGCAGCAAGTAAGGATTTACATAACCCAACCATGTGAACAAATAAAACATCGTGACCAGCGACTCTTTAACTAATATAATAAATGTGTATAACAACTTTGTTTTAACATGCTTGGGTCAGATCTGTCATTATCATAACCCTTTGGACCCCACATTGGGTGCCAAAAAAGGACTGTCATGGGTTAGCCCCAGCCAACAGCTAAGCACCACATGGCCACTCACTCACTCCTCCCTTCCGCAGTGGTAGGGGGCAAAGAATCAGAAGAAAATGGTAAACCTCGTGGGTTGGGATAAGGACAGTTTACTAAGACAGAAAAGGAAGAGTAAAATAACAACAGTGCTTAGTATATACAAAGCGAATGATACACAATGAAATTTCTCACCAACCCGGAGCCACCACTCCTCCCTGACAAGCCCCCTTTATGTGCTGAGTATGTCATATGGTATGGAATACCCCTTTGGCTTGTTTGTGTCAGCTGAAAACCAGGATAGCATGACATAGATGGTATGGAATAATGGAATAATGCTCTCCTGGTTTTGGCTGAGATGACAGAATTCTTCCTAGTAGCTGGTATAGTGCTATGTTTTGGATTTAGTATGAGAATAATGTTGATAACACACTGATGATATTTGTTGTTGCTAGGCAGTTGTTGTGTCTACACTAAGTCAAGGACTTTTCAGCTTGTCAGGCCTTGCCAGGTACACAAGAAGCTGGGAGAGCATAGCCAGGACA